>NC_141220.1:4062500-4220000 GCF_054856515.1 Filicampus tigris
ACAGCGCGCCGTCCAATTTGGAAGGTAACAGCCGAAATGGCACGTTCCAATGCGGCCACACTTGGCTGTGCAGTCAACCTCGCTGGAACTTTCTGTTCGCTGTTCGATGAGGGCTTTCGTCACTCTCACGCCGCTTCACTCAGGCAGAAGGTGACGGCTGCAAGCAAGAAGCAGGTACACCGCACGCGACTGCTTGCGAGGCAACATGAAGACACAGGCTCATCTTCACCTCCACACGCTGAGCAGACAGTAAGGAGCTAATGTTGTTGTGCTAACGCCTTTTGTTTTAACGGCCTGAAGCTAGTTGTTGCTATTAGCCATCCCAATCCTGCCTTTAGTCGGGGAGGGAAGAGGAGGGCTCCAATCTGCCTGCTGCTGCTGCATGCCGCCGTCTCTCTCGTGTCTCCTGATACACGAGTTTAGCGTCGCTAAATATCAGAAATACAACTAGTAGGGGTTTGTGTGCGCATTCATGCTCTTGTCCGCTTTAGCTTGTGAAAGTGGGGGAGCAATCGCCACTGTATTTTTGATTTTGTGGAGGTGATCATGATGAGATCACGTTTTATGTCAATAAATCCAAACTATTGTGCAGAACACTTTTAGACTTTCACAGTTTGAAGTGAACAAGAGTAGTAATGTGCATTTGCATTTTGGTGGCGATCGGTCGCCGTTTTAGACAACAAAACTGTCAAAGCGAGCAATATTACCACCATGCCTTCCTCGCGTGACGTAGACCGCTGAGACCGAAAACATAAGCCACGCCCCTTTTTGGGGCGGGGAAATCTGTCGCAAATCTAATCACAAAAAAAGACTAAATCACTACAGAGTCTTTTGGGCGGGACACTCTGGTACTGACGTCATTTTTACATGCAAACCTATTATATAAGTGCCAATGTTAAGGTCATCCCAGTGTCCCTTTAAGTATGGTCACTTGCCACCCATTTCTGGTCACCTTTCCTCTATTCACCTATTTGCATTTTTGTTGCGAAACCTAACCTCAGCTATTCAATGAAAAAAGCTCACCTATTCACAGCTATTAATGGTCTTTCTGTAATGCTCTAAGATGCCAAAAGAGACCGCCAAAGCACTGACTAAAAGGAAAGTGATGATTGCTGTTTTTACGCAACGGTAAGGTGACATACGTGGCAGCGTCCTTTAAAACCAAATAACCTGCAAGCCATTTATTTAACATTTTCATTTGGGAGGTTTAGATTTAAAGTAATGCTATTGGCAATTCTAATCATTTCAAGGTTGTTGGAGTGTATCGTGACCCTTATTACCAAAAAGAATCAAATTATTGTTGTTTTAGTTGAGCTTTTTTTTCTGTTCTCAAGTGTTCCTTTTGGAACAGTGACATGAATACGAAGTTCAACCGCAGTCTTTTCAGTGACACTAGTCGAACTTTGAGTGGCTTGACCATTAAAACTAAATTTCCCATGGAGCTCATTTGGAACATATGTTTTCTAAGTCCAAACAATTCTTAAAAATCTTAAAACCTTAAATAACTGTCCAGACAATGTTTTAATTAAGATTTAACATAATTCATTTCCTCATAATTCTAATATTAAATAAATCAGTCTAACAAAAAAACACAGTACACAGTACATTTGATAATGAAGGGGTAGAGCTGATAAATGTATGGAAGATAAAATGAACCACTAATTTAACAAAGTGCTCAAATATACACATACAATATAACAAAGGCTTATCATGGATGACAGAAATATGCCACCAGAAATTAATATAGCAGTTTACATCTTCACTCGGTGCTCCAACTTGTCAAACATAACAAAGCGATAGGACTCAAACGCTCGACAACAGTCATAGATGAACCAAATCAGTCATTTGTCAACAAATGTTTGATGCAGCTACTTCAAGGTGTCATAATATTGCAGTGCTTGATTATTTAAAGGTCTTTATTGTTTAACACAGTACATGTGTAATTTCACATCACCCTTGTTTTGAAACATTTAAATGATTTAAAAATATGTGAATATTGAATTCTGAATTTTGATGTGAAAAACACTGATAAATTCTTGACCCAGCTCTCTGTGTTCCATTACCTCAGCCTATTCACCAGCCTGTCACCTCGAGAAAGCTGCTCAGTCAGGCAGTCATAATTCAGTCCAACTCCAGTCTACTCTTCTTCAAGCATTGTCTGTTCGCACAATGCAGTATATTCACATGCACAGCGCCTCCTAAAAGAACATCTCGGGGGGAGCCTTGCTCCAAAAGCTCAATAAACACTACCCAAAATAAAACCAAAAGACAACACAGTAATTCAGACATTGTTGTTAACATCTTACAGTTTCAGAAATAGTGGCCCTCTTTATTTACAGCCAAATCCTAGAGGTAAGGCGAGGACTCAAGTTGCTTTACGTGATCAAAAGTACATTTATGAGCATTTAAAACAGAGAAAAAGTTATCTACAAACACGGCAAGGCAGCTTTATTTCCAGTGTATAGCCCATTTCAAACACAAGGCAACTCCATGTGCTTTACACAATTGAAAGCCCATTTAAAATTCTTTACAAAAATTATTATTAAATTATTAATGAATGAATTATTAAGAACATATGGGCAAGACAAAGATTTAATAATTCATGAAATTTAATAATAAAAATGCTTTAAAAGAACCAGTTTTTAACCTGGACTTAAAGCATTCACACTTGACTTCACTTCTGTTGGTAGCTTATTCCATTTGTGTGCAGCGCAGTATAACAGCTAAATGCTACTTCACCATGTTTGCTTTGAATTCTGGTCTCCACTAAGTGACCCGAATCTGCAGACCTCAGCGCCCAACTGGGTTTATATTCCGTTAGAATTTCTTTTATGTATTCAGGACCCAAACCATTCAGTGATTTATAGACCAGTCGCAGAACTTCAAGTTAATTCTACAGCTGACTTTGGTGTAAAGTCTGTAGACTGGAGTAAAATGTTCTGATCTCTGTCTTCTGGTCAGAACGTGAGCTGTAACATTTTGATGCTCTTTTGAGGGAGTTCATTCAGAAGAACATTACAATAAGTCAAGTCTCCTGGAGATAAAGGCATGGATAAGCTTCTCCTGGTCTGCTTGGAGCATGCAACCCTTCAATATTTCTTGTTGCTCTTTGGTTTTTAAAGACAGTGACTCCAAGTGTACTAGCAGCAGTTGTCTTTTCTTTATTGCCCGAAGCAATTACCTAGTTTTGGACACTGCTAAATATAGCGTCACCTCATCTACATAGCCATGACAGTCAACATTAAACTTGTGAAGAATTTGACCCAAGTGCAGCATACAAGCTGAACAAAAATGGTGCAAGGACTGACCCTTGAGGGACCACACGTCATGGCCATTTGATCAGATTCAAAACTTCCAATGGTCGCAAAGTAACTCCTTTTCTCCCAGTAGGACCTGAACCATTTTAGGACTGTTCCATTTAATTCCACCCAAGTTTCCTGCCTGTTCAACAGTATATTATGATCAATTTTATCAAATGATGCACTGAGACACCGACACCTTCCCTGCATCAGTGTTCAAGCTTATATTATTTACTACTTTAATAAGAGCTGTTTCTGTACTGTGATGAGGTGGGAAACCTGAGTGAAATTTATTAAAGTCCATTTGAGCTCAAGAAATTGCAGAGTTGATTAAAATAAAAAAACAAAACACTTTCTGTTGAGAGGAGTTCTGGTGCAATTTGAATTGGTGCATTGGTGAAGTTAGGTCAGCAAACAGAGTCGGCGTATAGTTGAGGTTCTTGATAATGATTTCAGAAAAGTTTTGTTGTCTCGATTTTACTAATGCTTTGTTAAAAATTACAAAGACATTGTCTGTACAAGTCAAAGTGAATTTGGTGTTAAGCACAGGTTACACAATATGACAATGTGGTACGATATGTTTTTCATCCATTGAATAGAACACTGTTTTTCATGGGATTTGTAATAAATCATCTTATTAATACAATAAACAAAAATGTATCTGAAATATGTGTTAAAGTGGTCGTCAATATGAAAGCTTGATCATTAATTATGATGATATTAATGAGCGTTCCAAAAACAGGGATTTCCATATGTGTCCTTATACAAACAAACTTACCAATCTGATACTCAGCTCCATATGTCTTCATCCAATTAGTTGTTGACACATCACAGTTTGCGAACATATTTAACATTACATTCAAAGTCTCACCAGCCTGCAAGCTATCGATCATTACTTCAGAACCGGGCCAAACCCACATCTCTGAAAATTGAAATTTTCCCGGTGGGAAGTTAGCTGTCTGTGGTCAATTTCATTCGCCAATTCATCAATTTCACCAATGATTTTGTGGTATTTTTAAAATCCTTCACACATCTTTTAAAAAATATGTTTGGCCTCAAACCTCACGGACCATATATGAAGTAGTGGACCTATTTTACGAATACAGCTGGGACAGTATATCATAAAATGATGTTTTGACACAAGTCTTTTTTATTTTCAGCAAACAGATATCTGAACAACTTGTGGTGATCACTTATCAAATGCTTCAAATAGTAAGTCATACCATTAGTGACAGTAGGTGGAGAAAAAAAGACACATCCACTATCTGACTCAAGAGAAGTAGCAGGTGCCGGCAACTGTTATTTCAATCAGTAACATTCCCAAAAATAAAGGGAACATTGTGCACCAAACACCACGAATGAAGGTCTTCGCTACCTGTTTCTTCTCTCAGTTATAACCAAAATTAGAACTTTGGACCCCCTGTGACAATGCTGCCAATGGTATGTACTCATTTTTGACAAGGTATTGGAGAACAAGTTTCAATTCATACTGCACCAGACCTTCAAGCAAATCATACATTATGTCAAATGCACAGTTATTAGAAATGTTGAAAAATGCAGCAAATTGAGCAGGCGTGTCTTCTTGACATCAAATGTTGATCCCAAGACAGGATTTAAGTATGGGTTTCTTTGGTATGAAAAATTAAGCCAATGTGATCTTAAAGGGGAAGCCAAGCCAAACATATATTTTTTCAAGAATATGTCCTATGCAGGCCCACTAGTTGAAACACGCCATTCTGATTAATATTGTGTTTGTGGAATATGAGAAATCCACCCGTTTTTAGTCATCTCAGGGGGCGGCCATTTTGTCACTTTTGTCGACTGAGAAAGACATCATAACTGCTCAGGGCTCAGGTAATGACCAAACACGGCTCAGCTTAAGAAAACAGGTTACCTTCAACTATGTTCCGGTACATAGTGGTTGTTGTTGCTTTGGTTAATTTCTTCTTTCCCAAAGCAGTAGTATTCATATTATTTTCATTCACCCACCTTGTTATTTATTCATTTTCATTGACTCTTAGATTTAATTTTGTTCCATACGCATGTTAGCATGACTATATGATCTCACAATGTTGTTTAGTTTGCCACCTGGTGGCAATTGTGTGGCATAAGTTGCAGTGAAAGCTTTCTTTTTCCGCAAATCAAACTTTTCTTATCTTATAATATGAAGTTTGCTGCAGATGTCAAATGATGATATGCACGATAGTAGGAAAATGACACAATGGTCTCATCTTCTATCTTCGCCATGATACATATTGGCAGATCGCCCACCTCTCCCTTAGGCCATCGGAGAGTTGCCGCAATGCCCTCAAAGGCATTAAAATGTCAATCCGCCTCTGACTCCGTGAATGTTGGCAACAAGGCAATATGCCTGCTTTCATGTACTTACCTGTTTGAGTAATGATCTGACTCATAATTTTTTTTTTATATCTTCTGTTTTGTAAATGTCTTATATTTGTTTCCCTTTAAATCTTGAATTTTTCTTTTACATGTTGCCTTTGAGTATTATTTTGAAACTATCTGAAACACATAGATTTATCTTTTGTATGAAATGTGCTCATTTATATAATAAGTAAAAACAACCACAACACAACAACAACAATAACAATATGGACATAAGTTAACAAGCTAACATTATGTTAGTAGGGTACATAAACATCTAAACAAATATCACTGTTAAAATGCCGCGTAAGACCAAGGTAAAAGTATCGTAGCGGGCGTCTTCGCCGAGGGTCACAACGTTTACACAGGGCTTGCCACATTAATGCCTGTTCGAAGTACACAATGTGTTTATATGAGGCGCAAAATGCTAATTTTTACTCGCAAACTGTGATGTGATCCTGCCTATTTTGACCCTTGTGTATACACATGTACTTATAGATACTAATTTGATTTATCCGTGAAGAAATGTTGATATTAATTTCTAATTTATGTCAAAAGTGCAAGGACTGTTTTTACGTTAGATCACACTGCATTAGCAATGATGATGATGAGGAAAATTCTAGGGGGAAGCATAGAGGGGTCTCGCACAGGGCACCTTTCAACCAATGTTGTTACACTGTAATAATCAGAGATGGGCACTTTACCATATTTTGCCAGTCTGTCCTCCATCCACGACCTAGGAGTCCTTCCGTCATCATCCCATCGTCCTTAATTATAAAAATAATTGTCCTACACCCCCATCTGCCCTCATCCTTTTACAGCGCTTCCGTCTTTACATTTCACCAGTCCGTCCCCCCCAAAAAGCGTCTGTGCATGACGCCGTGGGAGAGAGGCTAATGGAAGAGTTAAAGCTCATTAGCTGGCTATTTTCCTATTCACATCTACTTCCCAGCTGGGAGTGTATTGAATTGTTTACAACTGTTTAAGTGCCAACCAAGATAGCATTTAGCTGCCAACACAACCACCATCGGTCACCAGTCTGACTGCCGATATGTCAACTTTTTGGACGGAGGACGAGTGCTCCTCTACGGAGCCCACTAGAGGACATCACATGAATATTTAAGAATGCTTTTTAATGCAATACTTTGCAATATAATGCAAAGTATTATTGCTAAATTTCGCAATAATATTGCGCAGTGGAAAGAATTAAAGTTCTTGGAGTAATAATTGTAACATCATGTGGAACATATTGGGATGAAAGTGTCACGCAGTATTTCTGTCATGTATAAAGTAGGGCTGTCAAATGATTAAAAATTGTAATCGCGTTAATCACAGCTTAAAAAATAATTGACCGTAATTAATCGCAATTCGAACTATCTCCAAAATATGCCAAATTTTTCTGTAAGTTGTTGTTGGAATGGAAAGACAAGACACAAGACGGATATATACGTTCCACATATTGCTCACATGTAATGTATATTTTTTATTACAACAACAAATTCTCATGAGATGAAAATTAAAATTTTTAAATTAAAATGATTAACATTCTTTCTGTAATAGACAGTATTTGTATTCACAATAAAAACGCAAAAGGTCCTCAGAACAGTGACATAAATATTTCAAATGTGTGCAAACAGTGTGTGTGTGGCTGTGTGTGTGTAAGGTAATATGCTTAGAGTTTATGTTTTCCGAGTGGTCCCTGAAGTGCATACGAATGTGATTGGCTCATTATGTTATGCTGTAGGTGGTATCAGCACGTCCTATGTTCCTCCTTTAAACTCACTTTAGTAACAAAACAAGACAGCCCTCTTCTCTACTCATCCTCAGTCGCGGAGGCAAACCAATTTATTCACATTTCTGAGATTTTCTTTCGAAATGCTTATTTATACTATACTGCCCACTGTGCACTTCTGAGTGGGATTATGCATCGGCGGTCATTCTGCGCATGCATTAAATGCGTCAAATATATTTTGACGCGATCAATTACAAAACTTAATTACCACCCGTTAACGCGGTAAATTTGACAGCACAAGTATAAAGTAAAGTATTTTCTGGGTTACAAATCACTACATATATTGTATTTTCCTTGGTCCTACTTTATCTGAGTCATTGTGCAGAAATTTGGGGAAATACTTTTTTAATTCCTTGCCTAAAATATTCAAAAACATTTTCATACACAACATGGGTTCAGGAGCAACAAATTTAAATTTACTCTTCCAAAATTCAGAACAACTATGAAAAGTTTTTGTGTTTCCATTACCAGTGTGAACCTGTGGAATAAATTAAATTCTTACTTAAAAAATGTTTACGTTTGAATAAGTTTAAGGAGAAAAATTAACTGCAGATGCTAACGAAGTAGACTGTCTGTGTTTTGTTGTTCTTTAGTTTTTGAATATTATTGAAAGTGCAAATTAAAGCAACGGGAAATTCCTGTAAGCAAACTGGCATTGTTGGAATAAGGGGTGGGATTAAATAAATTATGCTTCTTCCCACTCCCTTTTGACCATGTTTATTCACAATTGACTGTGAACTACCTGGAAAATTTGTGACTTAAACATTATTTCGGTTTTGTTTTGCTCTTGATATACAGCCTTGATGCTGTGGAAAGGAAAAACTTCCTTGATGATGCCTTGTATTGTCTACATGCACATGTTCAAATAAATTCATTAATTCATTCATTTAATACGATTGCATTTTATTGCATAACCTTTGGGTTATAACTCAGTATGTTTTCAGTTTTTATTCCATTATTATGCTGTAAAAATAATTTTTGCAAAATAACACAATGTTATTTTAGGAGGAGAACGAAAGACTTGTACTTTCGGGTCATAGTTTTAAGTGTACGGCGGCGATGGCAGGAGCAGGAATAATGGTTTGGAGAGATTTTTACGCTCTTGAGATGTCCCTGACAAGGACATACAGTGTTGTTGCAGGCAGTTAATAAAGATGGCACCGTGGTAACCCAGAAGAGAACAGTGGCCCTTCTTTTTAAAAGAACCCAACACAACACATCCGTCGGTACGTCACCCGGTTAGGGACGAATAGAGGGACGGATGAAAAACCCACTTCCGTCCTTGCTTAGTTAAAAAACTTCTCGTCCTCTGTCCCCAAAATGGGAGTCTGTCTAGGATGGACCGTTCGATTGCTATGATGGAATGCCCATCTCTAATAATAATTAAGTCGTTCACGTGGAGTGGGGCGTGTTTTTTCTTTTGGGGGGGGGGGGCTCATGTCAAACGCCAAAACACTACACTAATTTTAATTTTAAGTGTAATTCTGTGTCTTGATGATAAATATCGCGTCCGCCAGTGATAATGCAAAGGCATCTCCGTGGGGGCTCTCTTAGTGACAAAGCGTCGATGCAGCACTTCATCACCTAACTGCTGAATCACACTTGTCAATTAGTGAAGTGGATCAATAAACCATTCCAGAAAGCTAAAAGCTAAAAATAAATAAATATTTTTGTGTTTACCAGTGCTCTTAATTTAGCTTAATTTGGGGCAGCAATGGCTTAAACATTAAATTGCATGGCAGGGCTTTTTTTTAAATTATATATATATTGAACTACAATACTTTGAAACTAGAGAATGCAATTTCTGGAGAAATTGCATGTGAAGGTGAAGAAAGCTGTATGGAAACCGTGGAATGCGTTGGAATGAAGTAGAATGAAGTAGAATGAAATTGAATGACCTTGGAAAAAAATCAGAAGGGAAACAAGAAAAGAGGAAGTAAGGAAACAATGAAAGAAGTGAGGTGAAAAAAGAAGGGAAAAAAAGAATGATGGAATCAAAGGAAGCGAGGAAGCAAGGAACCAAGATAGCAAGGAAAACAAGCAAGAAAGAAAACAAAGTAAGAATACAAAATAGTAGAAAGGAAAGGATGAGGCAAAGAAATGAGGAAGAAAGGACACTAGGAAGCAAGGAAGGAAGGAAACAAGGAATATCGGGAAGGAAGGAACCTGGGGATGAAAATTCTGAGTGTCCCAATACTTTTGAACAACATGCCCAAGATGGCTGCCGCACTGGGGAGACCTCAGGGTGAGTATCCTCAGTCTAGCTAATGTCCCTGCCCAAGATGGCTGCCGCACTGGGGAAACCAAGGGACAATAACACTGGTCCACTGGAAATGAATGGTGAATTTTTGTGGGTTTTTTAAGTGTGAATGAGTTGAATGTGTGGAAAGTAGGAATTTTGGGGGTGTTGAAAAGCTGAATGTGAGATGAATGAGTTGAATGACATGAATTTGTGGAAATCGGAATGGTATAAATGTGAAAAGGTAAGTCTGCCAATGGAAATGAATGGTGAATAGTTGAATTTTTGTGGGTTTTTTAAGTGTGAATGAGTTGACTGTGTGGGAAGTAGGAATTTTGGGGGTGTTGAAAAGCTGAATGTGAGGTGAATGAGTTGAATGACTTCAATTTGCGGAAATTGGGAAAGTGTAAATGTGAAAAGTTGAACGTTCCAATGGAAATGAATGGTGAATTTTTGTGGGTTTTTTAAGTGTGAATGAGTTGAATGTGTGGGAAGTAGGAATTTTGGGGGTGTTGAAAAGCTGAATGTGAGGTGAATGAGTTGAATGACTTGAATTTGTGGAAATTGGGAAGGTGTAAATGTGAAAAGTTGAACGTTCCAATGGAAATTAATGGTGAATTTTTGTGGGTTTTTAAGTGTGAATGAGTTGAATGTGTGGAAAGTAGGAATTTTGGGGGTGTTGAAAAGCTTGACCAATATGAGTCGAATGAGATGAATGTTGTGAATTTCAAATTGGAATGATGTAAATGTGAATTGTTGAATATTGTTGAATATGGCAATATGGAAATCAATGGTGGAATTTTGTGGGTTTTTTACAGGTCAATGAGTTGAATTTTTGGGAAGTAGGAATTGTGGGTGTGTTGAAAAGCTTTTCCAATGTGAGTTGAATGAGTTGAGTCTTGTGAATTTGAAATTAGAATGGTGGAAATGGGGAAATGTTGAAAGTGCCATTGGAGATAGATGGGTTTTTTGGGGGTGAAAAATGGGAAATATTGGGGAAACGGTAAATTTGGTTAACGTAAAAAAAATACTACCCCGGAAGGCATGAATTTTCTGAATGTTTTGAAGTGAATCGGGTGAAAAATGTGAAAGGAGTCGCACGCCAAAAAAGTGGAGCGGAATAATAATAATAAACTGTAGGAATAACATATAATAACAGTCATTAGGATCATGTAATATACTAATCTTTTGAAAGAATTTGCCCACAGATGCAGTGCCGTTAAATTAATAATAACATTCAGGGAGAAGCAAAATCATGCCAAGCCTGTGTCAACTTTAAATAAACCAACTGGAACACAATCCCTTATGAGAGAGAAGAGTAATCTTGTCCCAGCATCAAGAATAGATAATACATGAATCTCTCTAGATGTGTTTGGAGGTCACCTATTGCATGTGTCTACCTTGCAGGATCTGACCTAGTATATGTGTTTGCTATTTGTTGATGAGCAGTGTTTATTCACTGTCCAGTCACATCCTTTCTGCCTGTTATCATATTGCTGAAGTCGTTTGTGCTCCCTCAGGTCAACACATGATCTGAATGATTTAATAGCACTGCAGCTGCCCCGACCCTCTTTGTCATTGTGCAGTGGAGCAGAAAGACGAAGCACTCTAGGGTGATCACTGAAGATTTCATTGAGTTTTTCATTGATGTCTTAACAAAAGTATTATAAAATACTTTTAATTGATCACTGGCTCATTATTTGTGACGCTATTAATTCAGTATTTGTACAATGCAAAATTCTAAGGACAGAGCTGGCTATATGAGGTGTGATAGTACACATCACTGAAATGGCGGTCACTCATTTGAATGTTGTTCACTGGCAACTGCAGACCTTGGAGAATGATTAAGTAGGCTTTCAGAGTCCAAATCTTTTCTTTTTTTTTCATGGTCTTGATATTTTGAGTTGTATTGATTGAACATTGCATTGCAGCTGGGATTACGGTGAAGTGGATCCAACATAATTCTGTTTAGTAGCATCAGCAGACTTTTTCAAAATAGAAAATAAAAGAAAATGATAGTTACAGATGGCTCATTTCAATTCAGAGTTTTGGAAGTTATTCATAGCAAACATGAATATTATTCAGTGAATGTGCATTACTTCCACCTATAGAACAGGGGCAAAAAAATTGCAACTTGTTCAATCACACAGCCAGACTTTCCAGTTTCCAGTTGTACATTTCCCTAAACCCTCACATCTCCTCCACAGAATAGCAAAGAGTGTGTATGAGTGTGGGTGTCTCCCCTTGTATTATTATTTATTGCCTATGGCGGTATTCAAATTTTCACATCGTTTTACCATGTCCTCATTATACCACGGTTTACGGTAATACTGTCACTAATTTTAGATTTTAGACTGTGTGTTAACCACCAAATCCAGAAACTTGTACTTTTGCCAAAAAAACATGTCAGAGTCCCAAAAAATCCTACATCCAATTTTATCATAATATTACATGCATGTTTTCTAAATAGCTTTGCCCAGCCGCAAATTCACTTCTTTGAAAACATACCAATGCGCTTACAGCAACACAATGTCAAGTATAAAATAACTCTAACCTCCAGGATTCCTCGCCGTACATTGTCGAACGGCAGAACCCAGGGTTTTCTTCCACCCATTCATCCATCCATTTTCTGAACTACTTATCCTTTTGGACCAATTTTAAATCCATCTTCTTGTCGTCAAACTGCTATCAAGTACGAAGCTAACCTGCGTATTTTTGTCTCCTTCCAGAAATGAAATAAAGACAAAAGGATTGATAAATTGTGTAGCTGGGCTTCACTGACTCATTGAATTCTTTAGTGATTTTGTTTGTTACAAAAATCATACATGCAGCTATGATACAAGTCACGTGTCATTTAATAATCTGGGTTTTAATTTAGAGACTATCATGGGACTCCCTGTTAACACGGCAGCCATCAATATGCGCCGATGGCTTCCTGCCTGAAATGTACATAATTTGCATCCTTTTTCTAAACGATTGTTATCCCCCACGCATAGCATTTCAAAGTGTCTTGTGCAACTTGTTGCACTGTTGGCATTTGAACTAACAACCGAAAAAAAGGTGCCAAATTGCAGCAACTGCATTTTTTTGGGGTGGCCAATGTGCTTGAGTTGCAAGTCGCGCAAATAGCCATCTTGTCTTGTTCCATTTTATGGATCGGCAGTCGCGTGACTACTAGAACGTCATTCACATGCAGTTACAAGAAACATTATAGCCTACTATTATTTTTAAAGAGTTGTAGTAGTAATAAATTGACAACACAACTGCATGTTTATATGTGCTATCAAAAAATTATATTTAATATAATAGGTCCTTATGCACAGCAGTTTTTTTACAGTGTTGAAAGTGACACCTTTGCTATGTTTAGACACCACAGGATACTGTAATACCGCCCAATTCTATTTTCCATATGATTTGAACAGCCATTGCATGGCTTGTGATGATGTGAACCAAGCAGAGGCATATGCTTAAATGTCTTAAACTTTGTAAACAAAGGCTGTCAGTTGGTCTCTGGTAGTATCAGCCAAGGACATTGTACTGCCTCAAGCAATGTTCTCTCACCAGTCCACACACAGTTGCCTCCATGTCACCATGTCTCTTCTCTGAATTACGGGACCGCTGACCCTCACTTTGCAGATATTCCCTGCTGTCACTCATGCAGCAAGTGAACGAGAATTAGAGAGGACAAGGGCAAGTGACAAGGTTTCTTGGTGTTCACTGTGAGCAAAACTGTGGGTTGTGGGTATTACAGGAAATGACATAGACACTCATGAAGGCATGAAGAAAATGTTTTAGACTTGTACCTTTGCAGGACAAAGAAGGAAAAATTGCCTCTTACAGAAGATAAAGAAGTGATGAATGGCAATGAGTAGCTCGCAGTCACCTTGTCGTTGTGTATTACGTTGCTGTTTAAAGCTGTCCTATCAGGGACCTCCCAGAGGAGACAACGACAAAAACAGAATGCCCCTTATGAACTCTGAATTACACCTTTGTATTTAACTTCACCAATGCATCCATCAGCTGATACAGTGGAACCTTTGATGTCGAACACAATTCAGTTTATATTGAACTAGCAACTAATTCACCTTATGTAAAATGGTTGTCTTATCAACTAATAAATTATTGTGTGCGGTAACTCTTTAACTCTGCAGGCAGTTATTAAAAGTAATATTTTAACACCCTCATTAATGATGTAACAAAAATCACATGTGAAGTACAGCTTGGACACACTATCCCAATTTAGAGAGAGTTCAATGACAACTATTTAATCTACGTCGAAAATGACTCTCGGCAGAGTGCAGCTATTACCATCGGAGCGATACGCAGCACGGGAGCCACTGGCAACAGTTGCTCATGGAAACAAACGTGGCTCAATGTAAAACACATCTTTATTCTCAAACTGCCAACAAGTCAATTAACAACAATCACAATACTGCGCCAAAACATTCATATAAACACGCCCTCACCGACATGCTTGTTGCGTGAGAGGCATGGTCCTAATATGTGACACAGCCCACACTCCACACACACAAATCCCCCCAACCACCCAGAAGTACACTCAAAATGAGAAGCTTACAGGGGGCTTCAATACTCTGCCACAATGACAACGCAGTCCGTCCCCTGGTGGTGCAGGTGAAACCTGTCGGACAGGGCACCCAAGTGAGACAGGAGTAGGAGAAAGACACTCAACACTGTTGCGCGAAAGCGAGGGTGGGGGCTTTGGAGGACGACCACAGCGAGGGACTTTAGCTGGCAACAGCAAATCCCTGCACCCAAATGAGCCGGCTTAAACCTATCCAATGAAACACACTCCCTACGGCCACCTATATCAAGCACAAAACACTTAGCACCGTGCTCAAGCACCCTAAACGAGCCGTAATACGGTGGTTGGAAGGGCGAGCGGTGGGCGTTGTGGCGCCCAAAAACAAACCGGGCAAACAGTATTATTGTTTTATAATTAATGTATATTGCGAGAGCTAATGAGGATCCAATAACAACAACATAAGTGCCGAAAACAATGGCGAACAGTTGCAGGAGTTAGGCCCCTCCCCGATGAAAAGGACCAACTCAGCAAGGACGGTGTAAAGATCATTTTGGAGCCAAAAGTAACCTGAGCAAAACCCACGGAAGACGGTTGACCCAGTTACCAGGCGGCCGGTGAAAACATTCACACAAACTGTTGGCGCGACTAAAAACGGAGGGAAGTGGGAATGGTGTGTTGTCCTCTTTGTAGATTAAACTGGGGTGGAAATGAAGGAATGAGTTTAGAAATATGAGGGGTGTGTGTGGTGTGTGCCAGCATCATCGTGTGTGCTGAGAGGGTGAGAGCAGTACGCAATTGCTCACGCACGCAGCTTGGATTGAACATTGCTCCCTAGTTTGTGGTTATTTTGTTGTTTGCGTCAAACCCTTTGTTGTTGGGTTAGGATAGTTTATCTTTTATACATGCATTGAAAAATGTACTATAAAAAATGAAATATATTAAAGCAACACTGTGTCATATGTCAGTTTTTGTTGATTATGGCGGCGCCATGTGGACAAAAGCAGTAGTGTTTTGACAAAAATGCGTGTTAGCGCGTAGTGTCGTGAAATCCCGAGCCGTCCTTATAGTGAAAGGAGGAAGTGAGTATGCTGTAAAGCAATTCAGGACTTTTGTATTTGTATTTATATTATACATTTGTGTGCCAGGGTTGATCCCATCCTCCTCAAAGTTGCTTTGTGCCATTAAAAATGATACAGACCCCCTCAGACCCATTCAACTACTGTACTTGTAAGTCAATGTTTCATCAAAAGAGTTGTGAAAAAATGTCATTAAGGTCGATTTCTTGCCCAGTGCTGCTTTAAAAGCAGGTACTTTGAAGGTATGGACGCATTTGGGCTTCTATTAAATGATGTTGCTTCTAGGCGACACACAGTAAAGTAAAGACAATAGTAAAGAACTACAACTCCAAGACAACTCTTCAACCTTCTTTCTTACGGCCAACAGCTGCGCAGTAATACCGAAATAAATGCAAAATCCATTGGAACCTCGGGCTCCGAATGCTTTTTACATACAATTCGATTTACGTACAAAACGTTGCTAGAAAAATTCAGAATTTTCAACATACCAGTGGTCTTGGCATGGACGAGCAGATGCATTTATGTTGCAATTCTTCTCGTGCTGCAAAACCATCATTGGCAACGTGCATAATGCATTGCTGTCATCTGAAATATCCATCCATGGGTGCAAGCGGAAGCTGTTGCATATGTAAGCAGAAGTTCCACCTCCGTATTCATGATCATCCATTTACAAATCACCTTTGAGTTTGTGACATCTGAAAATCATTTCATTTTCATAAAGAAAAAACATCTATTTTAAGTGTGTGTTATTTAATAAAATGTAGCGTCGTTTTAAATTAAGATTACAAACGGTTAATGCCGGTGTAATCACGTCATATAGTTGTCCCCTGTTGTCGCGATAAGTTCCACAATCCAGTCACCCAGTCACAGATGCCAGAAGCGGCCGCGTTGAATGAACGCGGGAGCTGGTCCTGTGATGACAGACACGTACAACTTTTCTCAAAGACGTAAATAAGGCCGTAAACAGTCAGAATGGCCCTTAAAAAAAAGGTAAACTGCTAAAGGGAGTGTTATTGAAAGTGTTTTTCATACAGGACCAGAAAAAATTGTGCTCTTCATCTCGTGTTTTTTAACCAGGCTACGTATGTGTTGTTGTTTTGATTTTTATTAGACTGACAAATGAGAAAGCACTTGCTGGTGATAGCGTGAACGAGGCAATCAAAAAATGATCAAAAGAAATTTGTAGCAAATTAATATTTTAAATGGCAATGTGACATCCCGTACAAGAAAAAATATCAAATAAAAACAACAGACACACACACACACTCACACACACAGCATGGTGATCGGTGAAATCACGACCCTCTTGAGGATATATATGTATAGAATAACAGAATTTATCTTCATTTCACTGCCCACTTCCACTCCAATTTCAGTTAACGTCCACCTTTTACTGCTGTATTTCCGCATACCACCTAATTCGTAACCTAGTGCATAGCGCCCTCACCTGTTGAACTTCTCCACCTGCAGTCACATCCAGTTGATGGCAATTGTGTTGTATTGTATTGTAATTCCGGTTAGACCGCCCCTGGTGGTGGAAGAGAAATCCACAGAATAGCCGCACCGACCTTTAAGGCGTATGGTTCAAAACCTAGGAAAAAAGTAGAGGCTTATAGTCTGGAAAATATGGTGATTCCTATTGTTGTTCATTGCAAAGAACTTTGCATTTTCTAATATTAATTTATTTCTTGTATTATTTATACTTTGTTAATTGTAATACATTCACCGAAAATTGGTACCGTTGAGTACCGGTATTGATTCCCAAGTACCGAGAATTTGAACCTTTTCAAATGTGAGAGGTACCCATCCCTGCACATGTGTAAAGCAGACTTAAAATATACTTTGAGAAACTATTCAGTGGCAGAGGTCTTGTGATTTGTGTACTCAATTTTCCTGGAAATATTTATCAGACCCCGTTAAAGACTTTCTATGTGCAAATAAATGATACATTACATGAAATAATGGACAATACCGTCACCTGCACCCATTGCTTCCCTCCCCAAGATACAGGCAACCATTCAGGATTCCACAGATGTTCACTGTTTCACCCCCGGAGTCCCACACATTGTCTCTGCACAATAAAACTCCCACTCGCTGAAGGAGAAAAGACTAGCCTGGAGCAATCAGTGTTTTCACTGCATGTGCTTGTTCATATTGATTGTGAGGGACAGCATCTAATGTTGGAGCACTTTTCACTTGACATACGACTATAGTCTGCAAATAATTTTCACTGAGGTATACTAATAAAGAGATTTTTGTATAGTCAATTGTTTGACACCTCTTTCTCCTAGTTAATTCTACAATCCATTTTTCCATATTTCCGTATTCATATTTCATGAAATACTATGGTAAGAAGATAGTGTACACATCAGCGGTGGGGGCATCAGTAAATATTGCCGGTCCATAATTTGTCATTCGCAAGTTGCTGGACCACCCGTCCGTCGTCGTCAGTCCGTCATTATTTAAACCTGAACCAAAACTGTAATTGTCAGTCTGGCACTGCGTCATTGTTATTTGAACCCCACTTGCATCAGTGCGAAATTACAGTTCGTCACCATTATTTTAGGACCGTCAGATCTATTTTATTATTATGATTATATTATTATTATTATTATTATCTTCATTATTATTAACATATTATCATTATCATTATTATTATTATTATTATTATTGTCAACAGCCAACTGCCGTCAAGAACATACTACTTACCACATCACACTCTAGTTGGACGTAAAACTGGTAGGGCTGGCAGTGATTGAGTTAAGGGTTGTTCCATGCCAAAATATCCAGTTGGTTAAGCCAAGCAGATTTTGATTTTAATGAAACTAAAATACTTGTATACTTGTTGATAGTGATGGCACAACACTAAATCTCCAATTTTAGGTCCCCCACCGCATTTTGACATTTTCTGCAAAAAGGGGCGTGGCTGCTTTACTTTGAACCCTGATACTGTATTACATGAACTACTGAGTCAACGTTCAGAAAACAGGTATTATTCGAAGGAGAATTCAACAAGGATCCCAAATCTGCGATAATATAGAAGATTGGTGCATATTTTTGTAACTTCACCTTTTGACCTATAATTTGACCTTGAAATTGAACTTGTGGATCATGTGACCTTAACATTTTTTTTTCATGGAATCTAATCCCTCACATGTTCCCTATAACATGTAAACGTTTCAGAGATGTAAATATTTTTGTTTAACAGCACCAAAGAGTCAAATTATCCATACCCTCAGATATTCATTGAATATTCATTGTGAGTTGAATATTTATTGAAAGTTGAATATTCAACAAATTGCAACAAAGAAAATCAATACAATTTACAAAATAAAATAATTCTTAAAAAAAAAATGCTGATAAACATTAGATACCCTTTTTCCGCGAGGAATGTAGGTAAATGGGGGAAAAAAATATCAGAAATACAGGGAAATAAATAAAAACTTTAAAAAAGGGGACGATTTTCCTTTTCAGTTTTAATATCACCATTCACCACTAGATGGCAGACAAGGCTTAGTTGTCTTTTTACCAGGTTTTATAACTTGAGTAAACCTAATAACTGTTTGCGGATTTGGAATGACATGCAGGACTAGAGCTAGCCATTAATTCAGTATCAGTACGTATTGCGATAGACGCATAATTGACATCAATAGAAAATGCCTTTGATAAAATGTTTGATAGAAAAATAATCAGAAAGCAATTACCCCGACCACGGCATTGTGCGTGTTGTAGGCAGCGTGCAGTCGCCTCCAAACACGAAGAAGAAACAGTTAAACTAACGATGAAGAAGCATTCAAATCAATGAAGAAGCAGCTAAACCAATGATGAAGAAGTGCACGCTCTCGAGCACGGAATGAGAGAGTGGCGTAACTTCATTCAGATACAGTAAATGACCAGTCGACTCAGTAAAACTCTGACAATAATAACGTGCATATTAACACGATTAAACACCTACGGATGAAGACATGGTGTACTAGTAAAGGGGTTCCCCGTCTTTGATATGTTAGCACCAGTGTTAGCGATGTTTGACCCTGGGCATCACACTCACGTCAAAATCAGGCAAGTAAAATATGAATGGACTAAGGCAATAATGAGTCCTCTAAAAAGATAAAGGTTTCAAAGACAGTCGGTCAACACTAATGCATGCACTGCAAGAGAGGGTTAGTTCACTACACTGGCATTATATGAACGTTAAGTGAGCTGTCAGCCATACTGCTTTGGTTAATAGTTTTTTCTCTGTGTTTAATAAGTTAAAAAATTCAGTAATTATCAATATTGACTGATATGAAATACTTATATTGTGAAACATTTTTTTAGCCATATTGCCAAGCCCTACAAAGCACATTATTTTTAAAAAGGTAGTTTTATGTATTTAATCTTTATATTGACCAGTTTATTTGACATTTTCAGAGTTGCGTTGACTTCTTATTAAGGATTAAGTATTATACAGTATGTTAAAATAAAATTACCTACATTCAGACCTTTTTTTCTGGGCCCTTATTTGAAATATATATATCGATATCGACCTATATGAAATACTTATATCGTGATATACTTTTCAGTCATATCGCCCAGCCCAACACAGGACATACATAGTACTTCAATAATTCAAACTCTTTGTAGTGTAAGGATAGTGGATTTTGTATACATGGATTATTAAGAACTGTATTATGAAGAATTCAATCCATTAAGAGCCCGTATTTTGAACGTATAAACGTGTTTTGCCTAACTCTGACTCATTTAAAATTCCATTTTTGTCATCCATCTGGTTAGGAAGTGCATGGTTCTATGACCCGCCAGTAGCACTGATGAAAATTGGTGGCCCCCTCCAGTATTTAAGATGCCCTTTTCCTGATGTAGATCGACAGGTAAATCGAGTGCTTTGCCTTTTGGCTCAGCTCCTTCATCACCATGACAGACCAATACAGAGTCTGCATCACTGTAGACCTATCGATCTTCTGCTCCATTCTTCCCTCATTCGTGAACAAGACCCCAAGATACTGGAACTCCACCACTTGGGGTAGGATCTCATTCGTGACCTAGATAGGGCACTTTTTTTTCTGACTGAGTAACATGGTCTCAGATTTGGAGGTGCTGGTTCTCATCAAACCGCTTCACACTTGGCTGTGAGCCAAAAGGCCATGTGAGTTCCCCCAACCAGTCAACATGTGTTTTGTGACGTGGAAAAGGCAATCGACCGTGTCCCTCTGGGAGTTCTGTGGAGGGTGCTTCGGCAGTACGGAGTACCAAGCCCCCTAATACGGGCTGTTCGGTCCCTGTAACACAGATGTCGGAATTTGGTCCGCATTGCCAGCAGTAAATCGGATTAGTTTCCAGTGAGTGTTGGACTCCGCCAAGGACTTTTATGGACAGAATTTCTAGGCGCAGCCGAGGCATTGAGGGTGTCTGGCTCTGTGGTCACAGTATTACATCTCTGCTTTTTTTCAGATGATTTTGGTACTGTTGGCTTCTTCAAGCCGTGATCTCCAACTCTCGCTGGAGCGGTTCGTAGCCGAGTGTGAAGCGGTTGGAGACCATGGTCCTCAGTCTGAAAAGGGTGGAGTGCCATCTCCAGGTTGGGGATGAAATTCTTCCCCAAGTGGAGGAGTTCAAGTATCTTTAGGTCTTGTTCATGAGATGAAGGTAGGGTGGAGCGTGAGATTGACAGGCAGATCGGTGCAGCGTCTGCTGTGATGTGGACTCTATGTCAGTCTGTCGTGGTGAAGAAGGCAAATTACCGGTCAATCTACGTTCCTACTCTCACCTATGGTCACGAGCTGTGGATCATGACTGAAAGAATAAGATCCCGGATACAAGCGGCCGCAGGGTGTCCAGGCTCTCCCTTAGAGATAGGATGAGAAGCTCGGTGTTCCGGGAAGGACCCCGAGTCGAGCTGCTGCTCCTCCACGTTGAGAGGAGCCAGATGAGTTGGCTTGTTATGATGCCTCATGGACGCCTTCCTGGTGAGGTGTTCCGGGCATGTCCCACTGGTAGGACAACCCTGGATGCGCTGGATAGACTGTATCTCCCGCCTGGCCTGGGAACGCCTTGGGATCCCTCCGGAAGAGTTGGAGCTGGGGAGAGGGAAGTCTGGGCTTCCCTGCTGAAGCTGCGGCCTCCACGACCCGACCTCCCAGATAAGCGATAGATAATGGATGGATGGATGTTTATATATCCATACTAGTGATAAGCAGACAAACAGCATACAACAGAATGATAGCTTTTTGAATAACTAAGCAGGCGCAGATTTTAAACTAAGTACATTTGTGACGAAATTAAGATGGAGTGAGAATTATTTCAGTACATAGTACAGTATATTATGTGTGTAGGTTATTTGTAGGTGTGTTTTTTAGAAAATCTAACTCATGAAAGTGTCTATATGATTCAACTGCTTTCACCTGTTTTAGCTTGCTAATTGGAAGCAGCTTGTCCTGAGCAGGGGTTAAGTTCCATTCAATCAGTTCAGCATAGCAGCATATCTTTTGGAGTGAAGTTAAAATGTTTTTTGATTGCATGGAGCATTATAACTCTCTTTTATCTAAACCTACCAGACGGTAAAGCTTTCTTTGTGTTTGCTGATGTGTTTGTTTCCCTTTTTCCCGTTTGCCTTGCTTTTTAAAGCATTGCCTGTAATCCTTTGATCAGTGCTATGCAGTAAATCAGTAGCTGATGCGGCACTATTTCTTTAAAAATAAAGTACATAAACCCTGGAGAATATCTTCACCAATTGGCATATTTATTGTACACTGTTATTATGGTTATGTATTTTTCAAAATACTACACACATAGATTTTAAGTAATTATACCATAACTCTTTCTCTCTGATTATATTTACGGCGGCAGAGCGAGTGTTAATACTGCATCTTTTCATATCTGCATAATAACACTGTCCATCCTATAGATTTTTCCCACGATGTCCTATTCAGTCGCGGCACATTGGTCGACTGGCGGGCATGTCCGCTTCACAGTTCAGTGGTCGTGGTTTTGAATCCGACCCCAGCCCAGTGTGGAGTACCTGCCTGGGTTTTCCCCGGGTACTCCAGTTCCCTCCCACATTCCAAAAACATGCATGGTAGGTGAATTGAACACTCTAAATTGCTCCGAGGTGTGATTGTGAGTGTGAATGTTTGTTTTTCTATGTGTGCCCTGCGATTGGCTGGCTACCAATTTGGGGTGTGCCTGAAGACAGCTGGGATAGGCTCCAGCGCACCCGCGACCCTTGTGAGGATAAGCAGATTGGATAATAGATGGATGAATGGCCTATTCAATATGTAGAAGACAATTAATTAATCAAACATGTGGGCTAACACGTGCCCCCTCGCTTGAGGCACAGGTACTATGTCCCTCGCCATATGCGTTTTAAAGTCAGTTTATGTCAGAGGTCACAGCCACTTTGTGAGCCTGACATCAGGTCATGCTCAACTTGTCACTTCCCCTTTCTGCTACCGCCTGTGTTTGAACAAAATTACACTATTTCACAATAAGAATCATTAAAATGACTGTGATCACGTAGAAATTCCATTTGTCAAAAAGTTGAGTGAATACTTGTTCACATTAAATTCATTATTCGTCTTGGGCATTATGCTGACGTCTCTCACAATAGCAGTTATAACAATTTTTCGTGAGGGTTTTGGTAGGATTCCAAATTATACAACCTCAAGGGCAATTGACTTCAAATGTTACACTGTGCTGCTCTCTCACTACAGAGACCAGAAACAGAAAAGCAAATAAAGAAGAAAAAGAAAATGACTTGCATTTAGCCCTTTTGCACTCAAACACTGTATGTACGCATAGTTACAAACAAATGGAATGGAATAGATTAGAAGTGAACCTTTTTCATTGACCTCTGATCTCAGACAAACATTTCCAGACACCATTTAAAATAAACTGTTTTTTTGTTTTTTTTGCTTTGTAAAACAGTTCACTTAAATGTAATGTTTGGAAATGTTGGGTTTTGGTTGGCTAGTCTGTGTTATTTGAGCATGTGCGGTGTTACAATTTTTAAACTCAGACATAAAATAACCATTGCTATCTATTGTGATTATAAAGTAAAGTTAGCACTATGCTCTCGTCTTTGTTGGACAAAATCACCATGATGTTGGCTGAACCACATTGAGCATCTGTGCTCCCACCTTGTGATCGACTCTTTTTGCATGGTTATGTGGCTTAGCGGGCTCAGTGGGCTAAGATTTTTCTGAGCATTTCTGCACCTTTTAGATAGCGTCCTAAATCTCCTGCTTTCCTGCTGTCCTTGATGCTTTCTGCCTGTGACAATGTCCAGAGAGTTTATGTAACAGTGGCAACCTCCTTAAACTATGAACCTCAGCTGGTGGGGGATGGCAATTCCGCAGGCGACAAAAAAATCTGTCTACTTTGCATTGTGGGGTTTATTGAAAGAAATTCATCTTTCCTATTGTCAGCTTAATGTAGTCATTTGTCTCCTTTCATCTCCCCCTCCTCCCTGCCTAGATTTAATCTCTACTTCTTTCTCTTGTTATTTTTTTCTCATCAGCTTCCTAAAACAGCATACACATATTTTCCCTTGCATTGTTTCCAGGCTCTCTCCTTTAGAGAACATACATGCTCTTCTGTTGTTCAGATTATTCCCTCAGAAGTCAATCTTAATGTGCTGTTGGAGCAAAAAAAATGGTTCGACTGTACAAATGCAAATGTATTATTCAGAGGAGGAAAACACTTGATTTTTTTCCCTTTTCAAAATCTTATTTTTTTCTTTTTGCACACAGTATGCTAAGCATCCAAACAGTAACTGATACCGATGTGTATTTTTTATGAGTGATGGCATGATACAATGTGATATTTCTTTGGATTGATCTGATTATTGTTGATGGTCACATAATAAGATTGTTCCAAGATGGTCACCGGTTCAACAATTTGCTCAGCAGTAAATCAGATTCATTTCTAGCGAGGCTTTTACTCTACCAAAGTTACCTTGACCGTTGTCACTCATTCTTTTCATAACGTTTTACGGACAGAATTTCTAGGCACAGCCGTGATGTTTCGCGGGTCTGTTTTTGAGTCCTCAGTATTGTATCTGTGCTTTTTGCTGATAATGTGGCTTTGTTGGCTTCATCAGGCTGCAATCCTCAACTCTCAATGGAGCAGTTCGCAGCTGAATGTCAGGCAGCTGGGATGAAAATTAGAGCCTCGAAACCTGGAGAAAACTGGGAAAACCACCCTGTCACCCTGTTCTAGATTTAAATTTTGTTTTTATATCTGGGATGCCGCAAATGTTTCTTTCACATGGTCATATCATAAGAAGAATAACTACTAGAGTTGTAAGGGGTAAATGCAAAGTGCACTAACACAAAATCTGGCCATTGAAACAACAAAATAGAGTGATCACCCCCCGAATCCTGACTGCCCTAGTGCACACACGAATGAATAGAAGACTGAGTAATGAATGGTCAAAGTTATGGCGAAAACGAATGAATAGTGGCTACAGAAAAGGATAAATGAAGGTTATGGCGAAGAATGTGCACTGAACAAAAGACAGCAATACTAAACACAAAATACGAGGACTGACTACATCACCCACAGCTAGCCCCGTCCACCAGCAACCAAGTCCCTCTTAACTGCTTGCTGGTGCCACACCTGAAGAAAATGTGCACTGAACAAAAGACAGCAATACTAAACACAAAATACGAGGACTGACTACATCACCCACAGCTAGCCCCGTCCACCAGCAACCAAGTCCCTCTTAACTGCTTGCTGGTGCCACACCTGAAGAAAATTAACTGAATTGGTTACCCTCCCCTGCTCTGATTGGTTGGATGAATTGGAGATGAAGGCCACCAATCAGGGCAGAGCAGAGGAGAGCACCCACACAAACTAATTGAACAGCCACGACACAACGTGGGCCGTAACAATGATGAAGGTGCGGGGCTACTGCTCAAGTTGCCACAACGTACAGAACGCCATTCCAAGCCTACGGAGAAAATGCGAGAATATCAAACGGAGGAAATAAATAAAAAGGTAAGGCACTTGGTGAGTCTATATTAATAACTGAATTGGTTACCCTCCCCTGCTCTGATTGGTTGGATGAATTGGAGATGAAGGCCACCAATCAGGGCAGAGCAGAGGAGAGCACCCACACAAACTAATTGAACAGCCACGACACAACGTGGGCCGTAACAATGATGAAGGTGCGGGGCTACTGCTCAAGTCGCCACAACGTACAGAACGCTATTCCAAGCCTACGGAGAAAATGCGAGAATATCAAACGGAGGAAATAAATAAAAAGGTAAGGCACTTGGTGAGTCTATATTAACAATGGAAAATCAAAATAAGAGCAGCCCGAGAAACGTTAAAGAAAGACATTTCTGAGTCGGAGTTGGCTAACATGGTGGATGACACAATATGTAATGAAGGAGATATTGAACCTTTATGAGGACATAAGAAAGCGAGTCATGCTATCCACTAAACTCAGATGGAACATTGATGCATTTGAGGCTGTAACAAAATACTTTGTGAAATTAAATTTAGAGCGCCTGTCTACAAGTGGAGAATTCAACGAGAAGGATGCCAAGCACTATCTCCATCAGCTACTAATTAAAGAGTATGCACACTCAATATTTGGAACTGCCACTCTGTCACAAGTCAGTCATTATTCTGAATCAAGCATCACTGCCAAGAGAGTAGAAGCAGCAGCCGAGTTAGGCGCAAATGAAGTCCAATACAAAGCAATACAAGACGAAATGAAACAAAAGGAAAAATTAGATTGATGGAAGAGCAGCATAAATGTGATCTGGAAACACAGTGTGCTCACTTAGAACGCCTACAAGCACTGAAAGACATGGAAGCAGCACGCGCCAGACTTGCAACTTATGAGAGAGAGACCAAACAGGAGAGTTTGACATTTCAACCCATACATCCAAACAGAGTCAGCATTCAGTAATCATCTGGCACTCCCTGCAGATGTTACCCAACTAGCCCAAGCAATACAAGGGAGCATTGCAACAAACAGACTGCCTATTCCAACTCCCGCAGTTTTTAATGGTGATCCGATCCACTACATAGAATGGAAAGCCTCATTCCAGTCTCTCATCGACCAAAAGAAAATCGCCCCAGCAGATAAGCTTTACTACTTGAAATACTAGAAATATGTCAGTGGCTCAGCACAAGCATGCCTTGAGGGCACTTTCTATAGAAATTATGAAGAAGCGCACAGTGATGCATGGCTTGTAAGCTTGAACAACGGTACGGGCAGCCGTTTGTATTTCAGCGTGCCTTCAGGGACAAAATGTCAAGGTGGCCAAAAATACAGCCCAAAGATGTGGAGGGGCTAAGATCATTCTCTGATTTCCTGAACGCCTGCTTAGAAGTGATGCCTCATGTCAGAGGTTTAGAGGTATTGAACGATTGTGAAGAAAACCAGTAGCTGATGCTCAAAGTCCCAGACTGGCTGGCTTCACGTTGGAACCGCTAGGTCACAGTTGCCCTCATGGATGGTGGAGACTTTCCTGACTTCAGGGATTTTGCGCACTTTGTGTCTGTAGAAGCAGAGATAGCCTGCTATCCTGTCACATCATTACATGCACTCCACTCCAGCACTTCCAGTGAAAGGAAAGGCTCACGAGAACTAAAGTGAAACAAAGCAAATGTATTAAGTAGGGATGTGCGCGACTAGTCGTTTAACTGTTTAACTGTTTCCGATTTATTAGGCGTTAAGTATTGTACTAGTCGGTTAAACGCTGCATTAAGAATCACGCATCTTGTTCCTCACGCCTCTGCCTCTGTCAACAAGCGGAGCACCAAGAGAGAGAATTGTTACCCCCACACCCCCCACCGCGCCCGCACGCACACATAGTTGGGGGCGGGGACCTACGTTTGAGGAAGAAAACTACATTCTGAAGATGTCGCAGCTACCGCGAAAAACAACGGCACCGTTTGGCAGTATTTTGATGCAGCAGATGACAAGAAGGTCGTCTATAGGCTTTGTAAGCATAAACTCGCTTACAACCACTCTCCCGAAGCGACGAGAAACCACATCAAAAGTAAATCTCGATGTGAATCTGCAGGTCGATGGCGGCGGGGCCAGGCAGACGAGCAGGAGTGCGTTTGTTCCAGCCAGGCGCTGCGATGCTCACCGCACAGCAAAGATTACCCAACTCATTTGTAAAATGACGCGATATGCTGCCGCTTTCTTTTGTCGAGGGCAGACGGTTCAAAAAATTAATGCTGTATATCGAGTCTGCGTACGTGGTGCCAAGTCGCAAAACAATAACGCCCCTACTCGAGATTAGCCATAACCAAATGAAAGAGTAGATTGAGCGGGTCAGCTATGTGGCCAATGCCTTAACTACAGATGGATGGACGTCCATAGCCACCGAATCTTACATGACTATAACGTGTATAACGTATGTGGACGAAGGACATCTCCGCAGCTGTCTGCGTCATGCGTCTTGGAGGAAAGACACACAGCTGAAAACTTGGCTGCTCTCCTGTGGAGTGTGATGGATATGTGACACTAGAAAATGAAGTCGTCGCCTGGGTGCATGATAATGCACCTAAGATATGGTGAATGAGACCCTGCTGGACTGGGAGTCGGTACCATCACTCATTACATTATTAATAATAAATGCCATGCATTGCATTAGTAAATGTATCAGAAATGTATTTCTCTTTCAATTGTTCACTTTTATTCAGTCAGTTGTTGTTACATCAATAGAATTTGAATTAACAAACTGTTCTTAATGTTTGGGCTGAAATAGCCCCTACTGTAAATACACAAACCATTTGCATTTTAAACTTTGAATTCAATATGTATTAAATTTCAAGTTTTCTTGCTTATAGACTAGTCGACTAGTCGCAAATAAATTAGTCGAAATTCACATCCCTAGTATTAAGTACATATTAAGAACACAAACTACTGCAGACGGCAACAACCCAACAAATAATAGCAAATCTAAACCCCCGCCGTGCACATGCTGCAAAAATGATCAACATCAGCTACCCAAATGCCCAGACTTTAAAGAAAAGACACTTGAGGAAAAACGTAAACATGTGAAAGGCTATGTTTTGGGTGTCTCAAGCCAAATCACCAGGCCAAAGACTATCTTTGTCGACTAACCTGTGACGTATGGAAAGGAAGACACCCCACCTGTCTCCATGATGAGAACTACAAACCTCATGAAGGAAAAGAAGTACCGGTGATCACTCCAGATGACTCCACACCAGCCATGGCACTCAACGTCACAAGAGGAGACCAAGCTGACAACACCTCTATGATTGTTCCTGTGTGGGTGTCCATGGATAATGATCTATCGAACGAGCAGCTTGTTTATGCTCTGCTGGACACGCAAAGTGACAGCATATTCATAGACAGTGAGATAAGCTAGGATCTGCAAGTACTGTAAATACACAGCCGGTGAGATAGAAACTTACCACTATGCTGGGGGAGAACATCATTGTGCAGTGTGAACGGGTCTCAGGACTGCGAGTGAGAGGCTACAATTCAGGTGTTTACATCAACCTCCCTCCTGCGTACACAAAACACTGCATTCCAGGGAACCACAATCATATACCCACCCACGACACTACACGAAGATGGCCTCACCTGAAATCCATCGCTGACAAGATACCGCCTCTTCTCTCCTGTGATATTGAACTGTTGATTGGGTACAACTGTCCCAGAGCATTAACACCCAGACAGGTGTTGACGGGAAAAGACAACGAGCCCTATGCCATTCTCACTGATGTAGGGTGGAGTGTGGTCGGCAGTTCAACACCAAGCCTAAAAGGAACAGACACCAGCCCGTGTCACAAAGTGGCTCTTAAAGAACTCCCTCCAGTTACACGCATAGATGTGATCAGAGCCCTAGAGTCGGACTTCAAAGACACGAAACGAGACGATAAGCCAGTGTCACAACAAGACCCAATCTTCTTAGACAAACTTAAGGAAGGAATAAAGTTAAATGAAGAGGGTCATTATGAGATGCCGCTGCCTTTCAAACAACGACCACACTAAACTGATAACAGACGCCTCGCTCAGATCAGACTTAATCACCTATGAAGGAAGTTCAACAGAGATGAGAAGTACAAAAAGGAATACACAACGTACATGAAGGACATAATAGAGAGAGAGGTGAAATGGAGCAAGTAGAAGAGAACGAAGGTCCTGGAGAATGGTGGTATATACCCCACCATGGCATATATCACCTTAAGGAACCAGATAAACTGTGTGTTGTGTTTGACTTCTCTGCGAAGTGTGGTGGCACAAGCCTGAATGAGAATCTCCTTCCAGGGCCGGATATGATCAACAACCTCACGGGCGTGCTCCTGCTATTCAGGCAGCACTCCATAGCACTCATGTGCGATATAGAGAAATGTTTCATCAGTTCTATGTGCCAGAGCGGATCGGGACTACTTAAGATTCCTGTGGTGGAAAGACAGAGAGATGAACAGGCAGCCTCAGGCCTACCAAATGAAAGTACATCGGCGCAGTGTCATTGCTTGGCTGCGCAAACTATGGTTTGAAATGGTTTGATCTAGCCCATGAGAACAAACTGTCACACGAATTAGGATCAGTTTGTTGCAAGAGACTTCTACATGGACGGCGGAGTGACAAGTGCTGACAGTACAGAAAGCAATTCAGCTGGCCCAAGGAGCAAGGGATATATGTGCCTGAAGGGGGCCTCCGTCTGCACAGATTTTTCCCAAACAACGAAGCCGTTCTACCGGCATCCGAACGAGCAACAGAGACAAACACAAAAGACCTGACTTTCTCAGACACACAACTAGAGAGAGCCCTGGGCATCCACCGGACTATAGAAGGGGACACACTTAGATTCAGCAACACATTGGCCAACCAACCAGGCACGCGCAGATTCATACTGATGACTGTTGCCTCCATATATGACCTTCTGGGCTTTCTGGCCCCATATGTCCTCACCGGAAAGAAGATTCTGCAGGAGATGTGCCGTCAAGGTGTTGGTTGGGCCTCTCTGAGAGCACGGTAGGAGAGCTGGAGGCGTGACTTCGTCAATTTGAAAGGGATAAAGATACCTCGCTGCTGCACGCCCATCAAGTTTGGAGAAGTGGTTGAATCAGAGCTACATCACTTCTCTGACACGAGCATCAGTGGATACGGGCAGTGCTCCTACCTGAGATTCAAAAATCAGAAAGCTGAAATCCACTTCTCCCTGGTGATTGGAAAGGCCCGTGTCTCCCCCACAAAGCTGACAACAATACCAAGGCTCGAACTGACTGCAGCGGTAGTGTCAGTCGTCGTCAGCAACATGATCAGAGAAGAGCTCAGTTTTGTCAATGCTAAAGAGTACTTCTGGACTGACTCGAAAGTAGTTTTAAGTTACATCAACAACGACTCAAGACGCTTTCACACATGTGTTGCAAACAGAGTTCAGAAGATCCAAAACAGTACTGTCTCTCAACAATGGCATTACGTGCCTACGGACAGGAACCCGGCAGATGGAGCATCCCGGGCAAGAACGGTGAAGGACCTCCTCGACTCTAATTGGTTCTCCGGTCCTTTGTTCCTGTGGGAGGACAAAATACACACACCAGAAGATGTGGTCCCGGACCTGGAGATTGGAGATCCAGAGATCAGAAAAGGCCAAACATTCCAGACATCTGCATTACAGACTGCTGAGCCATTCAGCATCGCAGATCGTCTGGTCAGATTCTCATCATGGTTCCGCACTCTCAAAGCAGTCTCCCGCCTGAGGAGACGGGCTAAGCAAATCAAGTCAAATGCGGCGGCCGCCGCAGTAAAAGAACAGAAACATGCAGAATGTGTCATAATCAGAGACCTACAGAAGCAAGCATATGGAAAAGAAACCGAACAATTTCCATCCATCCATTATCTGTACCGCTTATCCTCACAAGGGTCGCGGGGCGTGCTGGAGCCTATCCCAGCTGTCTTTGGGCAGTAGGCGGGGGACACCCTGAACTGGTTGCCAGCCAATCGCAGGGCACACAGAGACAAACATCCGCACTCACAATCACACCTAGGGGCAATTTAGAGTATCCAATCAACTTACCATGCATGTTTTTGGAATGTGGGAGGAAACCGGAGTACCCGGAGGAAACCCACGCAGGCACGGGGAGAACATGCAAATTCCACACAGGGAGGCCGGAGCCAGGATCGAACCCACGACCTCTGAACTGTGAGGCGGACGTGCTAACCAGTCGATCACCGTGCCGCCCACCGAACAATTTAAGAAAGAAAATCAACTAACAAAAGGCAACAAACTCTACCAGCTAGATGTTTACAACGACACGGAGGATATTGTGAAGGTGGGAGGGAGACTCCAACACTTGTCTCTCTGTGACTCCCTGAAACATCACATGGCCATCCGTAAAGAACATCACGTCACTAAGCTGATAATGGCGCACTGTCACGAAAAGACCAAACACCAAGGCAAAGGTTTTATTTACAGCCAATGAAATCCGATCCAGTGAATACTGGATACCAAGTATGAGTAGAGCCGTATCTTCATCAATTCGTCAGTGCATCAACTGGCGCGGACTTAGGGGACAACCAGAAGGGCAGCGAATGAGTGACTTACCAAGAGTACAGACAGAAGCTTCTCCTCCCTTCACATATTGTGGGATGGACTTTTTTTGGCCCTTTCGTCACGACAGAAGGAAGAAAACAGACGCTACGGCCTGCTACTCATGTGTTTTTGCTGACGGGCTATTCATCTGGAGATGCTAGAGGACATGTCCACTGACTCTTTCATAAACAGCTTGAGATGCTTCATCTTTATCAGAGGGGCTTTTATATGCATCAGACAGATGAAACTTGCAGATGTTCTCATGTTCGAGTTTTAAACCTTGCATGTTGCTTATTGTCTTTTTCCCAGTTTCAACAAAACGATCATGCTTGTATCCAAAAACATATCCACATCTTTTTTTCTGCCCACAATTGACTGCTAGCGACATGCCGGTGACACCGGCGTCTTTCTTTTGAAGAATAGAAGCTACTTTTGAAGTACACAGCAGTTCACCTTATTACTGGGGGCTGGGGGAAATTTTGCATATGTGAATGGAAATGCCACAGTCAAAACAAACAGTGCGGACAGTTGTATCCATATTTTCTGGTACGCCTAGTCTATGTAATCCAGTTTAATGATAAATTCTTGAGTAAACTTTATCTGCAAATCTATTCTGTGTGATTATCACAGGGCACACATATTACTCCAAGCTGTACTCGTGCAGCTATTTGTTGTTCCTTATTTCATATCCATGTTAATTTAATATTACAGCTGCTTGAACTGAAGGAATGACACTCTTCTGCCCACGCCTCTGCCTCATCAATGCATTTCACAAGATGTGTTCTGTTGCTACACCTCGTTATCAAGTTCCACAAACTTGTCTTGCCTGGATGGAGTTCTACACATGACTCCTTCTTACGCTCTGCCATACTGCGACTGCACAGGTTCAGTCTGCAACTAAGTGAGCAGTGTAGCGTGACATAGCACAACTGTGTTATGCACCAACCAGTGGGTTCTGACGGTGCACCGATTGGTTCAGTCGTCGTCGATGGTCCACCGAAGAGAAGGTGTTACCATCCGGCTAAGGCTAAGGACCACGTTTTAGAATGTCAGGGAATTACATTGGTGGTTGCTCCTCCAGTCTGTCAGCTTCCGTGCCCCCCTCGTTCTCCTTTTATTCAGTACAAGCAACATGCATTTCGAAATACAGGCATGCAAAACCAGCGATACTTCCTGTTTCCTGCACATTGCACCTGTCTGCGGGCTAACAGTCTACTCATTTCAGACATCCTGTTCACACTTTAAGAGTACAGTTTTTACTGCAGACAGAAACTGAGTGGGTTGAGTTCAACAAAGTGTCACAACAGGCATATCAAAGAAATAAACTTTTAACCATGATATTAATGTAATTGTCGATTCCTCTCACAACTGTACAGATCAGAAAGTATCAATATTTTGATTAGAGAATTGATTTTAGAGCATAAAGATCTGGTATCTATGATATCAATATTTTACTGTTGATCTGCGCATCCCTACTGTGCATTGCTATTGAATAATATTTGGTCACCATTATTATGAGCTCATCAAAACAAGGTGGTTTAGGGATGGTTCCTTTAACTTGTAATGAACTTTGGAAGATAGTTGAAAACTTCGAGCTGTCAAGTGCTCACAAAAAAGCTCTTTGAACTTTGTTGGAGTAGTGAAGCAGTATGTGAATGCAAGTGAGAAGACTAGAATCCATGTCCCTTGCGATGCAATCTGTGATAAAAATGAGAACACTGGAAATTATGTCATTTTAAATGTACCAGTTTTTGGGTCACACTCTAAACACTGAATATCACAAGCATGTCTCTGTCCTATTTTCTTGGATTTGTGGCTCTATTGCCGGCATAGGCAACTGGCAATCTGTGGGTAGCCTCACCCTAACTCAGTGTGGCCTGCTAGTAGGTCAATGCCATGTGAGTCATGTCCAACTTGTAATGATGCAAATCACTTACACGATTAAAAAATCTTAACAAACTTAGTATTGCAGTATTAGTATTAGTATTATATACTTAGTAATATTTCTCTCACTGAGCAGAATCCTCCTGTCCTGACACAGCGAATATTATAAAATAAAATGACAAACTGAATAATACGAAGTTCAGATCTTCCTTAGACAACAACGTGTTTTATTTGTTTTGTCAGTTTATTCCTTTGGAGGCATTAGAAATTATCTGATTGTGACCAATGCAAGTATAGCCTGTATTCGGTGATAATACTGAGTGCAAAGTGGCTAACGTACAAATATCAATTTCATGCCACTGAACAATGTACGCTACCTATTGGAAGCACCATTAAAGGGACATTTGATTGGACTGATCATTGGTAATTATGTAATAGATCTGTAAAAATTATGTCAGCACGAAAATTCACCCCCATCCTCCCGAAGAACTCAGTATAGTGATTTACTGCTTTATTTTTATGACTACATTCAGCACATTGTAATGATGCCCAATATTTATGGACTTAGCCTGCTTTTTTTTTTCTTCCATCTCACCCTGACTACATTAAGTGAAGAAAGGAGGAAAGCATTGTAATCTTGTTTCCTAGCGTGCTTTGTCACATTCTTTTGTCACCTAGTGTCTGAAAATGCTGACCAATAGTCACCTAAAATCAAAATAATAAAATGTCTTTTATTTAATAATAATAATAAAATGTACAGCTCTCAGCATGTCCACTTCAACCCATGAAAATATAAAAGTGATTGGCACAATATTTGGGATTTTATTTGTTTATATAATGATATATATTTATATAAATTTGAGGATGAGGAAAAGCCATTATCACCTCCACAACATTGAAAATATTGTGTCAATCATTAATATATTTTTACAGATTGAAATGTTTATGAGTTGAGTTGAGCTGTGAATATGACAGTACTCCGCATATGAATTTTCGTGGCCATTGGTCGGAGTTTTTAGACGTTTAGCGATGCAAAGGTTTTGTCAGACACCATAGACAGGCAGCCATTAGCCCCCTGCAGCTAACAGGCTAACAACACTGCTGCTGTCAGGGCAGCAATTAGCGTTCAGCCACTGATACAGCCAAGGTTAACAGTATGAAATTGTGGATTGGATCCGACTGGTTCTAATAAAAACAATCCGATACCAATCCAAATAAGAACCAAGTCCCCTGTGTTCAAAGGCAGTGTTACCACGAGCCATCCATCACACCTTGTGAGCTTCAGTTCCAACGCCAAACCCAACCCCCTTTGACAAAAGTATTAGATCTACATTCTAGTTTATCTCAGTTGTTTTTTCAGGAGTGTTCAACAGGGAAAGCATGAAAAAGAAGAGTAAGGAAGCCTACCTGCACTTCTAATTTGGATGGGTGGAGAATTTCTTATCTCGCCACATACCGTAGACAAGATAGACTTTACTACATGCCAATGTAAAACCATGACAAACCTCATAAACCATGGGTTGCCTTGACAGCACAGGGCACAGCCTATACGTGCACCTTACATATATTTACTTGATCACAAATGACAACATGAAAAGATAGAAACTGATTATCTTCAGAACCATCTAAATATCATGGTTGCTCATTGTTTAAGTTTATGTTTCCATTTATCATCTCATAAAATGAAAATAAATACAGATGGACTTTGAATTTTCTGTTTCATTTCAATGCAGTTACACAATTTTGGATGGTCAACGGATCAACTAAATGCAAGGATAGATTGCTGATTTATCAATACAATTTAACATCAATGTGCTTTTACTCTTGATACATAATACCGCCACCAAGGTTCACAAAAAAGGTATTTGACGGCTGATGTACCCTCTTTTTGGACGGAGTTGGTGTAGTGATGAAAAATGTCCTTCTTTTGGCAGCAGCAAATTTCTGGAGTTTTGACATTGATGATTTGGGGTCTGGTATGCTTGAATATGGAATGTCAGAATGTGTAGGTCTTTACTGGATCTCACTGAAAACAGTAAGCTATGTCATCTTCCAAACCGCTTATCCTATACGGGGTCGCGGGGAGTTGCTGGAGCCTATCCCAGCCGTCAACGGGCGAAGGCAGACTACACCCCGAACTGGTCGCCAGCCAGTCGCAGGGCACACACAGACACTGTCACTGAGCGGGAATCGATCCCACGCTGCCCGCACACAACTCGAGCGTGTGTACCACTACACTATCAGTGGACAAAACAGTAAGCTATGGAATATAAATGAATTAGGCTATACAATGGATAACTTATTTTGTGATTATTTTTCATGCATCATAATGGAGTCGCTGATGGTGTAGTGGTACACTCGCCTGACTTGTATGGGGGCAGCGTGGGATTGGTTCCCAATCAGTGACAGTGTAGTTGTGGGTGTGAATGGTTGTTTGTCTCTGTATATGCCCTGCGACTGATTGGCGACCAGTTCAGGGTGTAGTCTGCACACGCCTCAAACAAAGACAGAAGCTGAGATTCAAACCTCACACCTCAGAGCTGTGAGGCAGACATGGTCAGTACTAACATTTATTTTGTCACCATTCTCTGAACAGCTAACATTGTTGGTCAAAAATCCTCCCTGGGAGTACAGCCAAACTTGTTCACTGAAAAATGTGTCTTTCTTTTTATTCCATATGAAAAGATTAAGAAACGTAAATAAGTGATTGTTATGAATATGTACTTCACCAAATTGACCCCCTAGGTTTAAGAAAGAAAGAACCCATTACATTTGGTTGTGGATTAATGTGCAGAAACAGAAAATTCTACTGCTTCTGTTGGCACTTCCACCAAAAGCCAGAGTTCATTTTCCTACTCTTTTCTCTCGCATGCTTTCCTGTAAAAACAAGTTGCCCATAGGTGTGTGGGTGAATGACAACACAATCAAATGCAGGCAAACAGCTCACAAAAGATGCACTTTTTCAGTAATCACTGGCTGTGATATGAAACGGAGCTGTTGTGCTTTATGGAGGGAATCTGAGTCTCTGTTAAAGGCAAAGGAATTGTCTCCGTATTCCCATACGCCTCTTTAATCTTAGGACACAAAGCACTTTCAGAGGAAGATAATGTTGCAAGGATTGCTGCACAAATGTGATTCTCTGAACAAAAACAACTTTCAAATCCTTGGGTGTGAGTGGGAGTGTGTTTGTGTTTCGGTGTGGTAAGGTCCCCGCAAAGGAGCACCAAGCGCAAACCCTTCAATGCAGAACTTATGAAGGAATAAAAGCAGGCAGCAAAGCGTTCAAATTGAGTTTTACAAATATACAGTACGTGTTTGGCAAATTTAGCTTGTCTCCCTTTTAAGACCTTGATCAAGTTTCATCTGTTTATGTACTTTAGGTAACCTAATGGGAATGAGCAGATGCCTACTTACCGGTATTTAGAGAGGCACCAGTAAAGCATAGTATAGAATAATAGTCAAAGTCAAGTCACATTTATTTACATAGCCCTTAATCACAGGAAAGTCTCAAAGGGCTTCACATGCCGACAGCATATACATGACATTCCCTTTTCTTAACCCCCAGGAGGGCAAGGAAAAACTCAAAAAAACACATCTGGGGAAAAATTAGAAACCTTGAGAAGGGACCACAGATGAGGGAATCCCCCTTCCAGGATGATCAGGCTGCAATGGATGCCGAGTGGGCAACATTTAACACACATTATGGTACGATACAGTGTTTGTTAAAATAATTTGAAAGTTAATCAAATGAAGTGCTGCAGGAAGATGACATCGATGATGTGAGCAGGGGCCCAATGGTCAATATAGAGATCTCCATAGTTGCGCCTCCGAGGATGTGGTCAGCCTCCGATCTTGTAGCGGTCAATTGCTGCGCGATCTAAACAGCAACTTCCAATTATGTTGTCATCACCTAATTCCCAAGCCTGGGAAAATTGGGGAGAGAAAAGAATAGAAGCAGCAGTAAAGAGGCCAAGACAAACAGTTCAACTAAATGCAGAAGTGTACAAATACGTTTTTAGTCGTGTTTTGAACATTTCTACTGAGGTAGCGCCTGTAATTTCTGCGGGTAGGGCATTACAAAGCACTGGTGCCCCAATAGAAAACGCTCTGGAACCTGCAGACTTCTTTTTGGCTCTCGGGATCACAAAAAGGCCAGCAAAATGTTACAATAAGGCGAGACATTAAAATGTCTTCATCACTATTTGATAGAATTGGCTGAATTTTAGCAATATTACGAACATGGAAAAATGCAGTTCTAGTAATATTGTTATTATTAATAAGAATAATATTTTCACTAAATTAAATAAGAATATATATATATATATATATATATATATATATATATATATATATATATATATATATATATATATACATACACGCACACACCCACACAAGGTTATGCAGATACATGCTGTACGCACTGTATCACTTTTAATTAAATGGACACACTTAAATGAACGATTTGTTTTCACTTATTGGTCACATTAAAAGGAAAATAAATATACGCGATTTATTCACACTGAGTTTACATGAAACTTCCAGAAAAGACACAGCAGACAAATATAAGGTTACACATTGTTACTCACACGTGGTCACACATGGTGAATCACATGCGGTTTTACCAGGCTATAGGCTGTTATGCTTAAAATGTGTTAGTGTAGCAGTAAATACACATTCACAGAACATGTCAAAACCTCCCACATGAATTGAACTCCCTGCCCCTGACGTTTTGTGTATTGTATCTGATTTTGTCTAAACTCAAACATCTATCAGTGAAATGTGTTGGGGTAGTTCACATATCACATATAAAAAACACTGTACACTCACCTAGGTGAGTTAATATAGCAGTGACTCTGAATTTACAGTGACTCATTGATTATTGGCAAACCTTCTACAGTTGACAGCCGTCTATTCAGTGTTGCCAGGAGCAACTAAAATGATCAGAAAATATAAATGTCGTTTTCAAATTATTTTTCTGTAACATTTCAATCCCAAACAGTGACACAGAATTTCAGCCACATTTAATCTGAACAGAAGTTGAACGCATGGCATGTTGAGTAATGGAAAAGTCATAAATGGTGCACTAAGTGTGTTTATTATGTGGCTTCAAAATGACTTTTGGGGACATGACATTTCACCTACGAGAGCATCCAGCATGTAATTAGCAATGGAGGAAATACAGTGCTTCAAATCTCATTAAAATGTCTTTGGCAAGGCTTGGAGGCACTTCACAACAGATACGTTTTTTTCCCCGTCTTTAGTAGAATATGAAACTCAAACCCTGCGTAAATACTTTTGCATTTATTTGCATGAGAAACTGTACTTACGGTTTCTGCAGTTCAAGTACAATACAATACAACTTAATTTATATAGCGCATTTCACAACAGCTACAGCAGTAACAAAGCACTTTACATTAACAAAATAGCAATAATACAATAACAAAGGCAGTGAAAGCAATACATTAAAACAAATTATATACAGTAGACGCCGGAAAACAGCAGAAAAGTGTCTGTCTCATGACGGGTCAAAAGCCAAAGAATAGAAATCCATCCATCCATCCATTATCTGTACCGCTTATCCTCACAAGGGTCGCGGGGCGTGCTGGAGCCTATCCCAGCTGTCTTTGGGCAGTAGGCGGGGGACACCCTGAACTGGTTGCCAGCCAATCGCAGGGCACACAGAGACAAACATCCGCACTCACAATCACACCTAGGGGCAATTTAGAGTATCCAATCAACTTACCATGCATGTTTTTGGAATGTGGGAGGAAACCGGAGTACCCGGAGGAAACCCACGCAGGCACGGGGAGAACATGCAAACTCCACACAGGGAGGCCGGAGCCGGGATCGAACCCACGACCTCTGAACTGTGAGGCGGACGTGCTAACCAGTCGACCGCCGTGCCGCCCAAGAATAGAAATGTGTCTTCAAATTAGTTTTGAAAACAAACAGTGAAGGGGCTTGCCTTACATTTAAAGGAAGGTCATTCCAGAGGGAAGGACCATCAACAGAAAAGAAATATACAAAAAAAATTAAAGTAAAAATGAAAAAAATTAAAATATAACTAGCATTGGCAAGACTCATCAGCAAATTGGGGGATGTTGATGCTGATTGTTTTTTCCATTTCCATTTTCCATTCCATTTATGTACCCAAAACAATCATGTAGTACACAAATAACCATTTTATCATATTTTACCACATAGAAACTATATCACACAAAAGAACTTTGGATGTACATACAGTATATCAATTAAGTCATAAACGAGAAGCATATCAGTATTAGATAAAGTCAAATGGACACTTGATTACAATTCGCTCCGCATTGTGTAATGTTCCATAATTTTTTCCATATTTTAGTTACTGCATCTAGATTTGGGGTAATAATTAAATAAGTTCAGTCAGTTCGTTAATAACTTTACAAAAAAGGGCAAAAAGAATCATCAATAAAGTAGGCTTTCACGATCGCACTCATTTACTTTTCTTGCGGTCAAAACTATTAAAATTTGTGGATATAGTAACATTTCAAACAGCACAATTCATGTATAAAGTCAAATATGATATTCATAGTACCACAAAACATTCAAAAAATGTTTAGAGCGCGAGGGAAGGGGGTTATAAATTAAGAGGGAAATACAATTCAAAAATTAACATAATTGGCACAAATATAAAAAGATTCCGTTTTTCATTTTGTGGTGTGAAATGGAACAGTCTAGGTGAAGGATTAACAATGTAGAAACATAAATCAATTTAAAATGAAATATAAATGTTATATATTCATGGAATACAGAGGTAAAGGGAATGGAAGAGAGTCACTAGGTGTTTAAGAGTGTTGCTGATTTATACTTGGATAATTATGCTTAAAATAAGATTAGAAGGCCTTTATTGATCCATCAGTGGGGACATTTTCAGCGTTACATCAGCAAAGATATAGGTCACACAGAGACGGCGGCATAATGTAGCCGTTAATGTGTAGAATAAATAATAAGGTAAAAAACACACCAAAAGGCTCACCAATGAGCCGGAGCTACTGTAGCAGGCAGCCACTCGTGCGGCGCCGGAAATGACCATTTTTACGATAGGCCTACTATTTTTACTATCGTTTGGTTTAGATGTTTTGTTATTGTTGACTGATGGGTTTTGGAATGATGGCATATACCTAATAAGTATTTATTCATTTATATTAGCACTATGTAGTCGTTCATTATTATTACAACTATTATTATCTTTAGTATTATTTTTAACCATAGATGAAGAATAGAGATATAAATTAAGAATAAATGGAGAAGGGGTGGGATTTAATAAATCTAGACTTTTTCTCACTCTCTTTTGAGCATGGAAGACTTTTGTCAGGTGTGCTTTGGCTAATTTTTTATTGTTGTTCCTACTTTATTTTTTTTCATATTTTATTTTCATTGTTATTGTAATTATTTTTTCTCTTCATGTTCAAATAAATCATCATTCAAAATCATCATTCAATAAACTTAGATTTTTTACAATTTGAACAACGGCAACAACCCTGGTAACAACGAAAACTGCCTTTATCATGCAACTTCCCCACAATCAACTATAACTAATTAGTGATGGGGCCTGAAGAGTAGTGTTCGGAAAACCTTAAAAATTGGAACAAAATGCAACATCTTTCTTTTCCCCACAGATAAACCTCAGAAGGAAGATGAAGACGCTTTATCCTCATCAGCCTCAGACCCCAGCTCGTCACTCTTTGATCACTGGGGTCATGACCTGGGCCCAGAAAGTCGAAGGGTTGCCATCCAAAAGTTCCGCTATTATGGTTACAACAGCTACCTCAGTGACCGGCTATCCATTACCCGGCCAATTCCGGATTTTCGCCCGGACGGGTCAGTTGGACTTTGTTGTGTTGCTGACAGCTGACTTAAATGCCTGAATGTGGAGGTGTGGACTAATATCATTCTTCTGTTTTATCCCTCAGATGTAAAAACATGTGGTATTCATCCGACCTTCCTCAGTTGAGTATCATCTTCATCTTTGTCAATGAGGCCTTGTCAGTCTTGCTGCGCTCTGTGCACACAGCCATCCAGAGGACGCCATCCAATTTACTCAAGGAGATTATACTAGTGGACGACCACAGCACCAACTGTAAGGGTTATTAACCTTCCTCAGTTTTTTGATGTTGTGTTAAGACTGACGCTTTAGACTGTTAGCAACATTATGTAAATATTAGGTGCGCAAAGATCCTCAGGATTCACGGTTTGGTTTGTACAGTACAGTAAATGACTAGCTACGGCTCTGTGCTGACCGAGCGACGTCATCAGCGCCTTGATACAGCCAAAGTGTGTTTAGTGGCTCATGCATTGATGAAGAAGGCAGGTAGGACCTGTGAGAACCAATGTAAAATACATGACACGTTGACCATCGACACTTCATACGTACATTGTGTGCTTCAGTTCAGCACAGAAACAGGCCCGCTAAGCATCAGTTATAAGGGACGCATCGAGGCCGCCGGGAAAGCCCGTGAACCTTTCTGCCCAGTGAGCCGCTGTGCCGAATTGAAGCATTTTACAAAGCGTTGGGAAAGTTAAACTCCTCCGTAGGAGTGACTACTCTGCGAAATGACCTGGAAGAGAACACCGTGCACACAGGACAGAATGAGAGCGCACAGGCAGGGATTTTGACGTTGGATATTTTGTTTAAATGCACCATTCTGGTGGAGTGGCGAGTGGACAGCGTGAACACTAGGAATAATGCCGCATCCGCAACGGATGTGTTGTCAAACACATGTCAATTATCTACCTGTTATTTTTTTCTTGTTTTCAACCTGTTTGAGCTATTGACTCAAGATTTTTTTGAAATATCCAGAACGATCAGTGTTACGTTAGCCGTCGGTGATTTCCATTGCAAAATACGGACAATCTGTAATATTTGGCCACTCTGCCATAGTGGGCTGGAGCTGTTGATAGAGGCTGCAGCTCTTGTATTATCATTGATCGAAGTAATAAAAGTGTATTGTTAGATGCAGTGCGTACTGAACTGAGACCATTGAACGGTTCCCTACACACAGGAGGGCTGTAAATGGTAAATGGGCTGTCACTTGTATAGCGCTTTCTACCTTTGGTACTCTAAGTGCTTCACATACTGTACCTCATCCACCTACTGATGACGCAGCATCAGGAGCAACTGGGGGTTCAGTATTTTGCACATCGATACTTCGACATGGTGACAGCGGCCGGGGATCGAACCCACAACCTGCAAGTTGGGAATCAACCACTCTACCACTGAGCCATGCCATCCATAGGAGGGATTTCATTAATCTACTAAAATACTAATGAAATCATAGATGTGTTTGGAGTAGGGTTGGACGCATACGGTATCTATACACGTCTTTCTACTGAATCAGTTCTGACTGCAAATTAGAGTTAGAGAAGAATAATTGCACTGGGGATATTACTGCACACCTCATTATATGCAAAGTGTTATTTTATTAGATGAGATCAAAATACAGCAGGTGTGGTTGAACTGATCATTATAAGTGTGCATCTCTCCACAAAAGACGATTCGATACGGTTTGTGATGTGTTAGGTGCGAAACGATTCAAGGACGGTTCGATTTGAAAGTGGAATGATTTTGTTCGGTTCGACTCGATTACAATTGGATTTGATATAGTATGGTTCAGGTCTTTAGTGTATGATGCAATTATTTTTTGTTATTTTCCACACATTTGAATGATTTTCAGTACTGTAAATGTGCCAATTCCTTCTAAGACATTTCGATACGTATCTTGATACATTTCAAGGTGGAATGATTCAATTCATTTCGATTCGATGCACTTGCACCTTTTAAATATTTTTTTTTATTTTTGTGACAGCCCTACAGATCATATTACTCACCCCCCAAATCCTCAGGTTGATGGCTATATACACTGTACACATTTGGGGAAAAATATTTCATAGCATATTCCTCAATCGTTAGACTCATAGCATAGATGGTGACGTTGTATTTAGCAAGCACATTGGTATTCCTTTTTGATATTGTAAAGTTAAGTTAAAGGAAAAGGAGGGCTTTGGAACAGAAATTGTCAAGTTAAGCTCTCTCCTTTGGCCAGCAGTTCACAACGTCATTTCTTGGACTTTTGAGCGGTGCTGTGATGGTTGTCCGTGCTCTTCGTCTCTTTCTCTCAGTCCTGTTGCATTCTTGTAACTCTCTCCCTTAGAAATTCTCTTTTACCATCTCTCACTTTCAGATATGTGTCCTTGGACGCTTATGATTTTTAACAGTGGAAGCTTCAAGTGCAGCTGCTATTTCTCCTTCCTGCTCAAGCCCTCCCTCGCCCTCCTCGCTATGATTTGCAGTATCTGCATCACTATCATTATCAGAGTGGTCATCGGGTTTACAGTTGACATCCAATTCAATGTCATCTTGTGTTCACTTGCAGACCACGAATCAGGATGAAAATTGGCTCAGGAAGTTTTCCCTAGTCATTTTTTCGTCAATGTGTTGTCTGGTGTTTATGTCATTACCTTCTTTCTCACGTCTACTATCATCTAAATCCTTCTCTTAGTCTTTCTCTAAATTGGTATCAAGTTCATTTTCTGAACTTGAGGCAGAAGAAATAAATTGCTGCGAAGTGCCATGCTAAATGAGCAGGTTTAACTGTGACCTTTATGTAGCCAAAAATGCTTCAATTTTTTTTCTTGTCAAAATGTGTTATTTCTCATCACAACTAAATAAAAAGCAAATATTCAGTACAAAATTATCTTGAAAGAAGTGAAAAATGTCAAAATACAAGTTACTTTTTTAGGTGATGTGTCTCAAGAGAGTTGTTTTGACTTGAAATGAGAAATATTCTTGTTGAGATTAAGATTTCCTACTCTATACTTCATTAGCCTACTCATAGAAACATGATCAGGTTTCAACGCACAGTTCCTAATCCGTTTGATTGATCGATTGAAAGTACATTTACCGTCAGTAAAGTTGAAGAAATAGCTTACCAAATGTATCAAGGAAGTGAGCTAATGCTTCATCTTTTCATCGCTGCGGTCAAAAAGTCAAAGAATTACTTTGGGTAGATTTGGGACTTTAAAAAACATTCTAATAGACCAACAATGTGGCCATTTAGTTAATAATGCTATGAGGCTAACGAAATGGCAGAAAATGAATAGGGTAACCTAAGGTGCTTGATTTAATGACTTGGTATTTAATGTTTGGCTACATCTAATTTTAATGCCTGGAACAACCCACCACATGGTTCTCTGTAGTGAAATGAGCTCATCTACGTTCAGGTCAGCAGCAAACTCTGGCTCATTAAGGAGAAACGGGCAGGAGAATTTAGGTTGATCGTAATAAGGAACAGAGGGGAGAAGGCAGCAGCTGTCGCCTGCAGGCCGGATTAGAGCAGGGATAACTCCAATGAGTCATTTTGAATTGGAGCTGTTCTGCTGCGGTCTGTCTCTATCTGAAGTGGTTTGTGTCATTCTTTCTAACGGCAAATTTGCTTTTGGGTGACTACCAATAACCAATACTGTTATTCTTGAAGAAAACACACTCACAAAAAACAAAACAAAAAAATGTACAACTTTGTATGTTGATGCTTGTTTTACTGTCATTATCACAGGTTTTATAATAATAAAATTTTCGAAGGAGCTCTTTCTGTTACATAAAACATGAAATGATTTAGCCAAGAATGAAATCTACATACACAGCACCACCTCCAAGGTGGACAACAATCCAATCTTGGCCATGGTTTGGCCTTCAATATGTTTTGATTTAGAACCACTTTTTCTCCATTCCTTTGTACATTTCTCAGATTAGAATTGAATTTCTGAAAAATTTGTTCAATTTCCACCTCATTGTGTCACTTGTGCACATCAGAAAAGCAGTTTCTCATTTCTTTGAACAAGTTGCAAATGCTTTGCTACATCCATGCAATTGATTATGTCCAATTGTCTGCTGCATTATCAACTGCACATGTCATATAGTATTGTCCACATTAACTTAGAAAATCTACGCTGATTGAAACGGGCAGTATGGACCATTGATCCAGTCAGAGAATCGGGAAACTAGAATATCTTGAATGCTTTTAATGGCAGCAAGTGTAATTGAGTATGTACGTGTGCGGTAAAACGGAAAACGGAAAAACACACATTTGCATTGCAATGACTAGTATAACAAGGGCTGCCGAGTGCTGCGACGACACTGTTCTATTTCTAGCTCCCCTTACGAAAAAGTAGTATACAAGAAGTATACTTTATAAAGTATACTTGAGTATAAGTATATAAGTGTACTCTGAACTATGTACTTGTAGTGTACTACACAGTATACTAATTTAATACTTTTTATACTAATTTGGAACAAATTAAGTATATAAAAGTATACTATAAGTATACTCATGAAGTGTACTACAAGTACACTCATTTATATACTACTAGTATACAAGTCGTGTACTTCTAGGTCACAATTTAGTTTACCGGTTTATACTTGAAGTGTCCTAATAAGTACACTCATTTATATACTACTAGTATACAAGTCATATACTTCTAGTCCACAGTTTAGTTTACTTGTTTATACTTGAAGTGTACTGCAAGTGCCCTCATTTATATACTACTAGTATACAAATTGTATACTTCTAGTTAACACTTTAGTTTACAGGTTTATACTTGCCATCCATCCATCCATTATCGATACCGCTTATCCTCACAAGTGTCGCGGGGCGTGCTGGAGCCTATCCCAGCCATCTTCAGGCAGACACCCTGAATTGGTTGCCAGCCAATCGCAGGGCAAACAGAGACAAACAGCCGCACTCACAATCACACCTAGGGGCAATTTAGAGTCCAATCAACTTACCATGCATGTTTTTGGAATGTGGGAGGAAACCGGAGTACCCGGAGAAAACCCACGCAGGCACGGGGAGAACATGCAAACTCCACACAGGGAGGCCGGAGCCGGGATCGAACCCAAGACCTCTGAACTTTGAGGCGGACGTCCTAACCAGTCAACCACCGTGCCGCCAGGTTTATACTTTAAGTATCCCAAAAGGACACTCATTGATGCACCATTATACTTGTACAGCACACTTTAAGACAGCTTACTGTGCATTTCCAAATATATAATAAAAGTAAAAAGAAAAGAAAAAAAGTCATGATATCAAATATTTCTTTATTGAGAAAGGTAGTTCAGGATTTCAATTGTTTCCATTTTCCCCATTTATTTGTTTCACATAACTAATATTACATTTTTTCTCTAATTATCTTCCTCACATCTTGGATTGTGGATCAGGGAACTTCACCTGAATATGTGCTGTGGGTGAAAAAAAACACGTAAAATAAAACATTACTCAAATGTTATTTTTCGGTGAACCACTCACAATTAACAAGACATGAAGGGTTTTCTATACCGTTCTGAATTCAACTTTAGAGCAATAAGCAATACATGCTACAGGGGAACTGGATAAAATGAGCCACTTCAAGAGGTAGTGTACACAACATAGTATGAGAAATCATTGTGGGTCGTTTACAACTCTCATACAATGCACTCACCAAGTATAGCATCAAGTTTTGAATCCATCCAACTTCGTTGTCCAAAGGGCACTCCGTGATTTGTTTTGGGTAATTTTGTTGATCCTCCGAAGTCATACAAGAAATCTTGCCAACCTCCACAGCCCTATCTTTAAAATACCGATAATAAATGGCAAAAGCCATGGTCTTATTTTCGTGAGACGACACAAAGCAAAGTATCCATTTGAACCGAGACAGCTTTTTTCTTTTGATTCAAGTAAGCTTTGGCGCCAAGTTTTAAATCTGCTACTCTCGCCGCCCATTGGTTACGTGGCAGCGCCTGCTGATGATGTCACACTGTAATCGTATATTTCTGTAATTTATTTATTTTCCGTTATATTTTTCAATCCATGGTTCTTGTGTTGGTATGTTCTGAGTTACTAAGAAAATAAAAAATAAATATAAATAACTAAAATAAAGTGCATTATTGCCACATTGGTGAAGTTACTTCAGCTTATATCCGACGACATTTCCTGCCCGTTGTCGCGGACGGTAACACGTGATCGCGGAAAGGGGGGAAAAAGATGCGATCGGGCTGCAAAGTTGTATGTATGCGAAATATTTATTAATAAAACGTGTCCATGTTCTTCCTCTGAATAAACAATAACCAAATTCCGATTCCCAAAGCCACCATACATTCTCGCTATACATTCGCAGGCAATGCCGGGGGGCGAAACAATGCCTCGCTAATATAGCAGTGAAGCACTTCTTTTATTTATTTGTTTAGTAACTTGGAATACACAAATACAACAGCCAAGGGGCGACAAAAATAGCAAGAAAGAAATATATCTAAACTAAAAACAAGAGCCTGTTGTCATCAGCAGGCGCCCTCGACTCGAGCCGATGGACAAACCCCCAACAAAATGTGTTCTTATTGAAACAGATGATTCTGTGATATAACACTAATGGCAAACCCTTATGAGAGAGACAAAACCTGTATCAATAAAGTCAAGTTAAATGTTTCTAACTCTTTTCTTGTGTTTTTAATATAAATAAAGACAATACAGTTGAGCACCGTGCAATTGTGAACCTGTAAACTTTGTAACAATAGGATTGTTAGTTTGTGTGTACGTGTTTTCCCTGGGGGACTGTTAAGTTGTTGCACAACGCTCATGCGGGCGGAAGCACATGTAGTGTATGTGAGACACGCTGGTGAGAATAAAAGTAAGTGAGCAAATGTAAGAGGTCTAACCGTCCATTCTGTTTATGAGACAGAACAGAATGAAACATGGTGGCCGCGTTCTAGACGCTAGTTGATACGAGGAGTAACAACAGCCGTGTGTGCGCGCTGCTGGCGGGCTGATTGAGCGGAACGGCGCAGCAGGTGTATTGAGCGGACAGCGGACGTCGCGATGGAAGGGCTGAAACCTCCGTCGATGTTGTTGTTGGACTCCGGCAACCTAGCGGAAATGTGGAACTGTTGGAAGGAGGAATTTACACTCGACACAGACCTCACCATGCCCGGCGCAGAGGAAGGTGTGAAAGCGAAGCTTTTCTACTACATTGTTGGCGCGAGTGGGAGGGAGCTCTTGGCCACACTGTCGAGTGACGACTCGTCAGCGAGGAGGTCAGTGAGTTCGATGATGAGGTTGTTGGATGAACATTGCACCCCAAAAGTGAATGAGACTGTGGAAAGGTACACGTTCTTTGTGAGAAACCAACTTATGGATGAAACCATTGACAAGTATGTATGTACGGATTTGAGAGTGCTGGCCAATGGATGCAACTTTGGAGACATAAAGGACTCACTAATAAGGGACCGCATTGTTTGTGGCACCAATAGCTCTGTGATGAGAGAGAGAGACTCCTCAGAGAAGATAGACTGACGCACGAAAAATGCCTACAAATGTGTAGAGCTGCTGAACTGTCAAAAGAAAGCAGTAGAACACTGGAAGGACACGCTGTGGAGGAAATACATACAATGAGACATAATACAAAGAAAAGCAAAAGGTGGTGAAGTTGATTGTAAGTTTTGTGGCAAAACACACGAGCGAAGCAAAACTAAATGCCCTGCTTTTGGAAAGAAATGTAAAAAGTGTGGGAAAGAAAATCATTTCGGTCTAAAGTGCAAGTCGAAAGTAGAACAAGGAAAGAAATGTAAACCAGTGCAGGTTGTCTCAGAAGAGGATGGTGAAACATGTGAGGACATAATGACAATTACAGAGATAAATGCCAATGAGAACAATGAAAATGTTCACCAGGTGAATGAGCAACTCAACAAAGGACAGCGACACTTTGCAAGGATGCTGGTCGATGGCACACATGTTCTTTTTCAGATTGATTGTGGGGCGACCTGTAACATAATCCACATAAACCTCCTAAACCCAAACACACAGGTGGAGCACACAGAGAAAGTGCTAGTGATGTACAATAAGACCAAGCTGCGTCCGTTAGGGAAATGTAGGGTTAACGTGAGAAACCCTCGAAACAATAAACTGTACAGATTGGAGTTTCAAGTGGTGGACCAAGTGGACAAAATCCCCATATTGGGCAGGAAGGCCAGCGAGGCCATGAAACTAATTAAAGTACAGTACGAGAACATCCTCGCCATTTATGACATTGTGACAAAACGAATTGAAACAGATCATAGACGAAGGACAAAGCCAATGCATAACAATGGTGAAAATGAAAACATAGTTTGGAGATGTGTTCACTGGCTATGGCTGTTTGGAGGGCGAATATAACATGGAAATAGACAGCAGTGTGCCACCAGTTAAACTACCAAAACGAAGAGTACCCGTTTCTATGATGTCACCACTGAAAGAAGAATTAAAGGATCTGGAGAGGAGAGGAATTATAGCACCGGTTGAGTGTAGCACTGATTGGATAAGCAGCATGGTTACAGTGGCTAAACGAAATGGCAAACCGAGGATCTGCACAGACCAAAAACCACTCAACCGGGCGCTGAAAAGGAGACATTCCCCTCTCCCAACTATTGATGACATACTCCCAGAAATGGCAAGAGCAAAGATTTTCAAAGTCTGTGATGTGAAATATGGATTCTGGCATGTTAAATTAGGGGAGGAGTCAAGCTACCTCACCATATTTGCCACTCCATTTGGCCGGTACCGTTGGTTGAGAATGCCGATGCGAATAAGTTCGGCGCCAGAAGTTTTCCAGAGAAGACTCATGCAAGCGCTGGAGGGAATACCGGGAATATACATCATCGCTGATGATGTGTTGGTCACAGGGGAAGGGTCATCGCTGGAAGAGGCAAGTAGAGACCATGACAACAAACTTAGATACTTCCTAAACAGATGTAGAGAGCGAAACATCAAATTGAACTTTGATAAGATCAAACTGCGGCGACAGGCAGTGCCGTATATTGGACATCTGTTGGCAGCTGAGTGGCTGCGGATAGACCCGGACTAGGTACGTGCCATCCGAGAGATGCCGAGGCCGACGGATGTTAAGGCAGTTCAGTGACTGGTTGGCATGATAAACAATTTGTCAACGTTTTATGACCACCTGTCTGATGATTGCGAAATATTACGACAACTTACACACAAAGACAATGTGTGGTAATGGACTGACATACAGGAGGAAGCGTTTAACAGACTAAAGGACAAAATTGCCATTACAGTTTTGAAGTATTACAGTCAAGATCAGGAGTTGACACTGCAATGTGATGCATCAGAAACTGGGCTGGGGGCTGCTCTGATACAGGGAGGTAGACCTGTAGCTTATGGGAGCAGAACGCTGACACAGACAGAAAGGGGCTATGCCCAAATAGAGAAAGAATGCTTAGCTATAGTCTATGGGATGGAGAAGTTCCACCAATACACGTATGACAGGCAGGTGACAGTCCAGAGTGACCACAAACCATTAGAAAATATTCTCAAGAAGCCACTTTTGAGTCCGCCAAAGAGACTACAGATGTTACTCCGATTACAGAAATATGACATGAAGGTGATCTATGTACCAGGACGTGATACATTGCTGGCAGACACACCGAGTAGGGCATACTTGCCAGAGGACACTAAGGCAAACATAGAGACTGAAATAGAGACCGTAAACACGGTGGACTAGCCACCTATTTCAACTGAGAGACTGAGCTGCATCAGGGACGCTACAACAGTGGATGGAAAGCTGCAGAGAGTGATTTGGATGATTCTATCAGGGTGGCCAAAATTGAAAAAGGACATGCCGACAGATATTCAACACTATCACTCATTCCAGGAGGAACTTAGCTTCCAGGATGGTATAGTGTTTAGAGGGGAGAGAGCAGTGATACGAGATTCACTCCAGGTTGACATGACACACCGAGTACACTCTTCTCATTTAGGAGTTGAAGGTTGTCTCAGGAGAGCAAGGGAGTGTGTATACTGGCAAGGAATGAATGAGCACATAAAGACCTTCATCTCCAAGTGTGACATCTGTAGGTCAGTGGACCCCAAGCAGCAAAAAGAGACGCTACATCCCCATGATATAGTATGCAGACCCTGGGCCAAAGTAGGGACAGACTTGTTTTCGCCAGGATATACACAGAGCAACGGGAAGCAGTGAAAACAGCCAAGCGACTGGTGGAGAAAGCAGCAGCTGCAGGACAGGATGCGTACTTGGCTATATTGGATCACCAAAATACACCGAGGCAGGGCTTGGGTACAAGCCCGGCGCAGAGACTTCTGAGTAGGAGAACGCAGACTCTTCTTCCTACCCGGGACGCGCTTCTAGAGCCGGAGGTGATCGACAATGCAAAAGGCCTGTGGAAGAACAGACAGCGACAGGAAAGATACTACAACCGCACAGCGAAAGACAGGGACATCCTTGGGAAAGAGGACTCAGTGAGAGTGCAGCCGTTTCAGCCACAAGGAGTCTGGAGGAAGGCGACGGTGCTGGAACCAGTGAGCCACAGATCGTATAAGGTGGAGATGGAGTCGGGTGGAGTTCTACGGAGGTATCGACGTCACCTCAGACGTGACCTTGGCCCATCCGCCTCACTTCGCGAACCTGAGGCTGTGGAAAAACCGGCTGAGGCTGAAAGAAGCCGTGCTGGTGACCAAGCAACTATCACAACCAGGTCTGGTCGTCAGGTCAATAGACCTTGATACCTGGAGGACTACACACAGTGATATTATTTTTGGAACTGCTGCATAAGTTAGGGTTATATGTGTCGGTTGGTAATGAGGAAATAAAAAAAGGGAAGAAAAGACAAATATCTGTTCATATTTTTTTGGTCTGATAAGATTTTGTGTATGCTTCGGGATACAAGATATCGCATTTTCATTTTTTTTTAATAAGACGTGAAGACATTTTGTTTGATAAAACTGAAATGTACATTAAGCTACATTGGATTGGGGCTTTACAGTATTTTGGTTTGTGCACAGCATATTTGAAGTAAACTGGTAAAGTGCATTATTTAGTTGTGATTATATTTATTTTCATAATCTTTTATTTCCAAATATGAGAATTGTGAATCTTATGTTTTGTTTTGTTATAAGTAAACTGAATCATAGATGTTGAAATATGTTGCTATTAATTAAGGCAGGTTACTTAAAGAAAAAAAGAAAAGATGTAACAATAGGATTGTTAGTTTGTGTGTATGTGTTTTCCCTGGGTGACTGTTAAGTTGTTGCACAACACTCATGCGGGCGGAAGCACATGTAGTGTATGTGAGACATGCTGGTGAGAATAAAGTAAGTGAGCAAATGTAATCAATCAATCAATCACATTTTATTTATATAGCACTTTTCATACATAAAAATGCAACTCAAAGTGCTTTAAAACATTCAAAGCAAAACATAGAATTATCTTCAATCAAAAGAAAAGATAAATTATTTAAAAGTTGTTGAAAGCCAAACTAAAAAGGTGTGTCTTGAGCTTCCTCTTAAAAATATCAACAGTCTCTGCAGACCTGACATCCTCTGGCAGGCTATTCCAAAGGTGAGGACCAAAATGGCTGAATGCAGCCTCGCCATGCATATTGGTCCTCACCCTTGGAATAAATAAAAGGCCGGCGCCAGAGGACCTCAGGATCCGCGAGGGCTGGTATGATAAAAGCAAATCAGATAAATAAGATGGCCCAAGACCATTAACACATTTATAAACTAATAAAAGTACTTTAAAATCGATCCTGAAACACACAGGGAGCCAATGCAGCAATTTCAAAACTGGCGTAATGTGCTCCCGCCCTCTGGTTCTCGTCAGCACCCGAGCGGCTGAATTCTGCAGTAGTTGCAGTGGTGAAATGCTCTTTTTCGGGAGGCCAGAGAGCAGGGCATTACAGTAATCTAAACGACAGGAAATAAAAGCATGCATCAGCACTTCCGTGTTAGCCTGAGAGAGAAACGGGCGGACTCTGGCGATATTCTTAAGGTGATAAAAACCAATCTTGGTTACATTTTTAATATGAGGAATAAAACTGAGCTCAGAGTCAAAAATGACGCCAAGGTTCTTCACACAGTGTGAGGGATTAAAAATGTGTAGTTTTGGTAAAAGCTTCTCTCTCTGACCTTCGGGACCGATAACTAAAACCTCAGTCTTGTCCTCATTGAGCTGTAGGAAATTATCTGCCATCCATGACTTGATATCTAAAATGCAATTTAAAAGGGTATCAATGGGTCCTGTGTCATCAGGAGACACGGCAATATACAGCTGCGTGTCATCAGCATAGCTGTGAAAGCTGATGCCGTGTCCCCTGATGACATCTCCGAGGGGAAGCATATAAAGATTAAAAAGTAAGGGGCCTAAAATCGAACCTTGAGGAATCCCACATTTAATTTCATGAGTTTTAGAGGAACAAGTATCCATACTTACAAAGAAATATCGGTCTGTGAGATAGGAATAAAACCAGTCAAAAACAGTACCAGAGATGCCCACTAGATTTTTGAGTCTATTTAATAAAATTTGGTGATCTACTGTATCAAAAGCAGCGCTTAGATCCAGTAGCACCAAGACTGTGAGTTTTCTCACGTCTGCAGTGCACCTAATATCATTTAAGATCCTTAAAAGAGCAGTCTCCGTACTGTGGTTCATCCTAAAACCAGATTGATATTTCTCCAAAATATTATTTGTATTTAAAAAATGATTCAACTGGATGAAAACCAGTTTTTCTAAAATCTTACTTAAAAACGGTAAGTTGGATACGGGTCTGTAGTTATTAAAAACGCTCGGGTCAGAACCGCTCTTCTTCAGAAGGGGCTTCACCACCGCCGTTTTAAAGGCAGCGGGGAAGACGCCTGTCTGAAGAGAGCAATTGACTATATTTAAAATTTGTTCTTCAAAAAATCCATAAAATGTCTTAAAAAGAAATGTGGGAATTGGATCCAAAAGGCAGGTTGTTGGGTTTACCTGGGAGAAAACTCGAACAAGTGTCCTTGCATCAACCAGGGCAAAACTTTCCAGTGTTTCCTCATGTAAATATGATTGTCCGGGTTTATTAAAACTTGTGTTTTGACGGGCTAAAAGACTGGATCTTATGTCATCGATTTTACTTCTGAAGTGGTCTGCAAAGTCCTCACAGAGAGCATCTGTTGGTCTCTGTGGGGACTTATTAAAATCAGAACTAGTTAAAAGTTCAAAGGTGGAGAAGAGAACCCTGGGGTTGTTTTTATTGACTGTAATGAGGTTTGAGAAATAGGAAGATCTTGCCAGTTTTACTGTTTTATTGTAAGATTTCAGTTGTTCGCATAAAATTTCATAGTGTACTGTAAGTTTACTTTTTCTCCACCTCCTCTCTGCACTCCTGCATTTTCTCTTTGATATTTTGATAGCATTGTTTCTCCACGGGGGTACAGTCTTTGTTTTTGTTGTTTTAATTAAAAGTGGAGCTACTGAATCTAATGATGATTTAAGATGTAGGTTAAAATTGTCAACAATAAGATCACAGGGTGCAGGTAAAATGTCAGCAGGAGTGTTTTTTAAGATCTCGATAAAATTTGCTGCCACCTCAGAAGATAGGTAGCGTTTCTTCACTGTTCTGACCGGGACTGCTAGATGGTTAAAACTGGCGATGTTAAAATAGACACAGTAGTGGTCTGACACTGCCAAGTCAACAACAGAGGACACACCAGCAGACAAGCCATAGGTTATAACCAAATCCAGGGTGTGTCCTCTGTTGTGAGTTGGCTGCAAGACGTGCTGTTTAAAATCCAAGCAGTTTAAAAGGTTTGAAAAATCTCTGGATAGTGGGTCCGAGATGTTGTCCATGTGTATATTAAAATCGCCAGTTATTAATATCCTGTTATAACTGGAATATAAAATGGATAAGAATTCTGAAAATTCTGTAATAAAAGAAGTGGAATGATGGGGAGGTCTATAGACGGTAATGCAGAGAATAGGGGGACTGCTAAAAACAAAGGCATGGTGTTCAAACGATAAATAGCTGCTAAAAATGATCTCCTTTGATAAAAGAGTATTAATAAAAATTGATGCAGTCCCGCCTCCTCTTTTGCCATCCCTTGTAGAAAATAAAAAGTTAAAATTCGGTGGGCAAGCCTCGTTGAGAGCAACTGGAGCATCTGTACCAAGCCATGTCTCAGACAAAAGTATACCATGTAAATTATTGTCTAAAATCAGGTCGTTTATGATAAAAGTTTTGTTTAAAAGGGAGCGCACGTTCAGCACGGCCAGATTAATTATTGTGCTGGACGTGCGCTCATGGTGGTACGAATGAGCAGTATTAACATATACTAGATTACCACTGTTAAAACCACGTTGTTTGTGTGTGCAAGGGAAGCGTCTGCCGGTGATGGTTTCAATGGGAAAATTGTCCGATAGTGGTAATGATAATGAGGGCCTGCAGGGGGAGCTAGTGAGGGTGGTGGTACTGTGAGCAGCTGGTATTGGCCTGTAAGTGATGGTAGTAAGAACTCTAACCGTCCATTCTGTTTATGAGACAGAACAGAATGAAACAAACTTCAGTACTATGATGTTGAACATGTACAAACTAAAGCAAACTGCTTGTCAGTCGTGAAAAACATCTCAACTGAATGCAAGCATATTTCCTTTTCCTGTAATACTGACAAGGCTAAGTATTAGCACTTTGTGGCAGAAAGAAGTATATCGTCGCTGTTCTGTGAAAAACATGCCTGTCCAATTTTGTATTTTTTTAAAATTATTATGTTCACGTTGCAACCAATTCAGGGTGTCCCCCGCCTACTGCCAGAAGACAGCTGGGATAGGCTCCAGCACACCTCGCGACTCTTGTGAGGATAAGCGGTATCGATAATGGATGGATGGATGGATGTTCACGTTAATTGGATATCTGTAATGCAGAAACTCCCTTCACACAAAAATTTTAAAATTGGGGAAAAAATGGACATGCGTGTTTTTCACAGGACAGCGACGATATGGTTTCATATAAATGAAATTCTTAGTATTAATGTACTTATAGCCTTACATTTTTCTGTATACTTTACAGAAGGAACGTGTATACTTCAAGCTTCCATATAAGTTTATCTTAAACTTCAGTGTATACTTTTCAGTACAAGCCAAGTATACTTAAGCATACTTCTGTGAAGTTTAGAAAATTAAGTATTTAAAAAGTCCACTTCAAGTATACTGCCTCCATTTTAGTATAAAAAAAGTTTACTTATAGTATACTTCGATAAACTACTTTTTGCTAAGGGTCTAACTAATTCCTGGAACGTATGAAACTTGTGACAACACAAATGAGGAAATACCCAAGCCGAACTTTACATGAACTAGAAACATATTTGAAATACATATGCAGGTAATATTTAACACAACCAGTAAGAATACATACTTTACCTCAGTTAACGCACACTAAAGCCCCATTCACCCCGCATTGAGCAGGGCGCACGGTGCCGTCGTCAAACCCATTCATTGTGTATGTGGTTAGGGGCGGGGACCACGGAACGCTGAGGTGCCGGGCGGTGCGGCAAGAGTACTCCTGACGCGACGGCAAGGTGCCTTGTAATATTAAAAAAATATATATATATTGACATAATATTCAATTTAACAATTCCATAACATTTGTTTTGTCAATTTAACAATGAACAATAAATGTAAACAAAATTCAAAATAAAAAAATATGTACAAACAATTAGACATCCCAGTACAATTCCACTATAAACAAAATGTCGACAGACTTCAACTAAAAAATTTTGAATAAATTTCACAACATTCTTTACCTTTCTTATTATCTACAAACTTAAGAGACTCAATGTAACAATCAATATCAATCAAAAAACCTTAAAACATAGCGTAAATTTCAAGAATTTGGCTTTGTGAATATGAAATTTTCCTAACAAAATAAAAAGACCAACAATATTGCAAATTTCTGTATCTTTGAAAACAAAATAAGTGATAATATTTTTACCTTCAATCTTAACATTGTGAGAAGTTTTATGAGAAATATACGTCTGTACATCTTTCCAAAATTGGACATTAAAGGGACATTTATAGAAAAGATGAGTTACACATTCTTGAACAGTTCCACAAAATGTACATTTATCATCCAGTTCAGCAAATCTTGAAATATATAAATTAGTTGGATATCTGTTATGTAATATTTTTATATGCATTTCTCTCACTTTATTTGTTACAAAAAAAATGTATAAGGAACAAGCCATGTTTTATGCCAATCTATTTTTGTAAATTGAGAGTTCCAGAAGAATTTCCCACGAGGGATTATTTCCCTATTATTATGGAAGCACAATCTAATATGGCTGTTATTACAATGTTTACTCATCAGATCAATAACATTTATATAAAACGTTGGATCTGAAATTGTATTTACTTCTTCACCATTATAGCTTTTCATCAGTTCTAATATACCACAAGATGTGCTTTTCACAACAAAATTGAATTCTTGTCCTTTAATAGGGAATTCCTTCTCTCTCAATAATGTTTCATAGTTAATTAATTGCCCGTTTGAGTTAAACAGAACTTTTAACTTATTTCTTTACAGAAATATTACATAGACTTGCTTCCTTAATCTGAGTTAAAGCCAAAATTTCACATTTCGATTTATTTAATTGTAAGCCAGATGCCTTAGAAAATTGTTGAATCAAAAACAAAGCATTATCAACCTGATGTTTATCTCATAAAAGAATAACTGTGTCATCTGCTAGTTGAGTCACTTTAATTTCTTTGTCAAAAATAGATACCCTTTAAGAGTTGGATTATTCAAAAGGTGTATTGATAGCAACTCTGCTACAATCAAAAACAAAAAAGGAGAGATTGGGCATCCTTGACGAACTGACCTTAAAACAGGAAACCTTTTAGTTGTATTGGGATAGAGCATCACACAGCTATCAATATTTTTATAAAGCATTTGAATAACCGAGATGAAATTTTGACCAAAACCAAAGCTTTAAAGGGCATCAAATAAAAAGTGATGTTCTACAGTATCAAATGCTTTATAAAAGTCTAAAAATGATATAAGTGCCCCTGATTCAAGATGTTCAGAGTAATCCATCAGGTCAAGGATTAGAACTAATATGTCGATCAGACATAAAACCTGTTTGAGTTTCTCCTATGATTTCACCAAGTTTTTTTGTAAACGTTTAGCAAAAACTAACGAAATAATTTCATAATCTACATTTAATAATGTAATGGGTCTCCAGTTTTCCAGCAACAAATGATCTTTATTTGGTTTGGGTATTAAAGTAATCAAACCCTGTTTCATGGTTGTGGACATTTCTCTTCCTTCTATGCATTCCTTAAACATTTCAAATAACTGGCTTTCTATGTTCTCCCAAAACCAAATATAGAACTCCACAGAGAAAAAATCATTTTAAACGACTGGTACAACATCAATATTCACAAGCTCAACAAAGTGCATCTACATGGGTCGCCATCTTGAGCCCCCCCCTTGTTCTACTACATCTTCTACTCGAGAGCGTCGTCACCGTGACGCCAGACAAACGCCTCAATCAACAATAACAATCTGCATAAATGAACCAAGGAAGCAATGAAACGAAAAAATACATGAATTCGTCATGGTGGCAGTCCTTTTAAAGTCATTGATTGCTAACGCACCATAGGTGCGCCAATGTAGGACACGCCCCCAATTCCCCAGCCGATGGAGACAGAGCCAAAACATGACAGCTCATTGGTGTGATGTGGATGAGAAATTGTGGCCCAAAGGAAGACTGCACTGTAATTCCTACAGTGTCGCATGTAAAATTTTTCCTAAGGACATGAATTCTTTTTTTCCATTGTGCTATGCAGTGCAGTCACATCCTTTCTGTATCGCGTTGAAATTGTTTGTCAACACATTACAGTGCAAGCAGTAAAAGTCCAATCGGAATCTTTTTTAGTGGCTTGCAGTCAATCTTCCATAGGTGTAACTTTCAATTTACAATACTGAATTTGTCATCAACAGCAGTGTACATCAGAACATCCTCCAGAGTAAACTGTTATATTGACAACATCACTAATCAATTTGATTGTCTTAAATGTGCACAATGACTTTAAGACATATTGTTGTGATGGTACCGGTGTATTCAGTGCCACAAATATTTACTTTGGAGAAATTTATGGAGGATTTTGAGAAAGAAAAAGGCTTTTGCAAGGGAACGGTGATGTTTTGCTGTTTGTACAAATTTCTGGGCCAAAGCACTTACTGTTTTAAAAATTTCAAAATTTACCAAAGCGACTGTGAAAAAAAATGTTATAAATAGAACGAGACATAGTCTATCTCCTGGTCTAACTGTAGCCATCTTAAAACCATTAAGGCGTGAGGAAAACTGTACAAGAAATGCAACTTCATAAGTGTCAGGTTCACACCAAGTGAGACATTAGTAAACAACGTACACAATGAGGAGAGAAGACACTCGTCACAATATCGTCTTTTTTTTAATAAATAATAAAAGTAATAAAACGATAGAAAACGATATAACAAAATACACAAAAAAAAGATGTGCTATTTGACGATACATAATGGAGGCACAACATTTAAGTCAAGTCAAATATTTTTATTGCATTTCAATACAAAACAGACCACTGACTTGTCCGTTCAGGCGAATAGAGTCAAGCTTTGTAGAGTTGGAACCAGGTGGTGGCAAAGTGGATCCATTTATCTTTTATTGTTAAATCAATGGCACCGTCCGTGCTGCTCGAAAGCAAATCAACAGCTAGTATTTAGTTTTATAATTAAGCTGTGTAGAATAATTGTACACCATGAAGCTCTTCAAATGAACGCAACAAAAGTGATCAGTTTACATCATGCAGCTTTGTGCTCTTAAAAAAATAAAATTAAAAATTAAAAAAGCTTCGAGGCACCTACATAGCAACCGGGGGTTTAGTCATAAAATCAAGCAATTTATGACCAATTCTTGTTGACAGTCATAGGTGGTATTAATTAATGAAGAGGGAATAATATTGCTTTTTCACTCACTTGACATGTAATACACATGTGTGTTCTTTCTCTCCAGCGGAACTGAAAGAGCACCTTCAGAATTTTGTCGATGAGATGAATGCTCAGCATGGACCCGAGTTCATTAAAGTGGTGCATCATGACAAACAGGAAGGACTGATCAGGTCCAGAGTCAGTGGCTGGAGGGTTGCGTCAGCACCTGTGGTCGCTCTCTTTGATGCACATGTGGAATTCAACACCGGCTGGTGAGCTGGACTTAATACACATTTTGATGTGCGAAAAGTACACATGTAATTCTGTGTTTCCATTTTACTTTAAGAAGAAAACGCAAACATGAATGTCCTCATTTAAGTCAGCACGGGAGGATGGAGGAATAAAGTAGTAAGTTAAAACCAATTTGGATCCTGAACACTAGGCCGTGTAAAGACCCTCTTGGAATCATTTTTTTATTATTCTTCCTCCTATGAATGAATCACCTTTTCATAGGCCCACCAGCCTAGCCCCAATGGACGGCCTGTGTGCCCGCCTCCTGGATCCCTTCCGTCCAGCCTCTTTTAGGGGTTGTTGTCTTTATTTAGGGATGTCTGGGATCTATTACTTTAATTGGGGACTACTATCATGATCTGTGTTTTGTGGATTTTAGTTAGTTTTGTCATGTCTTCCTTGTGTCTGGTGTGTCTTTCGTTAGGTTATTGTGTTCACCTGTGCTTGTCAACCCAGTCCCATTTGTCCTCCAATCAACTCCCTCAGCCACTTGTGTCTTGTCCAGGTTTTCCTTGTTGTCTCGTGTTTTGTTTTTGTTTGTGTTTAGTTCTCTGCTTCCTTTCAGTCCTTGTCAGTTTATTTTCCTTGTTCTAATCAAGTCTTGTTTCTCACACCTGCCTTAGCTCCCTGCTTCCGAGCATTTGGGTCCTCATCCCCATACCATACATGACAGCACATACAGTTCTCTGCCAAGTACCAGTTTCTACTTTTTCTGCAGTTTGTCCTATTTTTTGGTGTCCCACAGGGCAGAGCCGGTTCTTCAGCGAATAAAGGAGGACCGCACTCGGGTAGTGTCTCCCTCTTTTGACAACATCAAATATGACACATTTGAGATGGAAGAGTACCCATTGTCTGCTCAGGGCTTTGACTGGGAGCTCTGGTGTCGATACCTCAACCCACCAAAGCCCTGGTGGTCATTGCGTAACCACACAGCTCCAATCAGGTAAAAACATGAATATCTTCCTAACACGCAATGAGTATTTTTGAGTGTATTTGAAGTACCTCACAGGGTGTAGCGCTAAGTTTGGACAAACCTTCTCATTCAATGCGTTTTCTTTATCTTCGTGACTGTTTACATTGTAGATTCTCACTGAAGGCATCAAAACTATGAATGAACACATGTGGAATTATGTACTTAACAAAAAGGTGAAATAACTGGAAACATGTTTTGAACAAAATCATAATGGTTTGGAATAAACTGGACCGCAGAGTGAAGGCAAAGGTGCCAACAAGTGCTAAACCCCTCTGGGAACTCCTTCAAGACTGTTGGAAAAACATTTCAGGTGACTACCTCTTGAAGCTGAATGAATCGAGAGAATGCCAAGAAGTAATCAGAGCTAAGGGTGGCTATTTTGAAGAACCTAGAACAGGGGTCGGCAACCTTACACACTCAAAGAGCCATTTCGACCCAGTTTCCACGGAAAAGAAAGCCCTGGGAGCCGCAAACTCTTATTGACATAAAACCTCCCAAAAAACGTCAGCTTGTTTGAGCTCCCAGGCACCTCTTTGTTCAAGTCGTGTAATACCTTATCGCACACTCACGTCCACATATTACTACCTACAAAATAGATTCAGTCGGTAATTCAACGCTTGAATTGATTAAAAGAGTACAAAATCCAAGCCGGCGACATCCAAGTACTTCAAAGTCCGCCTCATGTGAAGCCCCCATCGTGCCCCCAGCCTTTGAAACGTCACACCAGCAAACACACTTGCCCAATACAATGCAATACAATACATCTTCATTTTGGCTACAACACCTTCACAAAACGCCTTCTTTCAGGGTTCAAGGCATGAGTTTTGCAGCAAATAAAACAATGATCCAATTAACCCCGTCTAAAGTTCATATGGGGGCGTCGTGGCTCAGTGGTGGAGTGGTCGTTTCCCAACCCTGTGGTTGTGGGTTCGATACCTGGCCTTCGTGACCATGTCGAAGTGTGAGTGAGCAATCTACTGAACCCCCGGTTGCTCCTGATGCCATCAGTAGATGAATGTGAACTCAGTGTAAAGCACTTTGAGTGCCTTGATAGGAGGAAAAACGCTATACAAGTGAGACGATTTAGACCATTTACCATATTAAAATGAAACGGAGACTTACCTCACGAGACGCGTGAGGGGGTCTTTTTGCAACGAAGCATCTCATCGATCCATATTAAACAAGCCAACGTAATCCAGCGAACCTTACTATTTTCACTCGCTATTGTCTAAAAAAAAACAAGGCTGCATTCAGCAGACGGAAAACACGTCATCATGTTGCACACACCTCCGGCCATAAAATCGTGCTTAATTTGCTATTTTCACCGCTTTCAATTGGCTAGAATTGCATAAAAATTACAGGCGAAGTAAGGAAAGACCATCTGGATCGATTTATGATGAAAAAGAAAAAAGAAGAATTTGATCATATTTGGACTTCAGAGATTTTTGGCTGACAGTGACTATAGTGACTATAATTTTATTTTAATATGTCGGGGTCCCAATAATGTTAGAATTTACAACTACAATTAAACAAACGAAAAAAACCAATAAAATACTTTGTTCAGATATTGTGCAGTTTTAGTGTCGCTGGCACGCGTCGAACGTCTCTGAAGAAGGTAAATGCTGATCACCGAAATTGCACAAGCTCTGAAGAAAGAAGTTAAGAACTTTGACTTGCTAAAAAGACATGACACACTTTTTGAGACAAATAACTTCCTGTAACGAATTGGGTTAATTGTGTTGTAGTGACGATTGTGTTTTGCTAAGTTGTGTTGTTTCCGAGGTTCCTGAATTCATCACGCGACTCGCTGGATGGGCGGTACGAGTGAGGAATGAGCGGACGGTGAGGATGAAGAGATCTGTGTATACTTACGACTACAGAACTGTTGTTGCACCGTAGTTGGAATAATAAAAAGGCAGCCGTTTTGGAATAATAAAAAGGCAGATAACTAAGCTACATCTGACGTTGTGTCTTTCGAAGACGTTACTATGCACTTCAATCGGACACTTATAATTTATTTTCCCAAGCCACGCAGAGCCGCAACATACGGATGAAAGAGCCACATGCAGCTCCGGAGCCGTGGGTTGCCGTCCACTGAACTAGAATATTAAACATGTTTCCAGTTATTTCATCTTTCTTTGTTAAGTACATAACTCCACGCGTTAATTCATAGTTTGGATGCCTTGAGTGAGAATCTACAATGTAAATAGTCATGAAAATACGCATTGAATGAGAACCATGTCCAAACTTTTGGCCTGCACTGTATAACGACTTAAATCAGGCGTCTTCAATCCTGTTCCTTGGCGGCTGCTGTCCTACCCGTTTTCCATTTCTCCCTGCTGCAACACACCTGATTCAAATTATCAGCTAATTAGCAAGGGCTACAGAAGCTGGATAACGATCCTGATCATTTGAATCAGGTGTGTTGCAGCAGGGAGAAAAGGGAAATAGGCAGGACAGTGGCACTTGAGGGACAGAATTGAAGAACCCTGACTTAAATCGAACCCTCCTCTGTAAGGTTTTGTTACATACAGTACTGTTATTATGTAGTATTTGTTTTATTCTCTATTGTATCATAACTAACAGGTTATAAAGGTTTTATAAAGTGTCTAACAACTACATTGTACCCATTGATAAGTCATTTCTAAAGGTACCCATTTTGCAGTGTTTGCAAGTATTTTCGTAGTTACACACCCCAGAAAGAATAAAATATTTTGTGCCCCCCTCCTCCCCACCTCTCCAATTTTACTGTAAATGAAATTGTCTATGAAATCGTTGTTAGACAGGTTAGTGATTTATTAGCATAGCATTTGGTTAGCTTATTTACCATAGCTTGTTAGTCTCCAACACCTCCCCGCAACCCTGTCCAGGATATGCGGTGTTGAAGACACACGACACATGGCATAACTTTGCCATAGTATAGAAATTATATAGGTCATAGTTTGTCACTGCTGTCAATCACAGCCAGTCCACGACCAACCCTCTCCTCCTGATCCTCCAGGCAATGCCCCCTTTGAGCGCTTTTTACAAATATTAGTGTGAGAGCGCGAGAGTCTGGTAGGGTGGTGAGTACCTCTTTAATAAAAACAATCTTCTTAAATGTCATTGTTAAAAATGCACTTCCAATGAAGTGGAAAAATCGGGTGTCATTTTTATGTTCAACAGGTACCTGCTGAATGTAACTCAAACCGACTGTATTTATAGAGCACTTTAAAACAACCATTGCTGCTTCCAAAGTGCTGTAGGTGGAGAAAAAATAAGACATAGAACAACAAAAACAGTTAAAACAATAAATTAATAATGAAGCCCGAAAAAAAGCACAAAAACACTAAAACCAAAACCAAGTCTCATGCTGAGTCAAGATCCAAAGAATAAAAATGTATTTTTTGACGAGTTTTAAAGATGGGCAGTGATGGGCAGTGAGCGGCAAGTCATACCAAACAGAAAAGGCAACGGAAAAGGCTCGATCCCCCCTCAGCCTTTGTTTAGTCCTTGGTACCTCAAGTAGCTTCTGGTCCGCTGACCTCCAGTAAGGCATCGGACAGGCGCACAGGGGTGAAGGAGCTCAGAGAGGTAAGGTCCCACCCTACCGAGACCATTTAAAGATTTGAAAACAAATAATAGAGCTTAAAAGGAACTCTGAAATGTACAGAGAGCCAGTGAAGGGACTCCAGAGTAGGAGTTGTGTGCTTCCTCTTACAAGTACCAGTTAAGAGTCGAGCAGCAGCATTTTGGACTAACTGGAGACTTGGAGCTTGATGGAGGATTGGCTGACTCCAAAATAAAGTGCATTACAGTAATCCAGCCGAGATGTAACAAAGAATTACTTACATTCATTACATGAATTACTGTTTCAAAAGACTGTTGAGAAAGAAGAGGCTTTATCTTAGCCAGCTGCCACAAATGAAAAGCTCGAAGTGACAAAAGCACCAATTTGCCGGTCCAATTTTAAAGTCACTGTCCAGTTTGAGACTGTTGGCTTTAGATAGCTATTAAAATAACATGGTTACTTTTAAAATCAAGTAGTCAGTAAAGTAATTAAGTTACTTTTTAAAGTAAGTAATCAGTCAAGTAACTGAGTTACTTTTTCAAGTACTGGTAGCAGTGCTCATAGCTGTAAGACATTTTATGGAAAGTAGCTTAAAATATAAAAGTAATAGTGATCACTGTTATTGTCTGGGTCGTGAATTACCCATTTAACCCTCTTTTGACCCTTCTCATTTTTCCCCAGATTGGTTTTCTGAGTTTTAAACGGGATGTCGTTTATATGCTGTCAGCTATGGGAATGTGAAGCCCTTTGAGACTTTCCTGTGATTAAGGGCTATGCTTCTGGGTCATGAAATTACCCATTGAACCCTTTTTTATTCAAAATTTGGGTTTACCTTTTTCTCTTTTTAGGAGTCCTGCTCTCATCGGATGCTTTGTGGTTGACAGAAAGTACTTTGAGGAAATTGGCCTACTAGATGAGGGAATGGAAGTTTATGGAGGGGAAAATGTGGAGCTTGGCATAAGGGTGAGTTTGTGCACATCAGCCTGCCACTAAATGTGGCCCAGCCACCACATAATAATTTGCTCTTAACCAATGCTTGTTCTTGAAATTCTGAAAATAAACTTAGTTCAGAAACATATGCAGTCGTCAGCAGCTGAAAGGAAACAGTTCCGGCATGCAGAATCAAGAGAGCGACATTTCTTTTGACAGAATTATATTTATATTCATCCATCCATCGCGGAGGAAGCAGCTTCAGCAGGGAAACCCAGACATCTCTCTTCCCAGCTTCTCTTTTCCGACGTCAGCCAGTCTTTCAACTCTTCCGGAGGGATCCCAAGTCGTTCTCAGGACAACTGGGAGACATAGTCTGTCCAGCGTGTCCTGGGTCATCCTCGGGGCCTCCTGCCAGTGGGACATGCCCGGAACACCTCACCAGGGAGGCGTCCAGGAGGCATCCTAATCAGATGCCTGAGCTACCTCATCTGGTTCCTCTCAAAGTGGAGGAGCGGCAGCTCGACCCTGAGCACCTCCCGGATGAATGAGCTTCTCACCCTATCTCTAAGGGAAAGCCTGGACACCCTGCGAAGGAAATACATTTCCCCCGCTTGTATCCGGGATTTTGTTCTTTCCATCACGACCCACACCTTGTGACCATAGGTCAGGATAGGAACGTAGATTGACCGGCAAATTGAGAGCTTCACCTTTCGGCTCAACTCCTGCTTCACCATGACAGAGCGATACGGAGTCCGCATCACAGCAGACGCTTGTCGCTCTCTGGTTCCACCCTGCCCTCCTTCGTGAACAAGACCCCAAGATACTTGAACACCACCATTTGGGGCAGGATCTCATCCCCAACCTGGAGAGGACACTCCATCCATTTCCGACTGAGGGTCATGGTCTCAGATTTGGAGGTGCTGATTTTCATCCCAACCACTTCACACTCGGCTGCAAACTGCTCCAGTGAGAGTTGGAGATCATGGTTTGAAGAAGCTAATCATCATTTGCAAAAAGCAGAGCTGCAATGCTGAGGCCACCAAACCGGACCCTTCAACGCCTCGGCTGTGCCTAGAAATTTTGTCCATTAAAGTAATTAACAGAATCTGTGACAAAGGGCAGCCTTGGCGGAGTGCATCCTGACAATAGCAAGAGCACACACTCCCACACACACACACACACACACCCCCACACACACGACTCCAGGCAGCGGCCACACACTCCCACCACACTAACAATACATTCACCCACACACTCCTTGACAAAACAGCAGTAAATAAAGCTGATTAAAAAATGCTAAAAATATTTCTCTCTCTCTCTCTCTCTCTCTCTCTCTCTCTCTCTCTCTCTCTCTCTCTCTCTCTCTCTCTCGTCTCTCTCTCTCTCTCTCTCTCTCTCTCTCTCTCTCTCTCTCTCTCTCTCTCTCTCTCTCTCTCTCTCTCTCTCACACACTCTCTCTCTCACACTCTCTCACACACTCTCTCTCACCTACTCTCACTCTTAGGTATGGCAGTGTGGTGGAAGCGTAGAGGTCCTTCCCTGCTCCAGAATTGCGCACATCGAGAGAGCCCACAAGCCTTACACAGCAAACCTGACAGCCCTCGTGCGTCGCAATGCTTTAAGAGTGGCTGAGGTCTGGATGGACAACTATAAGGGTCATGTTTACATGGCCTGGAATGTTCCATTTCAGGTACAGTATTTAAACATGTTGGAAAACAGTTAAACCAAAGAAACTGAAGTTTATTCATTGACATAATATTTTTGCGTGTTTGATGGGCCTACAAGTCAACTAATCTATGTTAATGTCTTTGAAGTCAACTAATCACTCATCTCTTGTTTTCGTTTTCATATTCCAATTGGCCAATTTACAGAGGACTTTAAACTCTCACCTTTGCTACCGTCACCACATGGTAACGATCTGTGTAGAAGTGAAATGTTTGACATCTGTTTTTACAGTAATTACCGTATAAATTTCCATGCCGGCACAGCATACGTGAAACCAGTCCATGGTACAAAAATGTTTTGGGACTGCTGTACTGTGTTAAAAAAATACAAATTATGTAACCAATTAATCAACTTCGACTCATTTTTGCATCACAATATCGTCAGTCGACTACAACTAGGCCTTTTTTACCGAATTATAGATTTTCCCAGAAATGATGGTAAACAATATTTTTGGTTAGTTTTTTTGTAAATGTTTTTCTTTTAATGTTTTGTCCCACAATGATGATCCATTCATCCATCCATCCATTATTTAATTCGCCTATCCTCACGAGGGGCCGCGGGCATGCTGAAGCCTCTCCCAGCTGTCATTGGGCAGCAGGCAGGGTACACCCTGAACTGGTTGCCATACAATCGCAGGGCACAGAGACAAACAACCATTCAAACTCACAATCAAACCTAGGGACAAGTTAGAGTGTTCAATCAACCTACCATGCATGTTTTTGGAATGTGGGTGGAAACCGGAGTGTGAAAACCCACACAGGCACGGTGAGAACATGAAAAGTCCATACAGGAAGGCTTGTGCCTGATTCGAACCCACGTTCCTCTGCACTGTGCGGCGAATGTGCTAACCAATGTTACACCGTGCTGCCCCCCACAGTGATGATGTTGGTTCAAAAACACATGAGCACATAATTGAGCACATAATTTTTAAGTATTGAAGTACATTGTGGACAGTGACGAAATTTAGAGTAGACATCATTATTTCAGGACAGTATTCATAATTTTAAAAAATATTTCTGTTTGCTGGTTACCCGTGAGATTTTTGTAATGAAAAATAGTTACCTTAGCTCAACAAGGGGTGTTTCCCAACTGATCTAATCAATACTCATCTAAATAAAAGCCCAAATAAAGAAATCTTATATGATGCACAAAGACTTAAATAAACAGATAGCTTTTACAAGTAATCTGTAAGCTCCTTCGATGCACTAGCATTAAAGAGATACAGACTCAATACGCTGGTCTCGCTGTCAATTCCCGTACTCGGATATCTGGTGCCAGTCTCCAGTGTTCCTGGTGGGTGTGATGAATGTTCGCAGAACCGATGGTGCATAAACATGCAATGACATAGTACAAAAAGAGCACGGCCAGCACAAAAGAGGTTAGTTGTTAGCTGATGCACTGGCTAGCATAAATGCTACATGGATATTATTCGCGTTACTATACACTGCTGTGGCTTATAAATGAGAAAAAGAGTTGTAACGATGGGACAACCACATGCGAACCAAACGTGTGTAAACAGGTTTCAAAAGCCATTCCACCCTTTGTGTTTATGTGTGTGTGAGTGAGTGACAAATCAAACATCAGTGAGCAGGCTGACAGACAGAAGAGGCAATGACTATGTTTATATGCAGTCAGTATTTGGGTTAAGGTCAAAATTCAGATTTTGGAGTCATTCGGAATAACCCGTGTACATGGCTTGAGCGGACAGAGTTGCCACCCACATTTAAATAACGCACGGACGTCATGACGCAATGTACATCATCCCCGCTTGTTACTTACTTCCGTCAATAAAACACATTATATTCATGTCACTCACTGCATGACTGAAGCAGACGTTTTCCTTCTGACTTTAAAAGTGTGGTGTCGTACTTACTCTAGCTTTAGCCATGTTTTGTTTATGACTAAACGTGTATTTCCAGTGGGTTGCATGCCAAACTGCGTGCATACAAGCACTTCCTATACTACAAAGACCAAGATGCCTTGCAGTTGAGCATGCGCAGTGTCCCGTGCATTTGGCATATTCCGATTGGCGTATACATGCACGCATATTCGGGTTGGAAAGGGAGTAACCCAGGCATGATATTCGGAATTTTAAAAACCCGAATATTATTATTCATTATTGCACATGTTTACATGGTTTTTAAAAACCCAAATACTTCCAAGATTCAAGTAAATGTAGTCAATGAAGCTGCGTGAGTGAATGTTGATGACGTATGTAAACAAACACATACGCATGGCCATTTATCGAGTCCGAAAAAAGCATCGTGTCCATTTTTTTTCATGGAGCGAGAGGTCGCTATAATAAATATCATGACAAGCCTAACTAACAAATTTATCGTTCAATCCCAAGGGCCCTATTTTCGTGTCTGGTGTAAGTCTAGCCAAAGTGGCGTCTAACTGTGTGCACATGGATGAAGTTTTCTTTCTTTTTGAATTTTGGCAGACAAGCACAGTTGAAAACGGCCATTTGCTCTATTAAGGGTGTGAACACAGCCGACTTGCTTCCCAACCAGGAGAGGCGGCTCCTTTCAGTCAATTTTAATTCTGTGAAGGAGAGGTGCACGGTGTAAATGGCTGGAGTCCATGCAGGAGATTGCCGCGTGCAAAGTACGTTTATAATTAACTGCAAGATTTCCATTTGAGGACGATGTGAAGTTGGCCAGGGCGATCACAGATTTCCACTGTGAAGTGGACACTTGGAAACCGCCTTTCATCCCGATTGTTCGTGTCCGTGTGTGACACCACCCCGCGCCCCAATAGATGTGCTGTGGGTAGGGGAGTGATTTAAAAAATATATTAAAGGCGATGATAATAATAAAAAGCTGTGAATTTAATTCTACACTGTTATATTTATGAATGAAATACAATGACATCCACCACACATGTGCCCCTAGTGCAGAATCTGTCTGCCTGCACCTTGATTCAAATTCACCAAAATTGTGCTAGCCCCCACTTGTGCAGCACAGTCTCCCAAATTCACAAACAACTAGACTTGCCCGGCACGGGAATGGAGATGCCCCCACGGGTGCCTGTCTATGTAAATAGGGCCCCGATTGTGAGATGAGGTATTACTGTTAAATTGTAACTCTCTGACTTTTAGCTAGAACAACATTATTTTCAGCAATTAAAAAAAAAACATGCTCCCAAACATTGTCATCTAAATTGAGAAATGGGTTCCAGACTTCTAATCATTTTAGATGAGGAAATCTGTTTCATCACTTCCTAAGAAGCACACCCTTGGGGAACACAAAGCTCGCCAAGGCAGACTACGGGTACTTCCCCCTGCAAATGTGGTGAGATTGCAAGTGTTCCTCGTTGCTTTAGCTGCAAGCACCTTGTCTCATGTCCAAAGTCTCCCTTGGGATTTATTTACTTCAATTTAAGAAAGTGTTTGTGTCTACAAATAGAAACAATACAGCAATACAAATTCTACAGAGAAAGCATGCAGTCAGCTCACGCCAAATAGCTTTCTGTGGAAGCCTTGGTAGGATGAGCAACTCATTAACATCGTGTTTTGTGTAATCCTAGGAAAATCCTTTAAAAAACAAAAGACATCCATATTTTTGTAGAAAGTGTGTCTCTGTTTATGTTTAACAGATCCATCCCAAAATAGTAATGCTCTATTCCTCAGTCACCCCTGCATAAGGCTAGGTGAAAGTTGGCCGTGTACTTGACCCCTCTTTACAGAATACTTTGTAAAAGACAAACACTGAATTGCATAATGATTGCTGGTGGTGTAGTGGTACACTCGCCTGAGTTGAGTGTGCGGGCAGCGTGGGATTGGTCCCCACTCAGTGACTGTGTCTGCGTGTGTGTGCCCTGCGACTGGCTGGCGACTAGTTCAGGCTGGGATAGGCTCCAGCACCTCCCCGCGCCCCTGTACAGGATAAGCGGTGTGGAAGATGACAGTGAATTGTATAGAACTAAACAAGTTCAAACTTAAAATGTGTGTCTTTCTGAATTTTTTTCACCTTCACACAATCAAAGCACCAAGGAAACAAACTGGAACTGGTAAAAAAACAAAATATATATATATATATATATATATATATATATATATATATATATATATATATATATATATGTCATTTATACAAATTATTGATCAATCTTGATGGCTTGCTCTCTTTGACGAGGTAATGTTTGTAATGTTAATGGTTGAACAAACATGGCATTTTTGGGGTCTCCTGAAAAGTGGCTATTATAGGAGGCACAAGGATTTTGCCTGATGCCAGCAACACACATATGGGTTTGTGTGTGTATGTTTTGTTCTCTTTGTCAGGTTCATAGAGGAAACTTCAAGTGGGACTTGTTGCATATTGTGGATTAGATTTATCTTCCATAACTGTTTTAGGTGATGTGCTTGCTGCGCTGCTGCCTCATGGGCTCCCCCAAAGGCTGTATACTGTACACCACAGTCTACTGCAGCCCGCTCATCGAGCTCTCGTTCTTTTCACATACAAAATAGTACAGATACATATATTACAGGACGGACAAATAAACAGCTTGAAGCAAGAAAACATATCCTCTTTTTTGGGACATATGCTCACTTTCTGACAAACTGTGCATAGGTGCCAGTACTAAAAATATGTGGTTTTTATATCATGGTTGGCGGCGGTGTTATCGTGGTACTTTTATAGTGCCAAAGTACTGTGGAATCCTAACCAAGACTGACTAAAAGAAAACGAGACGCTAAATACAAACAGACCGAGTAGACAACTAGGCACGCCTAGATTTGATACAAGCCGCTGAAGACTAGAGATCTGATCGGTAGACATAAACATTGAGCTGAGGGGAACTGATGGAGACAGAGACAGGCATGAACTAAGCACACAGGAAAACAAGACAACATGAAACAAAAATAAATCCAATCAAAACACAACACAAAAATGCCAACCATGACGACATTTAACATCACATTATGACCGCTGCCTTCACTTACCAAAGTTCTGGCAGTCCAATTAATTGGTCAGTTCATATTTCAAAAAAAGAAATCACTGAAATAAGTTTAAAATACAATTGTTGCAGCTTTTGGCACAGTGTTTGACACAGTTTTTACTCTGGATGCACTTCATGATGCAACCCACTCATGTTTTTACCTGGGTTTGGGACTGGAAGTGCCGGGATATTGGGGCAATGGTGAAGAATTCAACAAACACTGTCTGCACGAAAGGCCACCTTCTGATGTACCATGACACTATGTGTAAATAATTCAACGACAGTATTAAGGTTTGCTAACATTTTTGGCAGATAATTCAGTTTTCCTGATGCTGTCTTCAAGTTTGTTGTGTGATTTTTTTTCCAGAAGATGTGGGGTAAACTGCAAATTCTACAACTTTAGAGGCATTTGACTCGGAGGTTCAACCGTGTTATTGGATTTTTTTGTGGTAAGAGTGACAAGCACTTTGTAATTTCAGGTCTTTTGTTCACGTCTTTCAATAGAACTCGGGAATAAATATCGGGGACATTTCTGAGAGAAGGGCCCTGCGATCCAGACTCAAGTGCCAACCATTCAGCTGGTTCCTTGCCAATATCTACCCTGAGCTCCGATCCTACAGTAACACAGTTGCTTATGGAGTGGTGAGATTCATTTTATGTTCTTTAATTGTGCATTCCTATTTTGTTTTATTCATATACTATATACTATAAAGTCGCAAAAATCTTTCATAGTAGTTGGGACTACAACAATGTATTAACCCATTAAGGCCTAAAGCGCCTGGCTCAACAGCTAGCCAAAAGCTAAGGGCGACGATAGAATCACTCTCTAAAACCTGAAGTTTTCCCAGAAATTCAATACCTACAAAATAATTAATACCTCAGCCCATGTATCAGATAAACACAATTCCAAAAGAATTAGAAAGCTTAGATGTGGCTTTCACACAGGCCCGCCTTTATTATTAACCACATATCACGTTTGACTGGTTCCACTGGTTCAAAGTCCACAATCGCGTCATCTGTATCACCAGAGCTGGGGATCATCTCTCCATCCTCGAGTTTCCGTCTTGCATAATTTAATCGACCCATGTGGTCCCGGCCCGTCCCTCGTCGGCGACAGCCAATCGGCGTAGAAAACGAAATGTCACATCACACGCAGGCGCCGCACAAGCAGACACGCTGCCAAACAGAACAATTATCAAAAACAACTGACACACGCACAGCATGGTGATCTGTGAATGAAAAAGAATATGGGGCACGTCATTGCGTCTGTGGGACCAAGGTACACAACACTTTTATTTTTTTCTTACTCGGCCGCGTGTCAGGAGTGCGGCACCTGCATGTGACGTGTTATCGGTTAAAGCCGTTCTCAAGGACAGTTGGCTGACTCCGACCGACTGGGACGAAGTGGGTCGATTAAATATGCTGGAGAGCAACTCGGGGACGGAGGGACGGTGCCCAGCTCTGTATATCACTGCCGTTACTTATTTCAGAGCTCCCGTGATCGACAGCGACCGCCATTAGTGGCGCTAAAGAATTCCAGAACATCCTCTGTGGGTTTACGACACAGTCAAGTATATATTGTGAATAATTTAATTGGTTAAGAGACAGAGAATTGGACTGTTATTGCCCTAAATCTATATATTGCTGGCGTCAGGCCAAAACTTCATAAAATCACAATTTGGTAAATGTTATATTTTTTCAAAAATCTTTACTATTGGTCATTAAAGACACGTGTTGGTGTTATTTTTACAAACTATTGAGCAATCTAGTGTGTTGAAAATGGCTTGCCCTCCACAATGAGTAAATGTTAATGATTGAACAAACAGGCCGTTTTTGGGGTCTGCTGGAAAGTGATTATTTTGGAGGTACAAGGTTTAGGCCCGATGCCAGCGATATGTAATATAGATATTCAGAGTGGGATGGTTTTTGAAAACCGACAAAACCGATCAGTCCAACCATTTCGGTTCAATGCCAGTTATTCCGTCGGCTCCCAGATAGCAAAATTGGTGTGGCCCAGTGATGGGCCACCCAACCCACCTGCCTCAATGAATGATGGTCCTTTAGTGGTTCACATCTGGTATCCGCGTGGGCCACACAATGCCCATATCTCAGCCAAATCATATAACCATAGCTGACCTTATGATGGACCAGAACTGGTTCCTGATATCAGCTTTAAGTCAACCTAACTTAGCCACTTCATTCATGAGCCATATTTTACCCAGATCTTTTTTTTAAAAGCCTCAACTACAGTGATATAAACAGATGATTATTTTCAGAATTTGAGAACCACTGCACATAAACTGGAAAACTGTATTTTTTATTTTTTTTTAACACTGAACACAGAGTCCAAACTGGGACACAGCATGCTTTTGAATATCATTCATCCATTCATCAAATTGTTGTTCTCTCCATGCTGTAAGGTTGCGAGGGAATGGGATCCCACAAATGCAAATGCAAGAAATAACAAAAAAAAATATTTGCAGAAAAAACAATCACTACCGACCCGTGTGGGAAAAATTCGGGGAAAAACAAAAGATGCTTGCAAATAAGGCAAGGAAAATCAACAATGCAAAATCACCTGTCACAACGGGAAACTCCAATTAGAAAAATAAACAAAAATGCTGTACGAAACACAAAATTCCAATATTCGACAAAAACACGCGAACAAAATTACTAGTAGCAAGATCTAGGCAGGTCAAGAGCATACACTTGGTGCAACAACAGCAAGCAAGGTGAATAGTCTGACGCCAAGCCTTCGACGCCGCAGTCCTTTTGAAGCCCCTGATGAGTGATGCAGAACAGGTGCGGCGCCGAAGGACACGCCCCCCAATCAGCCTCCTGACAGGAAAACAAAACAGAATCATGACACATTCCCTCTTCTCCTTTTCTTCTTGCCACCATCCCTATCAGGAGCCAGATGTAGCCATATTTGCATTTGGCATGGATTTCCTGGTCTTTGGTCCCAGATGTGTGGCCCACAACATGCAAACATGGTTTTGAATTAACTTTTTTTTATCATCAGGTAATTTGACTACTAAAAAGAATAATTCAACTAAAACTGATATTGTGGTGCCAGATCAAGTGTTTCCCAAATGTTTACAGCTTTGTACAAAGAAACACTTTGTTTTGTTTCCCTGATGTAAGTGGAAAGGATGGGGAGTGTGTTAAGAAAACAGACATTTGTGCATGTCATTACCAAAGTATGGTCAATAAAAATAACCCTTGAAGATACTTAAACTAGGTGTGACACTGTGGGCTGAAATATGTGCCAACTGAATCTGAATAACACACACAAACGTTATCCTAAACATAGCCAAACGTTATCCTGAACATAAAACAAACGCATTTGCTGGATGTCTCACCGGCGTGTGCATGCCAAAGATGGAAAATTCAGGTCCAGAAATTAAAGTCCCTGCCAGAGTTTGTCTTGAGCCACAGATGCTTCTAATTACGGTAACTGAGCTTGTTTACCTGTCGGTTGAGTAGAAGCACTTGTGGCAAAACCAAGTATCGAGTTATCCACGATTCTGGAATCTTCTTGCTTATTCTTCTGTTTCTTTATTGTTGGGTGGCAGCTGACCTTTCAGGTGAATTACCACCACCTACTGTGCTGGAGTGTGGGTCAGAGTAGTATTATGCTATTGCACAGTACTAGGAGAAAAACAAACAAAATTCTCTTTCTCAACAACGTTTCTCTTAAAAACTGAAACAGAGCCTTAACCTTAATCCCTTCTGTCCTCAGACCATTTTTATGACTAAACACTACAACCACACTTGTCTTTAATTTGTTTATAGTTTTCTGTAGGCCTACTTGTCTCATTTTTTTTCAGGCACAAACACAATCATTCACACTCACATTTGTGGTCTATCGAGTGGGAAGTGAACCCACGCCAATGTCAAGTGACTGCCCCGGAGTCACAGAAGACCACATTTTTTTCATGGTTGAAAATGAAGTCAGACAAAATATTAAAACGATTGTATACTCTACGAATAGGGAACACTCACGATTTTGTATTTATTAATATTTTTGTAGAATACATTTCTTTTCCTGTTTGTTTGTTCCCCCCTGGCTGTTATTTTGATGTGTTGAACTATGTTCTTGAATAAAGTATTTTAAATAAATAAATAAATACCTTTTTCAAAATAAATATTTGTACAGTTAGGTAATAGTGGGGCCAGCTATGGTTATATGATTTGGCTCAGTTATGGGCTTTATGTGGCCGACTTGTGGAGAATAGATGTAGGCCACTAAAGGGACGGTCATTAATTGAGGTATGTGGGCCAAGTGCAGGTGAGTTTTGCTATTTATTTTGCCATCTGGGCTTCTTCCGCGCACGATATATATATATATCCATCCATTATCGATACCGCTTATCCTCACAAGGGTGTATATATATATATATATATATATATATATATATATATATATATATATATATATATATATATATATATATATATATATATATTAGGGTTCTCAAACGACTAAACATTTTAATAGAGTTAATCACAGCTTAAAAAATAATTAATCGTAATTAATCGTAATTCGAACTATTCGAATTATCTCCAAAATATGCCATATTATTCTGTAAATTTTTTGTTGGAATGGAAAGATAAAAGACGCAAGGCGGATATATACATTCAACATACTGTTCAAATGAAATGTATATTTTTACTACAACAATAAATCCTCATGAGATGAAAATTAAAATTAGATTAAAATTATTAACATTCTTTCTGTAGTAGACAGTATTTGTATTCACAGCTGTATTGGCAGCTCTGTGTCAAACTTTTTTTCCCCTTTTATTAGTGTTGCTCTTGGACATAGTTGTGTGAGGATTTCCCCAAGCACATACAGTTAGGTCCTAAAGTATAAAGACATAAGATTTGTGATGATTTGTTTGGTTATTGAATTCATAAAAATAAAAGCGTTGTCTTACAGCTTTAATTGAAGCAGTTTCGCAGACAAAGGGCATTTACCACTTGGGAATTACAGCTATTTTTTGCAAAGGACTGCATCTTGATTTTGTGAGTCTCAGGGGCAAATGCTTTGGAGTCACAGTTAAGTGACTAAGAGTCAAGTTAATTGGGCATGTGTGGTCCACTTCTCTGTTATGGCAAGGCAAGTTAAGCAGCCAGGTCTGATATTCGGTATTGAGCTGACATTTAGGGGGGGAAAAAAAACAAAGCGGCAGCAGAACATGTGATGAATGGATCTTTCTCATCGTCAGATGTTCCTGCTTTGAATTTCAACTTAAAGCCACTGATATAGTGATGACATTAGAACAAAATAATTGAATTACATCCTTCTGAAGTGCATTTTAGTACATTTGTGACTAAACAGGGTAGGCAAGATCATTATTTCAGTCCAGTATTTATACTGTATTTTTGTTTATTGGTGACCCATTTGAAATTTGTAATGAAAAACAGATACCTTGGCTCTACAAAGGTTGTTTTCCAGCTGATCTAATCAATACTCACCTAAATTAAAGCCCAAATAAATGCACATAGAGTGATGTGTTTGTATAAATGTATAGCGACAAGCGAGCTGTAAGCTACCTCGACACACCAGCATTGGACAGATACAGACTTGTTACGCCACAGGTGTCAAGCTCCAGTCCTGGAGGGCCACTTTCCTGCATGTTTTCCAATTCTCCCTGCTGCAACACACCTGTTTCAAATGATCAGGATAGTATCAGACTCCTTCAGAGCTTGCAGATGAGCTGATCATATGAATCAAGTATGTTGCAGCAAGGAGAGATGGAAAACATTCAGGAAAGCGGCCCTCCAGGACACGAGTTTGACACCTCCGCGGGTTACGCACTCAAAACGGATATCTGGTGCCGGTTGCCAATCACTTTAAGTTCCTGGTGGGCGTAATGAATGTACACAGAACCAATGGCACATAAACACACGATTAAATAACACAAAAAGTGGTTTGCTGTCAGCCAATACACATGCTACCGCCTGCTAGCATTGATAATATATAGCTAGTATTAGCGCTAAATACATTGCTGCAGCTCGTTAATAACTCAAAAAAGGAGTTGCGTGTGCCTAAGAAGAACCGACTGGACACGTGAACCAAATTGTTTGAACATGTTTTAGAGGCCATTCCACCATAGTGTTAATGTGTACGTTTGTGTGTATGTGAGTGCCAAATGCACACGGCAGTGAGCAGGCTGACTGACAGAGGAGGCAACGAAGCAGTGTGAGTGAATATTGATGATGTATGTAAATAAATACGAATAGGAACACGAATATGTAAATGACCATTTATCAAGTCGAAAAGTAATTTGAATGGTTAAAACTAGCAGCTCTTTTCTCTGCGTTGGCCCACGCAAGCAGCAGCGCCCCAAAGCGGGCGAAAAGCTGACCCGCAAGCCGACACAGAGAGGTTGCAAATTCGTGTCGCAGCGACCAGCAAGTCTCCTTTGCAGGTGTGGAAATTGGCCATTAGTTGAATTCAATGAGAAACAGAATTCCAGGCTGCAGGCCGATCACACGGAGTTCATTCAAAAACTCCAAGATGAGAACATTTTCGCTTGTGGACAGGCGAGAAGTCTAAGTTCAAAGGCACGTTACAACAGGTTTGATACAGTTTTTGACAGACCAAACCCCTCTTTCTAATTGGACAGCGCCAGTCACACCCTGACGCCTGCTTGATTTTAATGGTGTCATGACAGGTGGCTTTGTCCCTTTTTCATGGTCAAAACAGAGGTCCTTTGAAATTAATGGTATCTTAATGCCTTCTCTTCATCGCATTACTGTACCTTTTGGCTTATGTTGGTGCCACATCCATTGTATTGGAAATACAATAAAGTCCCCTGAGGAGCCATCAAAACACTTTATCGCCAAAACTTGTATTCTTTAAACATTTCCATTATTGACATGATATCATCCTCAGTACGACAGTTTTCATCTCGTGTTTAGTCCATGTGCAGGTTCACCGGAACCAAAAACTCTCAAGGTCAGGTGCAGATGGTCAGTGCAATTTCGTACAATATTTTATGGCTGATTATCATCCATCACCTTTGACTGCCGTTTTTGTAACAATCACTAGAATGAATACATGTTCACCATATGTGATTGCAAACGCTAGACTAGAATACGTATCATTGTATGCTATTTGAAGCCCTATTTAGCAAGAGGTTTCCAGAAAGTGTTGCACGTGCTTTACAATGTCCAATTTAATTCATGATATTGGCACCATTAAAATGTTAAAGCGGATATGTTTGATAAGAGGATTGATATTAAAAAAAAGAAAACATGGTTTTTTTTCTCCATTGGACATCAGGTGTGATGCTTTTTCTTATGCAAAACAGTAATGTGCTTTAATTTAATGATTTAAGTAGTCTCAAAATCCTACTGTTTAATGTCAAATGTGCTTTCAAGTACTGTGAACTGCAAAGACAACTATTTCATGGCTGTGTAAAGATCTGTTGTCTTGTAAAAGCTAAGCAGAAGATCTCCACAGAATAAAGTAGAAGAGGGCCTACTAGAAGTACTGCAAATATGTTATTATCTCAAGTCTTTGCTGATTTCTTTTTGTGCGCATTCCTGGCTCACTACCTTCTGTCTTTGTTCAAACATGAGTTGCGTAACAAAGGCAAATTACCTTCCTGCTCCATTGTTCTGCTTTGCTGCATTTGCGTTTAATTGTCTTAACCTGTTGACAACACAGTTGCATTGTTTCAGCTATCTACTGTAGCTTCATACTTCATGTCAACCGTTGAAGGGTTCAAGGCAGAGAATTGTTGCTACAACTCTGTGGATTGTTCAATAAAAGCATCAGTCAACTTTTTGATATTAAATTGCGCAATTTGTCAGATTTCTTTGCACATTTTAGGGCTCCAGAAGGCATAAAAGTATTGCCATGGTAACATTAACGGGACACACATTACATTTTTTACCCCTCCCATAACACAGTTCTTGTGTGTGTGTGAACAATTGTGAAGCTTTTACTGTCGCTATACTGATTATATTAACCTAATGAGAGGTCTTGTCTGTGTTGTAATAGATTACTTCTCTTTGCTATAAACATGTTTTCAACAGATCTCATGAATATGTAAATCATATGCAATCCATTCTGCTTTGGTCTAAAAGAAGAAGACAACAAGCTGCTCAGAGAGCTGATTTAATACAAAAAAAATAATGCATGGATGTGCTTTCTAACTGTTTATTTGAAACACTGGCCTCTGGCCTTGCTTCACAGTATGTATTGGGACTCAACAAATCAGAAATACCCCCCAGGGTGAATCAAATTGATCAATGCAAATACTGTAATAGTTGTGACCATGACATTATGAGATATTGTAAATTAGAAAAAGAGCCCCCGTGTGGTTCTGAGAATTGTGCTGAAACCATCCTCGACTTTGGAGAAATTGTAGTACAAGACTAGAATATCTGAAAGAAATGAAGAAACGGAGCAATATTAAATCTGTTTTTATTGTACTAGAAATTTGTTTGCATAGGAGAGCGGTATTTTCTTTGCTCCTCTTCTACTCCCAGTTCTTCGGTTTCATTTCAAAATGGACTTTAGCCCAGCATCAGCTAGTAATGCCCATCTTTCATCTCAAACAGTATTTTGCTCATGATTATAATGACTGGTAGAGCAGACAGTGGCTCATTTTTATTCAGATCACAACTTTGGAAAGGTTAATCAAAAGGCAAATGACAGCAGCTTAATGTTTTGACAGGAGAAAATGTTTCAGAATGTATGTATTTACATGACACTGAACTAACTAAATGCTTCTTTCTGGTATTTAGGCAGTATTCATGTCTTTTTTTACAAAGTGAGGAAACCAGCTGGATTGCCATTGTCATTTCTCCCTTTGAATGTGCAACTTAACTAATACCGCTGATATTGCCGCATCAATATTCATCTCTTCGGGGCGGCAATTGTTTACATGATAGATAACTGAAATGTGTGCCACCAGGGCGGTTGGAGTCCGTCCGTCATGCGTTTAAGAGTTGTCGTCGTCGGAGCTGGGTAGTCCGAACTCTGGTCCGTCCCTCCGTCCTGGACGGACGCCCATTTTTGGGGCTAAGGACACGTTTTTAAAAAGGGGCGGGATAAGCAAGGACGGAAATGGATTTTAGTCCCCCCTGTGACGTGGTCACGAGGCGGCCAAAGTTTATCTCAACCGACTATAATTAGGATAAGCGGTATAGGTAATGGATGGATGGATCTATCCATTACCAATACCGCTTGTCCTCACAAGCGTCGCGGGCGTGCTGGAGCCTATCCCAGCTGTCTACGGGTAGTGGGCAGGGGACACCCTGAATTGGTTGCCAGCCAATTGCAGGGCACACAGAGACAAACTAACATTCGCACTCACAATCACACCAAGGGGTGAATTTAGAGTGTCCAATCAACTTACCACGCATGTTTTTGGAATGTGGGAGGAAAACGGAGTACCCGGAGAAAACGCACGCAGGCACGGGGAGAACATGCAAACTCCACACAGGGAGGCCGGAGCCGGGATCGAACCCACGATCTCTGAACTGTGAGGCAGAGGTGCTAACCAGTCGACCACTGTGCCGCCCTGGATTTATGGATATTTCATAAAGATAATTATTTTATATAAACGTCTTAAGTTAAAACACAAAGGTTTTGCAATAAAACGCAATAGTATCGCGTTATTACTCAATCTTAAATATTCTCTTGATATTCCTCGGTTTGCTCCAGTCGGCATCATCATCATCATCATCATCACACCATGAAGGCCTTATGTTGGAGCTAAATGCTATCTTGGTTAAACAATTGTAAACAATTCAATCCACTCTCAACTCCCAGCCAGTGAGTGGATGTGCACGGGAAATTAACCAGCTAATTATCTTGAAATAATGTTTATTAGTGCACAGAGTTTTTTTTTTGTTTTTTTTGCTGCGGCGGGGTGGGGGCGGGGGTTTTGGAGGGCGGACGGATGGAATGCAAGGACGGAAGCGCTCTAAAAGGACAAGGATGGACGGGGTTGGGGGGGGCGATAATTTGTATGAATAAGGACGGAGGGACGAGGCTGGAAGGGTACCCAGGTCGCAGATGTAGGACGTACCGGCAAAAATGGGTCAAGTGCTTGAGTCACATTTTGTTTATCCATGTTGAGGTAATATACAGGGATCAGTTGCAGAGAGATGTTTACATATGTGCAGAGGAGATTCTGTGCACGAAAAGAAAACAGCTGACTTAATAAGGTGGAACAGAAGATCCCAACTTGGGCCACAAATGGAAAGATTTGTGCGCACTCACCAACAACCTTGTCCAGTCCTGAACTGAAACCATCATTGTGAGGAAGAGGAAAACTATTTTACGTACACAGGCTTATCATTGCTATGTGTCAGACAGAAAAGGATCTCTGACTCTGATCTATCAAGGTCAGCTACTTTCATATAAATCAGCCACGGAGAGGTTAATCCTTTTGATATGTTGAAGTGGGCATTAGTAGAGATGTCCACATAAATTATGGTGCCAATTGATCGCCGTTTTTGGACGTTATAAGCAATAAAATTACAATGATTTCCAATGGAAAGTTTGGAATCGGTTCCTCCCGTGACTCCGGCCGAACATGGATAGAACGCTAGAACGCCATTCTCCTCGTTAACAAGGGGCGTTATTCATGGAGTTACTTATTTACTAATTTCTCCAAAATGAATGGATAAAAGAGAAAATGGCAACTCTTATCATTTTCCTCATCAAAAAATATGTAAAATGAACTTGTTAGTGAATACATGGCCATCCCCGGACCCGCCGTCCCTTTAAGACTAAAACAATAATTGCTTTAAATCAATATGAGACCTTTGGGGCCGTCTGGAAATCTTGATGTGCCAGGCAAAACGAAACTAAGATTTGGAAGAATTATTAATGTTATTATTTTTATTATTATTATTTATTATTATTTTACTACTTGTGTTGCAAGTGAGGCTATGCCTCCCCTGACTGCACGTCCCTGCCATTCAGATAACTGTTACTAATCTACTTATCTACTTGTTGTTTAATCATTATGAGACCTTTTTTTTTTAAATCTCATCTTTCTCTTTTTTTTTTTCTCCCTTTGAATTTCACAGTTGAAGAATAGTCTCAGAAATGACCTGTGTTTGGACCAAGGACCCGACACTGACAACATACCGATTATGTATCTCTGTCATGGTATGACAGCACAGGTTGGTGAGCTGTCAATGAACTACCGTTCCTTTCATTCTGTCAGTCCCGTGTCTCTGCTCACGACATGGTTACGCAAGGGGTGGGAGCTTGCGTGAGTGCTGGGGTGGATTGTGGGTGGGCAGTACAGGGTTAGTTGAGTGGCTCTTGCACATACGGTATGCGTGTAATAATGGTGTGAGGCGACCTCCAAGTGCCCACTTGCACTTGGCACGAAAATAGAGCCCAATGACACTCAACATCTCAAAAAGACACATTTTTAATTCTTCAATGACAGAATGAATTTATATTACAGAAAAGAGCTTGAAAAATAATAAATAGTAGTCACCATGGAGATCCATCTAACCCATTATTTACACAAATCAAAAGGTACTGAAATTCCATGATTTAGTAGATCTCATAATAATTACGTTTAATGAAAATATCTTACCTAAAAATATTCAAATAAAGTTTTAAAAACAATAAGTAACTACAATCTGAAAGGTGTAGAAGTACAGTAGAACCTCAAATTACGAACTTAATTGGTTGGTGGAACAGTATTGTAAGTAAGTTGTAACTTTGCCTCACGACATCATGTGTGGACGGCTATTTTGACGTGATTACACCAACATTGTTGCTTCATTACAGATAAGTTACAATTAAATAACTAACACATACTGTGGATATAGTATTTTCTGATGACAATAAAATGATTTTCTGGCTTCTATTAGGCTATCACGTCATCATTTGTGATTGTATGATTGAAGATGCCGAACTTCCGGCTACATATGCAACGCATTCCCGCCTTACAGCGTAGAGGGATACTGCTAGCTTTCAGACTACAACAGTGCGTTGTGCACATTGTCATTGATGGTTCCGCAGCGCGAGAAGCACAACATAGATTCATCCATTAGTCTATGGCAAGGCTGTTTTTACACTGAAAATAGTATGTAAATAGGTCATTTTCCTATGAAAAATGTTTGCATAACCCAGTTTTAAAACATATCTTCTGATGCGACCCAGCCTTATGTTCAGATAGCACTCGCTTGTCCCCATGGTTTTCGTCTTTGGATCCAGAGCCTTCTCGAGGCTTTCTCAGCTGCATCGTTGATGTTCTTGATAGCCCTGCTCCTTGCTGCTCCTGCAATACAGCGAGAGTTTTGTGGAGGGAACATCCCACAAATCTTTTGCACCCGACTTCTACGGGCATGATTCTCGCCTTCCAGTCCTGCGCTCGGCAGTTACTAACCTGATGTTCATATTTGGTCAACTTTTCTTTCGTGAGTTTCTCCCAACTAGGGGCGGAGCCAGAACGTGGCTAATGGATGGGCCTGGAAAAATCAGGGTAGCCTGAATATTTCTCTCACTGAGCACAATCTTCCACATCGTATATTCAAATAAAATGGCAAACTGAATAATATGAAGTTCAGATCTTCTTTAGACAACCACAATTATGCCATTAGTGGCGACATACGTGGACAGCACTTTCTAACTCTTGTGTCCACAAGCATGTGCACTGTGGAACTGTGGGTGTTTTGGACACATGTGTGGGCACTTACACTGCCATCTTGTGGTCTCAGAAGAGCATTACATACTACAGTCAAAATACAGTAAAATACAATACGAAAAACAAAAAGATGATGCTTAGTTTTTCTTCTAATTGGGTTCCAATAAGCCCAAATAGCAAAAAGAAATAAAACATGCATGGAAAAAAAAACAACTTGGGCCTTTGGAGGTTAATACTTTACAAAAAATTTAAAAGCATATATTTCATGAATCTCACTGGGTGGGCAGTGTGTCAATCTGGGTGGGCCTGTGCACACTCAGGCCCACCCATGGCTCCGCCCCTGCTCCCAACAGATCCTCCCAAAGAACGGTCAGCTCGATGATGATATTCTTTGCGCTGTCTGAGAATAGGATGATATCAAGCCTCAGACTTGGAGGATATCAGGCCTCAGACTTTTGTTGACAATGTGCTATAGGAATTGCTTCTCCAGATCAACAGAGTTGCCAGTCCTTGGCTGGTGCCATATACCTGCTGGTACTATACCATCATCCCTGCTTGCGGCTGCTTTTCTGCCCTAACAAACACGACTGTGCAGATGGTGTTAATTCCTCAGCTTGCTTTGCTGGCTTCCTTGCTAATGGTGTGTTGTGCCGCCAAGTGAATCGTCTTTGACGGAGCGCTATGGGGCGAAATCTCAAAATGTGCTCCAGTGTTCCTTAGGCTGGGCAAAATTGTCAGGTCAAGATGTCCACTTCCTCCCAAATTAATCGTAAACAGAGACATTCGTAAATCGAGGCTCCACTGTATTTGAAATGCCAATATTTTGAACCAAAGTGAAAGGGATATAGTAATGAAAGGTAAAGTTTTGGAACAACCTAAAGGTAGAAATAAAATTAGTCAAACTCAATTAGGCTATTTAAAAAGCTAAATAATTATTAAATTGCTCATTTAGACTGTTATCTGCAGAATAGGTAAAAAAAAAAAAAAAAAAAAGTCATTTAGAAGACTTGCTAATTTGGGTTTGAAGGAAATTTGATTGCAAAATGTATTTTTTTCCCCCTATGTAAAAAGCGGTAGAAAACAATATTTATTCTTCTTTCTGCACCTTTTCATTGTAAATGTGTGTTTTTTATGTAAACAGGTATGGCTTTTTCCATTTCCAATCTGTAATATTTCTGAATTGTAGCACAATAGTGCAACTTTAATATTAAGGTACTTTCACCCAATAAACGCAAAGTAAATAATGTTGCCATTTCAACAATTATGAATGACATTCTTAATAGGTCTCCTGTTTTTTATTCTGAAAAAAATGTATATATATATATATATATATATATATATATATATATATATATATATATATATATATATATATATATATATATATATATAACAACATTTACTTATCCCACGCAATGACCTACTGTAAACCATTCAGAGGCCAGATCTTTTGTTTTTTGCTGTGTCACGATAGTCATGTGCATATACGGAGTGACAACACTACCAATCAAAATATTCTTAATGATTTTCCATGCGAGACCTCAAGGCCACATTAATCTGGTAGGCTATTAAGCATCCCCTGCACCGTAGCAGCAAAAGAACGATATTTCAGAGCTACAGGATATTATGGCCCAACAACGTATTCTCTGTCCTTGCCTGCATCTTTAATTTTAGAGGTCTTAAACAATGTAAGAATATAATTAATTCAGTATATTCATCAAGTTTGCTCTTAAGCCATTCAGGCCTAAAGCGCCTGGCTCAACAGCTCCCCGAAACCTAAGGTCGTTTTTGGAATTATCCTTGAAAAGTTTTCCTAGAAATCCAACACACAAAATAATTAATGTCTCATGCCTTGTAGCAGACAGAAAGTTAATTCCAAAAGAATTTGAGACCTTAGACGTGTCTTTCACACAGGCCCGGGTTTATCCATCTTTACTGTTTCAATCGAAGATGTAAAAATAAAGGGTCGGTTCAAGAGAAGCACTATTTTTACTTTAAAAAAATAGAGTGGTAATTACCATCCTCTATTCTCTTACAAAGGTCTCAATATTGTCATTGTCTCCAAACATATATCATTAAAAAAAATTAATAGAAAATGACGGATGCGCTCTCCCAGCTTTAAGGGTAGAAAGACGCAACAGCGCTCCCCACTCTAGTGGTATAAGCACGGTATTGCACTCCCGGCCTTTAACCCTTAATAGGGCCAGTGACTATTTTTGGTCATTTCTGCACCCTTTGCAATTGGACACCCTCCAGTGAGGTCAAGCACCATGTGGTCCTCACTCAACCACTCAGAAGAGATCACCCCACATCACAGATCATATGGCTGTGGCATTCGACCAATCAGCAGAGCTCTGCAGTGCATCTAATTTACTCTTGCCCTTGAAGTCAGAAAAAGACGCGAAAAATGCCCAGTCATATGGTAAATGTTATGCACTCCATAAAGATGTACTGTGTATGCGATACTGTAAGTTATACAGTACTGTAAAGTTGTACTGTGTGTTATACTGTTATACAGTACTGAAAGTTTTTATACATGTTATATGTGTGTGTTATAATATGGTTGTATAATGTTATACAATTTATTTAGAAATAGTCTGTATCAGCATGCATGTTCTAAAAGTGCTACATGAAGTTGAAAAATACATGTTCCTTTGACAAAGTAGGTGTTTTTGTAGTAAGTTTTACATATCCACTCAATGGATTATTTTTACCGCTGAAGGGCAAAGAATCAAATACGCTAACTTCATTTACTACCACTGTAGGGCAAGGAACTAAATATGGTAACTTCATTGACTAGGGTTTTCTGCAAGACAATGGAAATTTTGGAAAATGTTGAAAACTGAAATAAACTCTTGTTATGCCCCCCAATAACACTCTAAAATTGATTTGTTTAATTTTATAGTATTTCAATGAGTGCCCTATAAAGGGTTAATGGATATATTAACACATGCTACCTGTGTCATTAAAATACAATTTTAAGCATGAATACATCTATTCAAAGTGACTCACAGTAAAGAAGCATCCAATTTGTTTAACCATCCCTTACCTTGAGTAGTGTGTGTGCGAACGGGCGTGTGTCTAACTTGAGGAATAGTTGGACAGTTTTGTGTTTGACTACTTGATGAACATTACAACATCGGGGTTACATAGTATTCCTCAGTTTCTTTTTAAAATAGGCTTGCACATAAAGTCACAAGACAACTTTTTGAGTTTCTTGCTCTCGGGCGCATTGACAGTCTAACCGGTGCCAATTTCTACGCTTACCAGGGCATGGACCAATAAATCGGTCCAAAGTCGAAGCCCTAAGGCAGGGGTCACCAACCTCTTTGAAACTGCAAGCTACTTTTTGCCTACAAGGTAATGCAAAGGGATACCAGTTTGATACAAACTTTTGAAATAACACACTTACTCAAATTGCCTTTAGTAATGTTATTAACAAAAAAAATGTTAATTTTTGAAAAGCCTCTGATCGTGTATCACAATTACTAAACAGATAAATATCAATAGGCAACATTTTATTTTTTAGAGTTCACAGTTTCAAATGATTACTTCTCCAGCATTCCAAGAAACTCACCATGTCCAGTCACTGGTGAGCTAGTTTGAGAACAAGCCCACTGGCTACTCATGTGGTCATTGCCCTAACGATTTGGGTTACTGATGCCTATATAAACCATGTTACTGTTTACCATGTGGAGGAATTCTGAAGAACAAACAATCATTTAAAAATGCACTCACGGGTACTTCTTACTACACATGTTACAGTTATTTATGACACAAGTTACAGGGCTCCAGGCTAACTTTTTACAATAAGTACTGTGACCCCTAACTTCAAATTTTAGGTGTACAAACACGACATTTAGGGAGGCACACTGTAAATCAACTTGCAAAGTACTATAAAATCCTGTGAATAACGCGCACCCGTGTATCATATACCCACCAACAGTTACCCTTAAAAAGCTTTTTTTTTACCTCTGTACTTGTTATGAAATGCGCTATATAAATAAAATTGTATTGTATTAATACCCTTCAAGACAAAGAAAAATGAAATGGCAATATTCTAAACTCTAAAGTGGCCCTTTAACCACAACTCTTAATACCTATTTTTGTATAAATGTATAAAATAATGTTTGAGTAAAACATTCCTAATGTTCAACAATGTAAGTGATGTAACACCTAAAAATATTCCCTTTAGGATTATGTGTTACAACAAAACTGTCACGGAACATAACATGAATAAAAGGTGCTGGTTCCAAACAAAATCAACCTTTGTCTCTCAAAGTATCAACAAAATCCTGCAAAGAGTATTCAGCAATCCTAGTACATGCCAGTTCGTTGCCTAGTTTTTATTCATATTTTCTGGCAAGTAAAATAGACTACAACATTGTTAGGTTTTGTAGAAACCAGAAATGATTGGCTTCCACAAATGCAGACAAACGAGAAAGATTTAACAAAATTTATTTACAACAAAAATCACTACCGTCAAAAGTACAAATCAAAGCGAAGGCGAACTGCCTGGGAATATCGGGAGGAACAAAACACGCTTGCAAATAAGGCAAGAAGGAACAACGAACGCAAAATCACCTGCCACATAGGTTTCAGGGAAAATCCAATTGGAGAAAACCAAAACACCATAAGAAATAACTAACACGAATACCAAATAGTCGGAAAATCATGCGATCAAAAATACTGAAATACTTAGACAGATTTAAGTCAAGGAAACAGACACTTGGTGCGATGGAAGCAAGCAAGATGAATACTTTGAGAACGAGCCTTCAACGCCGCAGTCCTTTTAATGTCCTTGATTACTCATGTCGAACAAGTGCGGCGCTGAAGGACACGCCCCCTCAGCTCATTAACTGAAACACATAGCAGAAACGTGGCAAATATGAGGCTTTAGATTTCATGCCCTGTTACAACGTCACCCTGACACTTCAACTCTATTTTGATGGGGCAGTTAAACCCGTATCTCACTAAGGGTTTGCGAGTGCTTAAAAACTATTTTTATTTTCATTTATTTTAAATTGCCAGCTGTAAAGCATTGGTACTGACAACAAAGTTAATTATAGAGTAATTCAACATTTTATGAACATTCATTTTTTTTCCATTCATTCCAAACATTTTTATTCGACATTACAACAAATGTAGAACAGGATAAAATAGCACAGCGAACATACCCTCAGGAATAATGAATACGCCTTAAAATGTAAACAGAATGATTTTTTAAGTTATGATCCTACATACGGCGTTAGCACCATTGCTACTTGCAAATGTGCATGATTCAAAAATGACATGATGATTGAGCTATCGTCTGGTGGCTGTCGGCTAGTTATTAGCGGCTAAACTGCTAATGTTTACGTGGGCAGGCTGTGCAATCTCTGCTCACATTTTCATGCTTTCCACTTCATCACTTGAGTGCTACAAATTCAAATTATTCCACAAGTTTGTTGTATTGCCTTGTTTTTGACGGCATACCTTGCACAACAGCTTTCTCCACGTTGCTCTGGAGATACCACCACAAAAGAAATGGGAAGATTATGCCAAGTCATGGCTGCCTATCAACTGTTACTTTCTGTTTATCGCCTCGCCCTTCGGAAATTAATCGAGGGGGGTAGGGGGAGCTCTAATGCTCCACAAAAAAGAAAATATATTTTTCCTTTTCTTTTTTTGTGTTTGTATGCGCTGCCAGGTGTTCTGAAATTCTTTCCTACCTGTCAAGACGTCCTACCAATGCCCAGTGCTCTTGCGCACACATGCGCACAATGCCAATAAATGTTTTTGCGGGAATTTAGTAACTCTTTGTCCTACCTGTCGTATGTTCGATTAAAAGCGGTGACTACTTACTATTTTCATTTTTATTGAGTCTTGACTTTTTTCATTGCCTCAAAAATACTTCTGGCATGTGTTTTCCATCTTAGCTTTTAAATATTGTATTTTCTTCTCGCTTTTGAGCATAGTGTTGATCTGTTGACCACATTAATCATGCAGTGTGTGCATACCACACTCGTTTGATATCGCCAGTAAAGGTTATGCTTGTAACAATTCTGCATAAAAATGGCCGAACATGGCCCAGCACTGGCAAAAGATTCTGGCTAACAAGATGTGGGCCAGTTGTTGAGTGAAGCATCTGGTCCAGAAATCAATTTAGAACTGTGGGCCATATATCTATACAGTCTTCTCCCACCCTTAAATGCAGTTTCAATTTTTGGGGGGAGGTAACAAATGGGTTGTGCGGCCCATCATTGGGCCACATCAATTTTGCTATCTGGGTAGTTACGGACAAGATAATCCTTAAATCCTTAGTCCTTAAACTCATCCAAACAGTCATTGCAAAACATAGGGTACTACTCATTGCCTTCCTCTCTGTGCTTGTTTCCCCTGACATGATGATCAACGTGGAGAACGGGTGCTATGCTTTTTTTTAACAGTTAGACCAGCAATTGTGTTTGAATGCTACACACAAATGAGTTGTTTATTAGTGACCACGGTAACCATGTTCATGTGGTCTCTAGCATTGACAAAGAACTTTGGTGACACTTCTTACAACCTTTACAAATTTTTAAACCTGTTTTGCAAACACTTTGCCACTGTTAGCAAGACAATGGCTTCGGAAGACATTTTGAACATGTTCAAAACCTTTGTGACAAATAAAAGCATTTGCAAATATGTTTGCAAGCTTTTACGACCCTGACAAAACCGCAAAGCGTTCGCCGCTTAATACGGGTTTAAGAGATAGGAAAACAGGCACGGCTCCAGGGTTTTTTCTCTCCCGGGCTAAAGTGGGGCTTGACAGATGACTACATTCATAAATATTTTTAAGAATATCAAATAAAGTGCCATGTCGTCGGTTTTGACCCAGAGAAGCAGCAGTTTGACGTCTAAATATGAGTATGTGTGTGTGTCCCCGCCTGGAAGCAACCCCAAATATGGGTAAAGGTGTGGTCAGAAGGATGGCGTCATGAGCTTGGTGCGATGCCAACAGGTTTGTGGGCAGAAGTGTGACATCATCCGGTTTCGTAAACTGTCAAAATTTGACGAAAGCCGGACATTCTAACTCTCCCCATATTACACACATATTGGGCATGTTTTTTTTTGTTTTTTTTAATGAAGTCAACCGATGGAAATTGAAGATCTTAAAGGAAAAATGTTCCCTTTTCCTGCACCTGCCCAAGAATTGTTTGTGTGTAAGGCCCAATAGATTTCTTGCATAACCTTAATTTGAGCAGAGCATTTTCTACAGTCTCCTACAAGACGGTTGGATGTGGTCGATTTACTTTAGGACAACATTGTGTCAAATTGAGATAATATGACAGTTTGAAGTGAAATACACGAGGCCTACTCAGTTGCATATGGAAAAACATTTTTCTGCGGTTCACATTGTCCCGCAGTCTATAGCTCTCTCTGGTACCCATTTGTCATCCACTCATCTAGATTAACATCTTTATTATGTGGAATCAATTTTACAGCTGGTGTGTCTGTGCTTGTTTTGTCTTCTTTCTACTAGGCAGATGGCTGTGGGATCTGCCAATTATAAGCTGTTCTACTGGCATCGCCTACTATCATAAAAAGCTCACTGGAAGCCCCCAAAACTATAATCATTTTCAAATCCAGGTAGCAAACAAGTGGGTGTTAGAATGTGTCTTTGAACTGAAAACTAGTGCTGAACCTCTAAATCTTTAGTAATCATTAAGTGGAATGTCATCATAAAGGATCAAATGCGACCATGCAGAGGCGGGGGAGGCGTGGCTCAGTGGTTGAGTGGCTCCCAACCCGGAAGTTGGGGTTCAATCCCCGGCTGTTGTGACCTTGTCAAAGTGTCCTTGAGCAAGATACTGAACCCCCAGTTGCTCCTGATGCAGCATGTCATCAGTAGGTCAATGAGCTAAACCAAACGTAAACAAGTGACAGCCCATTTACCAGGTTTTTTTTCTACTGAAAAAAAACTGTTGTTTCTAAATACATCAATGAATATATGAGAAGAATATTTAAATAAAAAAAAAATAAAATAAAACACTTCAGCAGCCCAAGCCTTCCCCCCTTCTGTCATTAACAGGGGCAAGCCACAAAGCCATCTTCCTTATTCATGGCTGGTGCCAGCATGGATGGTTTAGTTTGGCCCCAGTCAGTTTTTTTCCTTTTGCAGTGTGTGTGAATAGAGAGTGGATGGATAGAATCGCAATGCGCCAAACAAACATAATGTGGTTGCAGTGGCCCATAAATGTCTTTTCTGTACTTAATTACAGAGGTGGGAGAAAGTCACATAAGTGCAAGTCTCAAGTAAGTCTCAAGTCATAACCGTCAAGTCTCAAGCTAGTCACTCTGGAAAAACATCAAGTGAGTCGAGTCGAGTCGCCACCAAATTTCAAGCAATTCAGGTCATTACTTGGTTCAAACAAGACGTAAGTCAAGTCATAAAATCTCGCTCAGTCACGACATATTTCGGATTGATGGAAAAAAAAAAAAAAATCACTGATCAATATCATACAGTACTACAAAAAGTATATTACCTCTGAAAAATGTAATGAACACTTATATCTCTAAAAATAAAATTAAAAACAATTTAATTTATTATAAAATGTCAAAAAAAATTTAGGGGACTGAATGTTTTTTATTTTCATAGTATTTTTCATACTAATGTTTATATGAGTGGCTTGGTTTGACCGGTCCATCACAGACGGAATGCCCAGCTCTGTAAACTGTCAATCTAACCTAGCTATCTTAGAGTTTTATAGTCATCTTACATGCGTCAGACAGATGAAAGGAAACTGATAAATGTTGTCTCTCTCTTCTTCGAGTTTCAAACCTTGCATGTCTTTTCCCAGTTTTATCAAAATAATCATCTTTGAATCCAAAGATGTATCCACATCATTGTATCTCCACAATTAACTGCTAGCTGCAGATAAGCTATTTTCGAAGTGAACATCTCTTTATTAAATAAAGGGTGGGGTCATGACTATGCAAACGGAAGCGCCACAGTCGAAACAAAAGGTTCCGACCGTTTTCACAAGCCATCCCAAGTGCTGTCAAGCGATTATGTTTTAATCGTAGTTAACTAAATTTTTTCGTAGTTAATCGCATATTTTATTTATTGATTTTTTTTTCCTATCCCATTATTTCTTGAATTTTAATACCCTTAACATGAATAAGAGGATTGATTTTCTTATGCAATTACTTTATTCAAGCAAAGTCAACCCAAACATATTTTTTAAGAATATGCTCCATGCAAGCCCACTAGTTGAAACAAGGCATTCTGATAAATATTGCGTTTGTGGAATAAGAGTTAATCCACCTGTTTTTAGTCATCACTGGGGGCGGCCATTTTGTCACGTCTTTCAACTGAAAATGATATCATAGTTGCTCAGGGCTCACGTAACGACCAATCACAGCTCACCTGTTTTCTGAAACTGAGCCATGATTGGTCGTTATTTGAGCCCTCAGCGCATCTGTGATGTCATTTTCAGTCGACAGAAGTAATAAAATGGCCGACCCTTGAGATGGTAAAAAATGGATGGATTTTACAACTTAACTCATATTCCACAAACACAATATTAATCACAATGTCTTGTTTGAACTAGGGGGCCTGCATAGAACATATTCTTGAAAAAAAATGTTTGGGTTGACTTTCCCTTCAATTGAAAAAACAAGCATTGGATTCAACTCACGCAAACAGCCCCTCAGCCCTTTTCAAACACACACACATACACGCACGCGCGCCTTTCAGCTGTTACTGAAATCATGCGCTCGTTTCTTATTTATTATAAATTGAAAAAATAATAATGAAAAAGGAAAAAACTTTTAGTCAGGTCAGTTTTGACTTGATCAATACATATTTTTGCTTTTATTACACATGCCCTGTCTGTGTGTTTCTATCTATCTATCTATCTATCTATCTATCTATCTATCTATCCATCTTGTTAGACCAATTATCAATTATATGTTATGCATCACTATTATTTGTGTGTAAATGGCAAATGGACTGTCACTTGGATAGCTTTGGTACTCAAAGCGCTTCACACTGTACCTCATCTACCTCCTGATGACGCAGCATCGGGAGCAGCCTGGGGGTTCAGTATCTTGCTCAAGGATACTTCAACATGGTCACAATGGCCGGGGATTGAACCCACAACCTGCCGGTTGGGAAAGGACCACTCTACCACTGAGCCATGCCGCCCCCAGTGTGTAAATTAATTTGAGAATAATGATCATTTCATTTGTGGTTTACAGTCTGTGATTATTTATTTACTGGACAAAATATCAGTTCCAATATTTATATTTAAAAAATAAATCTTATTGATACAAATATTGATCAAATATAGTGATGTCCCACCACACCATGTCATGTCATCTTCCAAACCGCTTATCCTATATAGGGTCGCGGGGAGTTGCTGGAGCCTATCCCAGCCGTCAACGGGGGAAGGCAGACTACACCCCGAACTGGTCGCCAGCCAGTCGCAGGGCACACATAGACACTGTCACTGAGCGGGAATCGATCCCACGCTGCCCGCACACAACTCAGGCGTGTGTACCACTACACTATCAGCGGACTGTCCCACCACACCATAGAGTCGAAACATTTAATATTATAGACCACACTATATAGTTAAATATGCTCATAAGTTAACTTTACCAGCTAGAGTATGGCTGCAAATTTTTCAATTTTTGAAAATCAGACCAACCAAACCGTGCGTACGCACACCTGTATGACATTTTTCCTTTAATCAGACTCCCATCTGCGAATGAGCACACGTCCTTTCAACCATATATGGTCAATAGGAAGCAGGAAAATTAATAAAAATGAGCGTTTTTTTTTTTTTTTTTATAGGTCACATACTTTGCGCAGAAAGTTGCGTACGCATCTTTCAGGCCCCATTTTGCGCGTACGCAGCGTTGATAAGTGAGGCCCCCGGACTGGTGTCGCTAAAGATATTGTGCAACTACAAATTTGTCATTTTCCTTTTAAGGTCTTGAAATCATTATTAAATAAATTAATCCCCGATTTTTGAAAAAGCAACTTAAAAGTAACTTAAACTTGAGTAAGGCATTACTCTACAAATAGAGTAATATTGGAAAGAAACTTATTACTTTCACATGCACGCAAGTAGTAATATGTAATATATTACATTTTGAAAGTAACTTGCCCAACACTGTGTGTGTATATATATATATATATATATATATATATATATATATATATATATATATATATATATATATATATACACATACATAAGCCTGTCTTAAAGGCTTTTGTCTTCCTATTCTAGTGTCTGCTAAGATTGCTATCTGTTTAACACATTCCCTCTGCTAATCCTTTTGTTAGATCTTTTAAGGCAACGTGACAGGAGAAGAGATAGCACTATAAAGCCCTCTGTGGGCACTTTAGCAGCAGTCTTTTGAAACATGTAATGCTTATTGCGCTTATTTGTGTATATGCTCCGAGAAACAAATCATATACCCAAACGCATTCAAATGCAAGCACTCAGACTCAGCTGTCTGAACTATTGTCTTTGTCAGTGTTTTAAGGGGGGGCTTAAAAGCCTTTTATGTGGCTGCTTCACTGCGTGTTAATGGCCCCTTCTAGGAATGCCCTGTTCCTGCAAGACCCTCCTCGGTCCCATCAAAAACATGAACACGCTCTCCTCTGAAAACACACAGAGGGTCGGTGCACTCATCCAGTGCTTATTGCACTGAACAAGCCTGCTCCTTTGCTGTCTCTTGTGTTTCTCCTTGATCTGAGTTTTTGTGAGGATTGGATGTCAGCGCTCATCCTCCTTGTTATGCTCATGTCAGGTTCCAGAGGATTTTTCGCTCTTCTGTCAGGCTCAGGCAAATGTATGTCTGGATTTAGGATTTGAAGCATGTGCACTGTTTGATTTGCATCACTAGACCTTTAGAGGGCTTCAAAACTAGGCCAACCACTGAATTCATTAGTGCGTACTTGTGTTTTTTCAGGTATGCAAATGTTTGCAGCCAGGATGTACCTTTATTCCCCTGACCACTCTTTTCTCTTATTCATGTTCTGCCTCTGAAAATGTTTGTTGTTCTCCTCTCAGGTTTCCTGCTTCATTAGACCAATTAACAGTAAACCTGCTTTTTCTGAGAACATAGAAAGTTAGGATACCAACTGTAACCTTGGTAAGTTTTGTCAAGTAAGAAAAACAAGTTATTAACAAAGGTCTATCTTGCTGATATTGGCTTCAACATGGCATTTGCCAAGGATCTACAGTTGCTTAAATGTATAGATACGGCGTGTGTCAGAAAAGCTCCAGGGGTCTCACCTATCAAAAAGTGCGTAGGATCCCAACTAAAAGTGTGCGTAAGCACAAAATGTGGAATTGGCGTAAGGAGAAAATCAGATTGATCAAACCGTGCGTACGCACACGCTTTATGCCTTTTTCCTTTAATCAGACTCCCATCTGCGAATGAGCACATTGGCGGAACACGTCCTATCAACTATATATGGTCAATAGGAAGCAGGAAAATTAGTAAAAATTAGCGTTTTTTTTGATAGGTCACATACTTTGCGCAGAAAGTTGCGTACGCATCTTTCAGGCCCCATTTTGCGCGTACGCAGCGTTGATAAGTGAGGCCCCAGGACTGGTGTCGCTAAAGAATTGCGCAACTACAAATTTGTCATCTTCATGGAGTGTAATGCACTTTCCGACCTTCTCTGCTGTGCCTTCATGCACTCCTGGAGGGAGTCTTCCATAACGCTCCTCATGCATGCATGCACATATCAAATGTGCACGGACACAAGACATTGAATATCCTCATGAAATATAAAAAATATAAAACGAGGATACAGAGTATGGAAATCGACAAAGGCCATAGAAATGTATTTTCTATGCAGTGAAACAACCAATGTCTAGCAACAGTTTGGAACTCAAATGTTATTTTCAGGAGAAAAATATGCATGAAGGTAATTGTGCATAACTTCAAGCAAAACCAAAAGCATATCATCTTACCTCAGCTGGAGTCATTTTCTGAAGTCAAAGGTTGCTGTGTAAGTTTCATCCCCCATGACAGTGACAAAGTATAGCAAAGCAAGATACTGAATCCTGAGTTGCCCTTGATGCATATATTTTCAGCGTAAATGAGATCTTCGCTTTCCTTTCATTCCAACATCCAGTCCATTAATCAGTCGGTAAATGAGGTGACATTGTTAAGAGCCTTAACTTCCAAAAGGTATAATAGCATTATAAGTGAAGACCATTTACCCTTTACCTCAGCTTGGTGAGCATGTAAGGCAGGGGTCTCAAACTCCTCGAGGGCCGCTTTCCTCGATGTTTTAGAGGTTTCCTCCTGCAACACACCTGATTCAAATACACATTCAAAACTTCATTTACTCCCAAGTGTATTTTCTTTCATTAAAGTCCCTGTAAAGTGAAAATAAAAACATCTTGTGAGTTTGGCACACCACATACAAGAGTGTTGTCCACAACCTGGCAAATTTGAATTGTTACAAAAATCTCAAAGTAAGAGTTCCAATGGCGACTAGTTTTGCAGCGATTCAAAATTCGGACCGCGGATGAACGGTGTTGCAAACACGTAGATGTAACAGGAACTCACTCCTAAAAAAATCGATGCACAACCCGGCAGACTGTGTGACAGTTGAGCTGCATCACTGGGTGTGCGATAGACCTTAGGGTCTGGAGTTGGGCTGCATTCTGGACTGATCAGCTTGAAAAGCTAAGACTGACGCATCCAGATATCAACCACTCTCCTCACATTCACGCCTACAGTCAATCTAGAGTTTTCACTGAACAACACACACGCTATTGGACCAGTGCCCTGAGCAGTGCACTCTCTCCCAAATTAGTATGCATAAATGCACAATTTATGTTACACCTCACCACATGGATCCAGGACTACCTCACAAACCGGCCACAGTATGTGAGAACACAGGACTGTGTGTCTGACGTGCTCCTCTGCAGCACGGGGGCCCCACAGGGAACTGTCTTGGCTCCCTTCCTGTTCACCCTCTACACCTCGGACTTCAACTACAACACCCCTACCTGTCACCTGCAGAAGTTCTCTGACGACTCTGCGATTGTCGGCCTCATCACAGGCGGAGATGATCGGGAGTACAGAGAACTTACTCAGGGTTTTGTGGATTGGTGCCAGCAGAACCGCCTCCTGATCAATGCGGGGAAATCCAAAGAAATGGTGGTGGATTTCGGTAGGCGCCAGCACTCTTCACCTGCACCAGTGAATATCCGGGGAACAGATGTTGAGAGAGTCTCAACTTACAAGTACCTGGGTGTTCATCTGAACAATAAACTGGACTGGTGCGACAACACAGACGCCCTCTATAGGAAGAGTCAGAGCAGACTCTTCCTACTCAGGAGACTGAGGTCTTTTGGGGTTCAGGGGACACTCCTCAGGAACTTTTATGACTCGGTGGTTGCATCGGTCATCTTCCAGGGAGCGGTCACCTGGGCAGGCGGCGTCTCGGCCCGGGACAAGAAGCGGCTGGACAAACTGGTCAAGAGGGCCGGCTCTGTCCTGGGCTGCTCCCTGGACTCTGTGGACTCGGTGGGGGACAGGAGGATGTTGGCCAAGCTGTCATCAATGCTGGGCAACCCGGACCACCCCCTCCAGGGCACCCTAACAGCACTCCACAGCACCTTCAGTGACAGACTGTTACACCCTCGCTGTGCAAAGGAGAGATTCCGCCGTTCCTTCTTGCCTGCTGCTGTCAGACTCTTTAACAAGAACATTGTGTAGTCTCTACAAACTGGCGGTCATTAGTGCAATTGTGCAGTCCTGCACCTGAGCTCGTATCGTGCAATACCCAATATTCCCCACTACTGTAATACCGTGCAATACTCAACATTCCCCACTACTGTTAGTCTAGTTTTATTTTTATCCAATGCTGTTCCTTACATTTCACTACAGCACTGCAGCACTGTCACTTAGAGTATTTTTTCCTCTGTACTATGTACAGGCCGAAATGAGTGTTCCTCATATTTTTTATGTAGATGTAGGTTGGTGTGTATACACATGTGTATATACACATGTTACTGCGTATATCTACATAGGTTTGATTCTAAATGTTTGCCGTCAATGTTATACATTAATGGCCACATTATGCCGCCGCCCCTGTGTGACCTATATCCTTGCTACTGTAACAACGAAAATTTCCCCACTGTGGGATCAATAAAGGCATTCTTATCTTATCTTAAATATGAGTTTCAGTTTTTGTATGTTTTTTCTTCTATTTAGATCACTGATATAAATCCCAGAAAGGTTTGATCATTAGATTACTAGGTAAAGGCAAGTAAAGGAAAACTACTCAAGGAGTTTATAACGCATTATTACACAAATCGCACTTTTTATGCAAAACGTAGGAACATAAGTATCTGCCTGCTGATGAAAAGCACGGACAGTCATATGGCTTGGGAAAGGAATGAAAACACTGGAAATTTCAAGAAAAACAAAGTAATGTCGAATTTTTGGATCACTCACAGAGCAAACGGGTTCGTTCCGAATTAAAGAAAGCTTCTGTCTGTCAAATATACCGAATTAAGACAGCAGCTCTTATAAAAAGCCGCAGATGAGCAGTCAGCAAGCAGGTATTTGAAGCTGCCAATATCCCTGGAGCCCAAAGAATCTCTCCAAGTAAGACCCTCTCAAGGCTTGTTGCATAATAAGGCTGTATTTCAGACAGCTCTTCCTAATCTCCCAAGAAAAACATGTTCTCATTGGGCTCAAAAATACAAGAAAACATTATTTTCCAACAGTATTCATTGATTGCACATAATGCTACTTGGACCAGAGAGACAAAGCAAGATCACTAAAGAGGTGGTAGAGGGATGTCTTGGGCATCTTTATTCCACAATATCTGTGTATTATTTTAATTACGTTTTGTAATGAATATGTTACCCTGCTGTTAGTTAATTTGTTGCAGTTGTCAATCTCGGTACATTTAGATTGTTTTTCACATCTTTATTATTGATTTATTTTAATGCAGGGCTTCCTCATCTTTGTCATTAAAAACTCATATTGACATTGAGGAGTGTCATTCTTCTGTTCTTTAGTAATCAGCAGTAGAACAAAGCTAAGTTTTGCCATTTTTTACAGAGAAAATTAGCTTTTACTGAAGAGTTTCATTTCAAGGTGAAATTTGACGCGTTTGTATTTTTCATAGCTGTGCATTTTACTGAAAATTCGCGTTCCGTTTATGGCCTTCCGCCTACAGCCGGGTTACCCTTCCGTTTATCCGCCATTTTGTCCGGCTGGAAAAAAATAGTACCCGCCTATGGGCCGTGACATAGAACATTGACTCTTACGTCTCGAAAAGCGCTCAGCGGAGGGGCGAGGGGGATGCGAGCAGGAAAAAGAAGCCTGGGCGCATAAAGGAGACACCAGCCATTTGAGTCTGCCTGCATTTAAAGCAGACGCCGGCCATTGAGTTTGCCACATCATGGTGAACCGAAAAAATAGACTATTACATAGACGGGAAAAAATGGGCTTCCGACTATGCTTAGTCCGATTATTTTTTTAAGTTTCCCGTTTATCGCCAACAAATATCATGTCATAGGCAGATAGGCGGACCAGTCCGACACATAGGCGATATGCCCAGCGATATTTTTTGCTTTTGTGACATCCAAACATTGCTTTCATTCTTTACAACATAACCAACACTGAGAAAGGGGTTTTAATGTCAAAATAATTTGCAAGTACAGTATAACTATATAATTTACAATTTTCAAATTGGACCAAGCTGTATAAACTTCGAACTATATACAAGTATGTCCACGCGTGTTGGCATGCATGTCCGTGTGTGTGGGTGGGGGTTTTGGCTTCCAGCTGGCTTGAGGCCATTCTGTGAATTATAGAAAAATAAACAATTAAAACAAATGTATATTTTTTTCGATTGCTGCAGTGAGTATTTTTTTTGTACCTCCTTTTTTGCGCTGCCAATGGGAGTGGGAAGGACCTTCTTCCTGGATGCACAATCTGCAAATTGCACAAATATAGACAATCATGTTTACCCCAAAAATAGTTTTATTGCTGCAGTATGCATCCATCTGTTGTGAAATGTGCTATATAAATAAAACTGTATTGTATTGTATTTTGTTTGACGAATGTATTCATCAAAGGCAGTGAAAGAGTTTTAAATGAAAGTCTCAAGGTTGGCCTTACAGCATGTTAACATGCATTTTGATCAGCAAATATGTTTTTGGTCCTTATAGCATTTTTGTTCTTTACACCATGTTTTATTTTTTATGAACTGTTGTTCATAATCATTGGGAATACTACTGTATATTTGAGCCAAAAGAAATACTGCTGTCATCGCTGTGATTTTGTTCAATAAAATCCTGATTATTATAAAAGTTAACTGTTGATGAGGAAAATATATTTCCACTGTTAATCACTAATTACTTTGGAAAACGAACAAAAAACAAACCACCTGTTTGTTAGGTTTTTTTTTTTTTAAATAAGAAAATCTTCCCATAAACACATACATCTATGAATAGTTCTGCATGTACTGTATTAAGGATAACATTTGCCAATCGGGGCTGTTTTTCATTGTGGTTATCTCTTGCTGTAATACGTCGTTCATTTTTTTTCTGTTTCCACAAAGAATGTGTATTACACCAGTTCCCAGCAAATTCACCTTGGAGGACTGAGCCCAACCATTGATGATGACGACAACAAGTGTCTGGTGGATGTGAACAGCAAACCCAGATTGCTGGAATGCACCTATGCAGCCACCAAGCACATGAAGCACACCTGGACTTTCACTCCGGTAATTTGACATTTTTAACCAGAAAATTTGCCAGTGCAAATACGATTTGAATAAATTAAAATAATTTAATTTTAATAAGAATGAATGTAGAGATTTTTGCCTGAAATTATGGGGATTCATCTCGGACTGTGTTAAAGGGAAACGTTCTTGTTTTCATTCCTTCAACATTGTTTTCATTGTTTTTACACTGAGATTCTTGCACTAAGGATCACAATCACTGAACTCCTTGTGTATATTTTAATATTTTCCCCAATATAATGAAACGAAAACAACAAAACAAAAAAACTGAAAGAAAAGAAAAAAATGAAAACAACAACAATCATAACTCCTTCTTAATTAGAAATAATTACTATGTGTATGCCTATGTAGTACCTTTAACATGAAAAAGTAGACCTTTTAAGGTGGTGCTCATCAAAGCTCCTGAACTTCCAATTTGGAATCCTTTTTTCACTATAGGAAGTAATGGACATTTTATTAATCTGTTCCTGCATCAACATTGCCATCACATCATTTTACCACCTGTACAGGCAATGTTTGTCTGTTCGACATAAGAGAGTTAAATGAACCAGATGAGGTGATAATGTGTCTATGTTAATGTGTAAATGAAGATTATATATAGTGTTTTGTGCTTTTGAAATGAGTCGCTTCACATCAAGACTGGGTTGTCCGGTGTCGGGTATATGATTTTTGAGACCCGAAACGCTCAATGATCAAAGGTTAGGCCTACTTCACCGATGACAGGTCTGTCTGCATCATAAGATGTATCAAAAAAAACAACTTCCCCCCGGCCAAGCCAATGGCCTCTGGGAATAGACTGGATGATGTCCGTGAATATGGTGCTGAGAGCTGGAAAGACAGCCGACTGCCTGGAGAGCCTGCAACTGGGGCAGTAGAGGCCAGCAACCATGTTTTGCATTCTCCGACAGGAGGAAATCGAAAACAGCTACGAAACATTCAATGAAATACAACCCTAGGGGTGGATGAGGTGTAAGAGGAGTTATGCCAGGAAGAAACACACAGAGCACCAACACTTATTTACTCCCAACGTGTCAGGACCAAGTGAGGCATCAGAACAGCAATGCTTAAAGTGGCCTCAGGATGGCAATAAGGCATTAGTTTGATGAAGATCTGTCTTGAAGCAATAGTCAATGGGGATGTGGGCAGAGGACTGAAATGACTGACAACCACATTTGTCCAGCTTAGTAGAAGACATGTTTGGACTGGTGGAGAGACAAGGATATGCCCTTTATATGACAAAAGCAGAGAAGAACAGCTACCTCCATTGGGAGTTGAGGTCCTTGAAACACCAGTTCAAGCAGGTTGCAGCAATGAAAAATCCCCCATGCAGCGCCAGACCTACACATCACTTTAGAGAAGAGGATAGTCAGTCTACGAAGAGCAGAGAGTCACAGGAGACAGGCTTTTTAGATTTTCAAGGAAGCTGCCAAAGCAAAAGCACACTGGCCAGAAATGTGAGGCCAAGGATTGAGGTGGCCTGTTACCACAACTGGGAATTCCATCCCAGGGACGGATCGGTCCGTCCGTCCGCCCGTTATTTTGTGGACGGTCAGACGGAGGATGAGAACTCTTTTAAAAAGGATGAACTAAGCAAGGACGGAAGTAGGTTTTCCTCCGTCCCTCTAATCTCCCTAACTAGGTCAAGTCCCGGCTGACGTGTTTCTTTCAAAAAGCAAGACTGCCCTGCTAAGCCTGCACAACGTTGGAGTGCTCTTTCTCATGTGCTTTCCCTCCCTGCAGTATTGTTCTTACAGGCATAGTCTGCCCTCTAGTGGACGCCCATTTCACTGACGAGGGGGAAAAAAAACACTGAAAGCTATGACCCGGAAGTGGAAGACGCCCGTTCTCCTCCTAAAATAACATTGCCTTATTTTACAATATTTTGATTGCGAAATAACTCAATAAAAAGTGAAAACGTCATGCATGGACGCTTTTTTTTGGTTGATTTTTGGGAGCGGCGGCGGGGCGGCAAACCGATGGAATGTAAAAGAACGAGGACGGACGGGGTTGAAGGATTCATCATTTTTATGAATAAGGACAGAGGGACGAGGACGGACAGGTTCCCAGGTTGAGGAAGGGGGACGGACTGGCAAAAAGTGGCCAGCTCTGACTATTACCTTCACAACATGCTCACTGACCCAAAGACTGTGAAGGACAAGGTGTTTTTACTTGTCCTTACGCTAAAAGTGTGCTTCCTGAAAAAACATCAAATCCATCAGAGCAACTGGTGGAAATTAACAGCAGTCGACAAGTTGGCTTTGCCAGTAAAGTTCAAGTATAGGATTGATCAACACGACTTCCTACCACATATTCTGTGGCCACCTAGTTTATGACATTTCTATGCACAGTGTGTGGCCTGGAGAGCAAAGTCAATCTGTAGCCCAGCAGTATAGCACTGTACATACGGAAGAACAAACTTACATTCCTATTCAGCAGCATGAAAGAAGAGTTCATGGTCACCTGTGGTAGAGTGGCACTGCAGTACAGAGAGTCCACAGATCCCAAGGTGTCCGGAGCTGGAATGAAGGTGAGGACAAGGAGAATGTGGAATACCAAAGGTGCGGTGAAGCAGGAGTTCCGCCTTTGGCACTAGAGGCCTCTAAGTCAGGTGACAATTTAGGGAGAATTCCATCAACCTTCACAGCAATACAGCTGGGGAAGGGCCAGGTGTCAAGTGGTGAACAGCAAGTGAGAGAAGGTGTGGAGGACTATTTCGTGGGAGGACCAGATGGGAACGTTGACTGAACGGAACCGAGCCAAGTCCACCTAGCTGGTGGAGGATTGCCGCAGTCAGGTTTAGTTGAAGTTGGCTCCAGAGTCCAGAGAGTTGGCTGGTTTGCCTCGGTTTAAAATCTAGCCTCTATTGAGCATTGCGATAGCCACAAAAAAAGGACATTGATTTCTCTTTTTTTTTTCTAGAAACTGGATTTTCAGTGAAACTTGCCTATGTTCTACTGCAGATTACTCAAGAATGACAACTGCTAGAAATAAACTTTTTTTTATGAAAGAAGAGAGACTAATCTTTCTGTTGGTAGGTTCCATGTCTATATAGTCATAAAACACAATATTCTATGGGCCTTCAAAGATGTCTCAAAATCCTCGAAAATGGCTGGCACTGAGAGCTTAGCTGCGCTGCGAATGGCTGGCACTGAATGAGTGAAACATATTCAACTATATTTTGCAATTGGTGAGGTAGCAGAGAGCAAAAGCGAGATCAGAAGTATTTGTTTTTATCATTTGCAATGTTCTACTAGTCATCTCACATTTTTTATTGCTCTGTGAGGGAAAAGAAAGCCCTATCAATTTTGAATCATTTTGAGTGACGACTTAAGTTTGACAAGGCATCTGCTGAGGTCAACGATTGCATTATTTTAATTCTAGACGCACTGCGGCAGCGTCTAACAGAGTTTAGGGGCTTTTAAGTTGCCAAGACAATAACCAAGGATGTCTGGCACAAGAAGTTTAAGGCAGGTCTAATCAACTTTCAGGTTACTTGGCTTCTTGCTTTTGTTTTGTTGGGTGCAGTATTTGGAGCAACATAAGACAGCTTATTTATTTAGTGCATGAAAGACATTTTAATTATTAACCAATAACAGCGATAGAAGAAAAAAGTAAATGAATACAAAAGTAAAAGTAGTGCATACAAAGTGTGACTTAATTTTATTGTTTTATCATTTTCATCTAATTTTGTAACTGCTCAACAGAGATAGTTTTGTAGCGATTGCATACTCATCTGTGACATTTTCCTAGCTGTATTTCAGCATATTGTCTGCCCCATCAAGCCGTCATAATGTACTGCTAAGTGTTCAAAGTGCATTTGTGCTTCTTTCTTTTGAGAGGCAGGGCTTCTGCTTGCGAGTATGAATCTTATATTTAGAGTCATTGGCGTGTTACAGTTAATGTATTCAGGTGAAGGATGAAATTTTGCAGATGTACAAAAATGTGTATTCATGTGTTTTGAATTCATTACAATTAGGTTTTGGAATGTGTACAACACAAACAAGGATTTTGCCTCAGTACATCTGTGCTCATTTAAGCTCATGATGTTATTTTCAAATATTACAGAAAGATGAGCTATGTTACACACAAAATGTGTGTGTTTGTGTGTTCATCCATGTGTGAGTGTGTTTCCCATTTTATGATTCTGAACCTCCCACCAATGCTGGGCGCTCGTTTTCCTCTCTATTTGGAAACACTTGGAGGAGATCTCTGCTCTAATTAGTATCAGGCAAAATCAACAATGTCACTTCATATTTGTATCAGAAGCCGAATAGTTGAATCCTTTTGGGCTAATAGCTTGTTAGGCATTAAGAGCTCAATTAACAATAGTGAACAGATTTGTCAATTCCCTGTTGCATATTGTTTGGCAAGATCAGGATTTCTGAAAGTGCAAATTGACTTTTGGATGATGAACGATTTTAAATACAGTAGGTACTACAATATTTTGTTCGTTAAAGTATAATACAAATTTTCAAACTTATTGCATATAAGTATGGTCGAACTCAGCGCATTCACGGTTCGGCAATCTTTACCCATATGCCGTTTTTGTTGTTGTTGTTGTTTCTTAGAATGTTACCCCCTTTATCAACAGAAAAAAAACTCGCCTACTCGCGATTTTCAATGACGTGGTAAAAGTCCAACAATTATTATTTTACTTTTGTGGCAAAATACAATTTACAGTCTGTATGTACTGTATGGACTTTGGGAGACCAGTTCTGAAGTTACGGTTGTTAATCACTGCCAGACATTTTCAGACCCTACCCTAACGTTTGAAAAAAATTGGGGAAAAAAAATGTAAATAAGTTCCTGGGATTGAATGGCTGCACTGTGAAGACAAATAAATATGTCAATGGCAGTGAATGAGTTAAAGTGTCGCATGATTCCATAAAAATACAACTCTCAGTTTTCTAGTGAACACGAGCCTCTCTGTCTTCTCGACTCCCACACATGCTGGCAGCAACAATGCAGTTAAACACACTTGGTAAAAGCAGCACTGACCACAACAATTTGTGACTTGCTAAATTCCCTCCTACAGGAACACAATAATAACACATAAAGTAACCCAGTTGGCTACAATATATATTTATCTGTTAAATGGCCCAGTTCTCCTCCGCATGCCATTATGTTTGTACGTAGACTGGTGGCCTTGCAGGGGCTGAGGATGAAGTAAGTTTTTGAATGCTTTTTGAATTTTCTTCGACCACATTTGTTCGACCCCTATCCCCCGCATGGGAGGGTCCACGAAACTAAAAGAAACACGTCAATATTTTATGGGTTGTCCCTTGGTTCATACTACACATGTACACCTGACTTTTGTGAAAAGTAGTTTTTGCGTCATCATGTTAACCGGCAAAACAGTGTCTGGCCAAAATGTATCACATTATGAAGTCAAATTGTTGGTTGTTTTATAAAAAGGGTCTAAAACAACCTGGTGTAAGTGGCGGTGATGTGGCTGAGAATGAAAATTAGTTCGCTGGTTAAGCAGCACCATGTAAAATTGTAACGAGACCGCTAAGACATTGAGCATGATAGTAGTCATTTATAGTGTACGTTCAGTGAGCGTGGATGCTGTCAGTTTGAAGAGTGGTGAAATGATTTGTGGTTCCTTTTTCGTGAATGCAAATTGAGCCATATGTCATCTACAAAGCAACCCACAACCTTTACATAATTCCTAGAATAGATCAAGGCTTGAAATAAGCAGGTTTTCGTCACAGTTTGCTAGTCAAAATTCTCATTTTGCGGCTCAAATGAACACATTGAAGAGCAATACTGCAAACAGCTGTCTATGAGGCAAGCACTGTGTCTCAACACGGACCTTGCCCTTTAGTGAAGACACCCACCGATGTCAATTTTACCTAGTCTCGGGTCCTATGCGGCTTCTTTATAGTGGTATCAAAGTTAATTTACCTTACTAACATAACTATTTCCCTGCGGAGGGCTTGGTCTCTGGTAATTATGGCTACCATCGAATTTGTGGCTTGTTTATTCCCATGGTGACAAGTAGAGCATACGCTAACTTATTACGTTAGTATTGTTACTTCCCGGGAAGTCCTTGTAAAAAAGTCTTGGAAATAGAAATGAGTGGGGACCCTGATACGTTCAACTTCCCCCGTTATATTGGCATATTTTTATTCTTTAATAAAATCCTTGCTTCAGGTCCCTGTAATGAAACGGGGGGGAAAAAACCTTCTAAAAATTGCTTCTCAAATGAGGTCATTGATTAGCAAAACTCCTTCTCAGAGAAAAATAATTATTTTGTTATTATAGCCCTAGCACAATATACTGTACTTATAGTGTTTTGCTCTGGATGATCGCTGGGGTGAGAAAGAACCAAAATAGCAAAAGACAAAGCCTTTCATGTGGAGTAAGCAGGAAGTATTGGTGAATTATTAATATGTACATCTCTTACAATATTGAACTGAACTCGACCTAAGGGCACGTACATCAATAGAGAGTAAGCAGAATGCATTTGGCTATTCTGATTAAGAATCTTTTCAGCTAAAGGGGATTTACATTTGCCTTTTTTACATAGATATATGCTGCCTTAGGGTTGGTTTTGCTGTTATCAAAATAAAAAAAGAATTGTCAAATACATGCTCGACTTGCCGATATTCCCAGGTTGCAACGTTTTGACAGACTCTTAAAAAACAACATTCCAAACAGAATCATAAGATCAATACAAATTCTGTACTCTGTACTGAAAAGTCGTACTTCCTTTTAACGTCTGGTTTTGTTTTCATAGTGCATATATATGTTCCTCTGTACAATTTATGCCTTTTACAATGACCTGACGACTGACCATGTGGCTGCAGATTGCCAGCCAACAAGCAGGTTTTTTTTTGTGACGGCTTTCTGGCTGACTCTCTGTCTGACCCTCTGATTAACCGCTGCTCCCGCCTTAATAGCAGGGAATCAATAGTGCATTCCAACTGTGCACTTTGCAGAATGACAGGTGGGCTCACTGAAATGAAGGCAAAGGTCTGGACAAATGCCAAGTGTGTGTGCCTGTTTATATAAAGCAATCATTTTTGTCTTTTTTGTCCCTAGTCTTGCTAACTTGATTCTGATTTTAAATTTAGAGGACCCCATATCCTTCATCAGAAGGAGGTATGGATTTGTCTTTGAGTGAATAGCTCTGTATCCCTATCATGTTTTTGTCTGAATGATGTTTTGCATAATCTTAAATTATCTACCGTAAATACTGTGGGACATTGGCTGAATGAACAAATAAAATAATAAACACATCACTGCATGTAAGTGTTTTCTAGCTCAACAAAGAAAACCAATTGTCAAACCCCTACAAGATGAAGCTGTTGGTTCAAACAAGTAGATCACTTACTTTTAAATGCATCTCAGTTGTGCTATACATAAAGTGGCTGCTTCCAAAATACTACAAGATTTAATCACTGAGCTGAGCCCGGCTGGGTCCCATGGGCGCAGGCCACCAGACGCTCGCCTTCGAGCCCTAACTCCAGGCCTGGCTTCAGAGGGAGGCCCCGGTAACCCGTGTCAAACAGGGAAAACTGGATACATTAATTGTAGTCATCATATAGCATCTCTGAGCCGTCCTTGGTCTGCTCTCTCACCAAGGACCTGTTTGCCATGGGTGACCCTGCGAGGGGCATAAAGCTCCAGACAACATAGCTCCTACGATCATTGGGACATGAAAACCCCTCCACCACAATAAGGTGACGGCTCATGGAGGGGGTTGCATATATCATTAATAACTAATCAGAATAATTTAGGGCCTATTACAGACCCTTGAGGTACCCCATAAGTCACCTTTAACTCATTCTATCCCAATGACATATAAATATGTCATTTAACACAGGGTCTGAGAAAGTCTGGTACTTACTGAGTTCAAGGGATCATCTGGCCGGGATGGTCCATTTTTCACTAACAAGCTCAATTTATGTATTTTTGTTTTACTAGGAAAATTATATCAATTTCTTTTGCAGGAATCAATACAAAACTAACGAGTTTAAAAAGTCACATCTGTCTGTTTTCTTTCATAAGTTACCAAGATACTCAAACACAATGCGTTTTCGTAAAATGAATTGTTCATAAGTTGTTATTATATATTAAATTGAAATCTACGTGTTAGCTTGACTTACTTTTCCCCCAAAGTCTTCCAGGGGGCCTTCCAGAAGTTGTTGGAATGATATAACAAGTACATTGCAGCTGGAGGGGAGTGCTTTGAAGGGCACGAGAGTTTAGTGCTTGTCCAAGGAAAAAAAGTATCCCTACGAAAAAAAAGTCTCAAAACTTACTGAAGGCGAGTGCATGTCACACCACGACAAGGAAATTTCGCCAAGCCGACCTCCGTGGCTTAATGTCAAGGACTTGTTTATTCGAAATTGACACCCACTCGCACCATGACGCCCAGCTGAATCTCTGGCTGGACAGAAATAGCGAAATAATGGCTGGTGTTCCGCGCTGCCTGTGCTCATATTGAGTGCACTTCGGCTAGCTGGATGACCGTGGTGGCGTGGAGCTGCTCCTATCCATCTTGTTCTGCTAACCTTGCCTGGTTAGCCATCGAAAGCTAATTCTGCCTCGACAAACCCCGGGAGCTAATAGTCATGGCTGCCTGACTGTCTGCCTATGACGATACAACAAAGGTTTAGCGTCGCTAAATACAATACAATTTTATTTATATAGTGCATTTCACAGCAGCTATAGCTGTAACAAAGCACTTTACATACAACCATTTAAAGACTTATAAACAAATAGAACCATCTTAAGATGAACCCCAAAATGCACTGGGAGCCAGTGAAGGGAGGCCAGAATTGGTGTTATGTGCCCCATCTTCTGAGCTCCACTTAGGAGGTGAGCAGCAGCATTTTGGACCAAATTGAGACATTCGAGAGAGGACTGGCTGACTCCAAAATAAAGTGCATTACAGTAATCTAGCCGAGATGTAACAAAGATGTAACACATGTATATACACACCAACCTACATCTACATAAAAAGTATGAGGAACACTCATTTTGGCCTGTACATAGTACAGAGGAAAAATACTCTAAGTAAGTGACAGTGCTGCAGTGCTGTAGTGAAATGTAAGGGACAGCATTGGATAAAAATAAAACTAGACTAACAGTAGTGGGGAATGTTGAGTATTGCACGGTATTACAGTAGTGGGGAATATTGGGTATTGCACGATATGAGGTCAGGTGCAGGACTGCACAATTGCACTAATGTCCGCCAGTTTGTAGAGACTACACAATGTTCTTGTTAAAGAGTCTGACAGCAGCAGGCAAGAAGGAGTGGCGGAATCTCTAGTTTGCACAGCAAGGGTGTAACAGTCTGTCACTGAAGGAGCTGTGGAGTGCTGTTAGGGTGCCCTGGAGGGGGTGGTCCGGGTTGTCCAGCATTGATGACAGCTTGGCCAACATCCTCCTGTCCCCCACAGAGTCCAGGGAGCAGCCCAGGACAGAGCCGGCCCTCCTGACCAGTTTGTCCAGCCGCTTCTTGTCCCGGGCCGAGACGCCGCCTGCCCAGGTGACCACTCCCTGGAAGATGACCGATGCAACCACCGAGTCATAAAAGTTCCTGAGGAGTGTCCCCTGAACCCCAAAAGACCTCAGTCTCCTGAGTAGGAAGAATCTGCTCTGACTTTAAACAAACAAACATGAAGACAGTTCACCCACACTTGTTCCAACATGTGAATTTTGCCACTGGAGGAGCCAACAGACTGGACTATGTGTATACGAACATGAAAGCAGAATCAAAAGCACCCCTTTGTCCTCATCTTGGCCCATCAGATCACATTTCCATCATGCTAACTCTAGCATACAAACCTTTGCTCACCAGGAATAAACCTTCTATCAAACACATGAGAGTATGGCCGGAGGGAGCACTGACAGCACTACAGGAGTGCTTTAAATGCACTGACTGGTCAGTGTTCAGAGAGGCCGCCACTGTAGACCAGACCACAGACATTGAGGAATATGCTGAGGCTGTATCTGCTTAGATCTATAAATGTCTGGGGGATGTCACTTCCATAAGGAGCATCACAGGAAGGGCAAACGAGAAGCAGTATATGACATCTGAGGTATGTGCCCTGCTCAAGGAAAGATACGCCTGGTTTAGGTCTCGTGATATTGATGCCCTCAGAACAGCCAGAGCCAGGCTGAGTAAGGCTTTCTGACTGGTTAAAAGGGCCTACGGAAATATGATTGAAGAGCAGTTTCAGAACTATAGGGATACCAGGAAACTGTGGCAGGGAGTAAAAGCTGTCACGGACTACGAGATCACTCCTGCAACCTGTGCTGACAATACTGAATTCCTTAACAAACTAAATAATCACTTTGGATGTTTTGAAGCACAAAATCAAACCCCAGCAGCCTGAGCCATCCCACTCCCTGAGAAGATGATTCTGTCGTTTGATTCAGCTGATGTCTGTCTGACCCTGAAAAATAAATCCACGAAAGGCTGCAGGTTCGGACTATATACCTGGTCAGGTGCTCAAGGAGTGCACAGTAGAGGATGACACAAGAGTGGATTTTCACTCCTGTTCCAACCCATTCACACAGAAAAAATCTTGTACTCTCCCGTCCCGGACCATAATAAAAAAAAAAAATCCTGTCCCGTCCAGGTGAAAACAACCCTAACCTCCAAAAAAAAAGTTTGTCGCCCAATCTTCTTCATGGACTCTCCCGCTCCCATCTGCTCCCGTGAACTTTTTATTAGAGGTGGAGTAACACGTACGTTCAAGTCACAAGCAAAGGCTTCTTTATACTGTCGGCGTGGCCAACAACTGCCGGATTGCGCCAGGTTACCGACACGGAGTGCTGCGCGACATGTTTACGACAGTTCTGCAACACATGCCACGCACATGTCAGAATTTTCTGAGGAATTTTGTGAGGACCAGAGCTGGTCATATTACTACAAATTTGCGTTAAATTTATCGCCTTCCGCCTACATCCGGGGTACCCTTCCCCCATCCGTCAATGTGCAATTTTGTCTGGCCGGACCAAATAGTAGTCGCCAGTAGCGTAACCAGAGCGGGGGCAAGGGAGCGGTCACCCGAGGGCCCACAAGCTCACAGGGCCCATGATAGGTCCCCTTTTTGTAGGATGTGTTCATAATAATTGTAAATTTGTATAATATAATGATAAAATGCGCCGTGTGGGCCCCATACACTATAGGCAAATTCAGCATTTGTGCTGTTTGCTGGGTAGGATGTGGTGTCCGTTATCATGAAGTTGTTGAGTGGTAAAGTGACTTTTATAAGGGCCCATCGAGAATGCTCCGCCCCCTCTGTGCTGATACCTGCGGTCCGCCCCTAGTAATCGCCTATAGGCCGATCCGCCTATAATTTTAAACAGGCTTCCATTAGCGTTTCCTACTACCAACTTCGACTACGCTTAGTCCGACTATTTTTGTAAGTTTCCCGTCTATCGTTTATCACCTACAAAATGGGCGTCCGTCATAGGACTGCAAAAAAGATCATTGGAGCCACGCTGCCAACCATGAGTCAACTGGCAGAGCAGCGCTGCCTGTCCAGGGTTCGTGGTACGTATTAACTAATTTGATGCCTACCTCGTGTTAACTTGTTTTTTATAATCCAATCCAATAGCACCAGCCACGGATTAACTGGAGAAATGCGTTTTTTGTGTGCATTTGATGCTCAAGGCTCTGATGCAATAATAGTTTCAGGCCTGGGAAGCATGATGAAGCAGATGTCATCATTGTCGTTTATCAGATCACACCCAGTACTGTTTTGAGGCTAGCCAAAGCAACAGGAAGAAGGAACTAAGGTGCCTATTCAGGGGTGGAGGAACAGAGAAGCAATGCTGCCGATCGAAAAATGGATATACAGTATGCAGGCAGCTGACATTGGATGCCATTCTTTTCAGTGTTAAAAGCTACAAAGAGTTTGCCATCAGCTGATCAAAATAACAATGACTCTGAGATCATACTTATATCTACTTCGTTTCTCCTATGGCTCTCGCACGTCAGGGGTGGGCGAACGGGGCAGTGCGGCAACGTCAATCCAAAGGATTACACGATTCTTTGAGGAGTATTTCCACCTTTGGATTGACTGGGGCAAACCAGAGGTAAGGGCTTCTTGGCAGTGACTTTTATCACTGGCTTTGTGCAAAACTAACTCTCACCGTGTATTTTGAGGGTTTGAACAAATATGCTGTGTATCCTTTCGTGGGCTTCCAACCTCACATACCCCCTAACCCCCCAAAAATATGCTTCTTGGAATCGAAGTTAACACACAATCACACACGCGCACGCACGTACACACACGCGGACACACCCACAAGCATGAACGTGCTGTACAATGTTCCTACATTTTTTGCAAATTGTAAATCGATACTTGCAGGTACATTGTTTTCTGCCATAATTGTATTGTATTGTATCAAAATTGCTTTTTTAGAATATGTTTCTTTAAAGAAAAGTACTGATTATATCTGAGGTGTCATAAAAGCAAAAAATATTGGTATCAAAGTTGAAGTTTTACTTGAAATAAGCCTTTTCACAAAACACTCGATTCCTCTGTTTTTTTTAATTTTATTCCAGAAACAGGATTTTTAGTGAAACTTGCCTATGTTCTACTGCAGATTACAAAAGAATTGACAAATGCTAGAAATATTTTTTTTTTTCTGATGAAAGAATAGAGTCTTATCTTTCTTTTGGTAGGCCCCGTGTCTACAGTATATATGCATTAAACACAATATTCGGTGGGCCTTCAAAGATGGGTCAAAATCCTGGAAAATGGCTGGCACTCAGGGGATTAGCTGCGCTACGAATGGCTGGCATTTAATGAGTTGATGTGGATACCTCACCCCCCATTTAATAAACTGTTTTTCCTCCTGCCTTCAGGAAAACGCTACCGGAGATGCATAACTGGCAGATTTATGAACAATTTCTGACCACCATAAGACTGCTAAACATAAAATGAGAAGGACAAATGCAATACAATAGGTGCAAATGACTCCCCTGTAAATTCATTGTTCTATTAGAATTTTACTGTTCTATTCTGTGTTGTGCTTTTGACATTTTGTTGTGTGACACAGCATCTGCGATGTTTTTACTGAATGACAACGAATATGAGTCTGAGTCCTAATCAGAATTTTTGCCTTCAGCACTTCATTTCAAAAGGACTTGACCTTGGAAATGAAGGTATACGGTTCAAATCTTGCTGCAATCACAAACACCCACGGTCATTTTTGTTGTAGGGTTGCTAGTCAGTCGTATGCCGTGAATACATATTGTATACTCGGTATCACAAACAAGACACATTCTTGTTAACCACGTTCATGTTTCATGTAACTTGCGTGGCCTCATTTCAATGGCACGTCTACCTGATAACACATCCCTTATGCACCCAAAGCAACACAACAGTCAGTGGCCATTGGAGTCTGTGGAAAATAAGGCTCAGTAGACCAGGAGATTGATTCTCTATGCTTTCTCTGTGTGTACGTGTGTTGAGTGTGAAGACTTAAGTCCGTCAAGCTATCCCACCTGCGCAGCTGCCCTTCAATATGTAAGCAAATGCCTCCCTGCAAAGGACATGAGAATCAATAGCTTTTGTAGGGCTGGACAGTTGTACTGATTTAGGGGCATCTTCTCAAGTAGGGATTTTCAAAGTCCCGCACTAAGATCAATTTTGCAGGCCCGCGATACATTTCAAATGTAACATTTGATACAGCCTGTGTTGAGCTTTTGAATGTCTGCATTGTGTGCCTTAGTAAAACACCTTCAGAAATTGATGACCAATGAAAACACTATGTCTTCTTAACCCATTAAGGCCTAAAGCGCCTGGCTCAACAGCTCGCCAAAGACCAAGGTCACCTTTGGAATATTAATTAAGTTTTCCCAGAAATTCAATACTTACAAAATAATTAATATCTCAGCCCTTGTAGCAAACAGAAACATAATTCCAACAGAATTAGAGAGCTTAGACATATGGCTTTCGCACAGGCTGAGTTTATTATTATTTACTGTTTCACAGTTCAGAGATCGTGGGTTAGATTCCGATACTCTGGTTTCCGCCCACATTCCAAAAACATGCATGGTAGGTTAATTGATCACTCTGAATTGCCCCTAGGTGTGATTGTGAGTTTGAATGGTTTGTTTGTCTCCGTGTGCCCTGCAATTGGCTGGCAACCAATTCGGGGTGTTACCCGCCCACTGCCCGATGACAGCTGGGATAGGCTCCAGCATGCCCGCGACCCTGGTGAGGACTAGCCGTATAGATAATGGATGGATGGATGTTGCACCATATCTAAGTGGCACATATATAGTAAAAGTACAGTCAATTTACAAGTAGTATTTTCTAGCTTTTCCCAAATATCTTGCCTGTCCTAAAATTTGTCACTACAGAAACACACAATTACAGAAGAAGAAAAATAATTCGACTAGCCGATTCATATTTTTTTCCATTCCCCCCTCTACAGAGTCCATCCATCCATTATCGATACCGCTTATCCTCACAAGGGTCCTCTACAGAGTATTTTTATAAATTAATATATATGGTTGTGACATCAAAATCAATCTAAATGAATTCAATATTACTTTTTCTGAAATAAATCAAAATGTATATGGTATTTTTCATTGTAAAATGTAGAAAGTTGATCATATTGACGTCAAAAGTCTTCATTAATTAAAACAAACATACCCTTTAACACTCATTATCATAAATTGTTGGTTGATAATTAAATACAATTTATTTTTGTTAAAACATTCGTTTTTTTCAGTAGTGACCATACTGTTGCAGCTGTTGCAGTAATACTTTGTGTGAGGCTAGCATTGTAATCACTTAACTAGTTTTGCTATCTTTTAACTTTTAACGCATATTATAACTAATGAAGCATTTTTTCCACTTTCTACTTCTTTGTGCTGTACTCAGGGTCGCGGGGGGTTGGAGTTGATGGCAGCCAACTTAGGGCAAAAGCAGGGTACATGCTGGACCGGTCACCTGTACATCACAGTGCACTTCATTAAAAAACTGTGGTTTCACCTTCTAAATGAAAATTTGGAATGAGAAACAGTTTTGTAACATACACCCCCCCAACCGCCCACCCCCACCCCCCTCAAAAAAAAATAAAAACTTCCCCAAGCAGATTCTGCTTAACAAGCATAAAAGTACGTCATGGAAAGGAAGGAAAGATTATCTTAACAGATGGCTTCCTTGATTGCAAAGAACAAATTACTTTTAGCATTGCATGTTGTGACTGGTTGTTCCTTGATGCATCGGTTGCTATGCAGTTGCTACCGTCCTTTTATGCTTTGGCCTTTATTATGCCAAATAGGCCTGATGTCTTAGTTCATAAGCTCGAGTTATTCAGTGACACCTTGTTCGTACGTCAAACTTTCTTCCAGTCAGAATTCCCCCAGTCCTCTCTCAGTAATTACTTTGTGTTTTCGTTGATAAACACTTTTACTTTTCTATTGAGTCCAAATCCGGCTCCTCACGTGACATTCCAATTTTGCAATTAACATTTACAAAGTACAAAAATGTGAAATGTTGTGACCTATACAGGAAAGGAGCATCTCTCAAGGTAGACTCTGCTTTAAAAGGATTAAAAAAAAACATAGAAACAGAAAATAATCTCTTTTTTTTTTCATTTTATAGTGATAGGTTCAAAGATTGCTGAAAAAATTAACAAAGTGCGTTCAAAGATTTTGTTTCTCGCACAGTGCTGCAAGCAGGGCAGATTTGAACATGCCTCTGTCAATTTTTCGGGAGGCTCGGTTAGACCTTGGTGCTGGTATCTGACCACCTTCACTAGAGTTGCTATGTGGCGAGGAAGCCCGGCAAAACATCATCTCTCTCTGTTTTTTGAGAGACATCCGGAGGTCTTCTCTTTTCCTCCAAGCTCTTCTGACTTTCCTTTGCTCTCTGCTTGATAATTCATTGGTAGACTTCAGCTTTCCTTCTATCTCTTATTTCTTTCTCTTTTCCTTTATTAAATATTCACTGGATTTCACTGGGTCATTCTAACCCTTCGTCTGTACTGTGTCTCTGCTACGCTTTTTGGCATTTTGGTGTTTTTCCCTTCAAATTAAGATAAAATAGAATATAAAATCAAAAAGATCTATGTATGACATATGTATCTATGTATTATATTTATATTTATATACATTTTATATATATTTAAAACTTACTGCATTCAAAAATAAACATCATATTGTCACTGCCGAAAGCATTATGTCACAACCGAAACCTTTCTGTATGTTTCGGTAGTGACGTTTTATGATAGTTGTTAACAATGCTCAACAATGCTAGGCACAATGTGGCTACCACAGACAGTTTTGAGCAAGTGTACAGAGATAGAAAACACAACATTTAGCATTAAAATCAAAAGTACTCATTTTATTGCAGAAATGAGGTGTTCGGTAGTAGACGGTCCTTAAAACCACATGCTGATTTTCAGACTTTGGAGGGCACATACTTAATAATGCTGTAAACTAATTACTCTCCATGTGGCCATTGATGAACATGAAGGTAATGTCTCTTACTGGTGACATTTCTGGGGATGTGGCTAAAATCAAGCCCTGCCTACAGACAATACTCTTTGTGTTTCGGTAGTACCATGAAAAGTTGTTTTTTTTTTTTAAATAAAAACTTCTGATTTGAAAAAAAATCTACAAAATCAATGTAAATCTTTCACCATACATTTAAAAGCAACCAAAACGTTCTATTAAAGTTTTTTTTTTTTTTTTTAATTGGCAAAAATCTACATTTTATTTTCATGAATTGAAATTTAGGAGTTAGAGATTGGGACAGCCACCTCCCAATAGGAAGTGACATAAAAGATGACTTTTTATACATTCAGTTTAATAGGATCTCAATTAATGTCAGTTAATAGATCTTAAGATATTATTAGATATGCAAGGTCTGAACACTTCATTGTGTTTTAAAATTAGATTTTCATTGTGGGACAGCAATTTCAACCAAGTGGGTAGAATGGCTCATATATCACTGTCGTTACTTATTTCAGAGCTACCGGTGATCGACGGCGTCCGCCACTAGCCTACGGCTCGAAAAAATTCCGCAGCATCCTCTGCGGTCTCGCTACACTGTCACATGTGTATTCTGATGCATTAAATTGGCTAAGAGACAGAGAATTGGATTGAAAAAAGACAGACATGTCCACTCTCCCAGCTTTAAAGGTAGAAAGACGCAACAGCGCTCCCAGCTCTATTGGCAGAAACGCGGTTATGCGCGCTCGTCCTTAACGGGTTAAATCAATGGTGACTAAAACTTTTGCTACATTGATTTTTAAAACTGTGTCTTGAATTCAATGACCAAACCTCAGTTCTTATTCCTCTGATGAAGAAAGATACAGCTGCAAATTGTGTAAATCTCAAATTTACAAAACATATCCAATAGTATTCTGTTTTTTATATATATATATTTTACTTCTGAATGTGCTGCTTAGCGCAGGAATGGTTCTATTCTAGTGAGATCCAGAGCAACATGAACCGACCTGCAACAACACTGTGTCCATGTGTAGCCAACAGTATGCGGTTAGTTGTAGTTTTCAGTGGGATATAACTCTTTTTGCATCATACTGATATCTGTTCCTAATGCTACGTTCACAAACGCGGATGATGCGTTTCTGCCGGTGCGCGTTTCAATTGGAGTCAATGTAGTTTGCGCGGGCAGGGTGGCGCGAATGATGCGTTTGGAGTGGATGGAAGCACCGAAAATGCTCCCATTCGGCCAAAAGTCTACTTTTTGGCCATTTCGCCTCGCGGCAGCCAATCACCATCAGGCATACTATCTTACATACAGCCACACAGCGTCCTGTTCACTCGGCTGCTTTTTTTTTTTTTTTTTAAATAGTTCTTGAACTTCAAGACAGCAATATTGTTAGCATTGGCAAAGTGTGTCGGCCACTCGATTGCGATGTTGAAAAATGCTGTCGTAGTCTACTACCAAGCAAAGCCCCTCCCCTCTCCGCTGTGAGCAAGTGAGCGGCTGCAGCATTCAAGATTCAAATTTCCCGCGGTCAACCGCGAGCGAATCAAGCAACTTGGAACGCTTGATCCGCATTTGGTGTGAACGTAGCAGAATACTGCTGCCTTTCATGACATGAGATTCCAAATGGCAGCGCTCTAATTGAAGCAGCCCAGCTTGAAACCATTTCAAAGTACAACAATAATGACATGATGTTAAATGAATACCACAAAACACCAAAAATGGTCATATTGTGTGCATAATATCTAATTAATCTTTGACCACATTGCTAGATTGTCATGTTAATAATTAATGGGGTCGGGATCCCAAACGCGACAAAGACACAGACAAAGTTCAAACCAAAAACAGAATTTATTATAGAAAAACAAAAATAGCTATAAAGTTCAACAAAAGCCGCTGGGGAAACAAAACACCTGCAAAAGGCAAGGATAAACGACCGGTACTATGCAGGCACGAAACTACAAACGGAAAACCATAAACGCTATAACGATCAACATAAAGCGACACGGAACAAATACTTACTCGCATGGATACAATGAAGTCACAAAGGCAAAAACGAAGAACTACGAGGTCCAGAACAACTATGATGTGGAGCTATATTTGTGAGCAGAGAGAATATTCTGAGCTGTTGTTGAGGTCCTTTTAAAGTCCCTTGATAGTAATGCGCAGCAGGTGCTTCAATCAGCCAATGGGAAGGAGGGAGAGCAAAGCAAAAAACATGACAACGGGTACAATCCTCCAGCATGACATTAATAAACAAAAGATAACAATCCTACATTTTTTTTCTGGATGCGGCCCTAGATGGAAAAAGTTTGGACACCCTTGTAATGTAGAGCATTTTGATTTCAAAGCAATGCTGTCTTTCTGGTGCACACAGTAAGCTTGATGCTAATAGCTTGAGTCTGCTCTCCTGCGACCTAGTAAACTCATTAAAACATGTTACTGTTCCTGTAGTATCGCTAAGGAACTACATAACTCTGGGTGCCATCTTATTGCTCTAGGCTCTGTCATGCAGCAAACAAACAAACATGGAGTCATGGTCTCACACACACAATGGAGATGTGGCAACTCATATGAAATCATGGTGAAGCAAGCCTCTTATTCAAAGTGGCGTTGGTTTGAACAAGCTTAGAACGCAGACATATTTTTGCATTCGTGCTGTGTCGGTGCCTCTTCCAGTCCACTTTCAGTCTGATTTATTGGAGGCATCAGAGCAGCAGCATTATGACGCTTCTGATCAAATGCAGTTGTGTTATTAAACAGCAAAAACATGAAAGCAACATTGGTCAAATTTGCACCGGAACAAATCATTCATTCTTGCAATAGAAGTGATGAAATTTATTGACGTTTTTTGAAAGGAATACAGAATGTCCAGAGGGATTTTGTTTTTGCCTGCTGTATTATAAAACAATACCAGCATGCGCAACAATAATTCATCCTGGGGTGATAAAAATATAAATCTGCTTTGTAGAAAGAAAACAGTGTGTTTCCTGTCAGTATCTTCACAAGTGACAGTTACTGTAGCTTTAATAATGCAAGTCTCTCTCTTGACAAACCGTGATACGTTCCTCAAGTCGCAATAAATTGTCAAAATATACTGCATATCGCTGCCGACGGACCCGAACCTCCCATGTCACTACTGTAGGTGTGATGAAAAAAAAAAAAGTACATATGAACTGTTTTTGTAATCACTATGGCTGATTACTAAATTATTTCTTTGTCAGGAAAACAAATCCTACAAAACCTTCAGCAGAATTCTCTGATAGGTTTTCCACAAAGTGCAAAAAGAAGAGAGGTACATTGGACTGTGTCAATATCCACAATCGTTGATCTAGTCTTCACAAATAATCTTTTATTTGCTCTTTTTCCCTCGCTCTCTCTCTCTCTCTCTCTCTCTCTCTCTCTCTCTCTCTCTTTCTCTCTCTCTCTCTCTCTCTCTCTCTCTCTCTCTCTCTCTCACTCTCTCTCTCTCTAGGACGGTTCCATCCAGAACACGGAGTCTCAGCATTGTCTGGAGATGGTGGAAAGCAGTCAGTCACAGTTTAGTTTCCAGCTCGCCATTCAAGACTGCAGCGGACAAAAATGGACCATCACTAACATTCTGACTGTCCTGCCCCAGTGAACACATTTAGTGACATCTTTAGTGGGATGGAGAAAGAAAGGCGTCATCAGCTGCTGCAAAGCAAAAGGCTACAATAAAACCTGAAAATGGACAGCTACTAAGCTCTGGGTCACATTGGAATAAGAGTTGAGTTTGAAAAGAACTCTCCTGCTGATCTGAGCAGGAAAATACATGCCCAAAAACATGCTTTGATCCGAGTCATCATTCGAATAAGAATCGGCAAAAGAAAATTCTTCATTAGTTCTCTAATAACCATTTTATACATGCAATGACTCGAGAGGATAGACGCTCACAGATGAATCATGTTCACAAAACTCCCCATTCTGCAGTTGGAATGAGAAACACAATTTCATATTCCAGGGAACAGATTCATAAAATCATGTAGCCCCTCTGGTTATTACACAAGGTCTGCTTGAAATAACATTTCGGGTATCAGACCGCAGTTGCACCCTCACTATCATATCACGTAACTTTAACAAATTCAGTTTGCATGGTTCCAATATGCTTGTGGGCAGAGGGCAACCAATTCTCATGAACACTACGTGTGATATCCAGTTTAGTTAGTTGCTCTTGAAGTTCTATGGCCTTGTATAAAGCCCAGTGGCAATACGCTCCAAAACAAACTTTGCAAGCTAGAAATGGATGGATTGATGACACACCATTGGCAGTAACACTACACTTAGTGACTCAGCAGTTCTGATTAGACCACGTTACAGTATATCCGTTGAACAACAAGCTTCCCAAGTACCCACATTAAAATGACACAGAGTGACAAAGCTACAACAACAAATGTAGTAATAATGGCACAACAGAGATGTATACGAACATGACAGTGACATTACAAGTCTACTGTTTCAAAAGTTACTCAATTGAGGAAGTTAGTGGCAGGCAATTGGAATCTGATTGCTGGTTTTTGGTACACATTGACTACTTCATTATACTGGAATAATCCCACTGAAGAAATGTAAAGCTAATTTCAACATGCAAATGCACAGCATGCAACGACATCTGTGCCTGAATTTAGGCTGCCCTGCTACCTTGAAGGTACTCAAATGCTTTTACACTGTCACCTCATTCACGTGATGATTTACGGGTAAGTGAAACTTAACAGCTCATTCGCACACTGATGACGCAGCCTCGGAGCAACTGTCTGCAACGACAAAGAGCTCTTGAAAAAGCCTCCGTACTACTAAATGTTGGCCTAAATTAGACACTGATATAATTATGAACGTCTTGTTCTCTCAACAGACCGCAGTGTTTTTAATGATGCTGTCAGTCACAACTTCTGTCTAATAATCTTGTCATTTCGGCTATAATGAAGTGTCATACAAGTATGTCAATGCCTGCTCACACTTTCTTGAGAAGGCTGTAATAACTCACCATGAGTTAGATGATGACACTGGAATACAAAATGCTCTGACAATGGGCTCCTTCATTAAAGTCAAAAAACACATCACCCCACCTGGTGATGGTCATTGGTGCCGGGTCTTGATTCTTAGACCTGCGCTTCCTTTTCCCCCGAAGCCAATCCTCACATTGAGCAATTTTGTCCTTGGCCTCCTGCATCTCGGCAGTCGCTCAGTGGAACATCGATGGCATTCTATTCCACTTTTCCCATAGCAAAGAATGGAAATAAAAAAATCAGTTCGATCCCACAAACTGCTACAATCATAAGATAGCCGTTAGTAATTCAAATGGAAGAACAATAAAACAGTCATTCTTAACTTTAATGACAAAGGACATGGGAGTACTATCATGTCAACAGTCACAGATGCACCCACACTTTTTAACATTCTCAAGAGTTACACAAGTGTAAAAATAAGTTTGCCAAAAAAAACATAAAAGCAACTAAATACTTGAATGACCACCAAGCCATTGGATAGTATCAACAAAGGAGCAAATTAGCTGGAATTTGTGCTTCATTTTTGGGTGTTTGTATGTGACTTTGACTATAGAGTTGTATTTATTTTCAACAGCGCATACAGTAGATTTTGTTTTCTTAAAGCGAAAATCAACTCAAACATTTTCTATACAAAAATATGTTATATGCAGTCTCACTAGTCTAAACGTGATATTCTGATTAATATTGTGTTTGCGGAATATGAATTAAAGCGGTAGCCAATCCAAACATATTTTTCTCAAGAATATGTTCCCAGCTGGCCCACTAGTTGCAACACGGCATACTGATTAATTTTGCGTTTGTAGAATATAAGTTAAGCAGCAAAATGCACTTGTTTTTATCCATCTCTGGGGGCGACCATTTTGTCTTCTGTCGACTGAAAATGACATCACAACTGCTCACAACGACCAATCACGACTGACCTGTTTTCTGAATCTGAGCGGAACATATTCTTGAAAAAAATATGTTTGGCTTGACTTCCGCTTTAAGCAGCAAAATACATCTGTTTTTATCCATTTCAGGGTGTGGCCATGACATCACAGTTGCTCGAGTAACAATCAATCATGGCTCAGCTTTAGAAAAAAAGTGAACCATGATTGGTTGTTACCTCTGCCCTGAGCAGCTGTGATGTCATTTTCAGTCGACAGCAAGTGACAAAATGGCCACCCCCTGAGATGGATAAAAACAGGTGGATTTTTATTCATATTAATCAGAATGCTGTATTTAGACTGGTGGAGTAGCATAGAACATATTATTGTAAAGAAAATGTTGAGGTTGACTTCCCCTTTAACACAAAAGATTGTGTTCAGTGATATTTTTTCACCATTATGTGTTCGTGTCATAGTACACATGATATGCTGTAATGATAAAATAACCAAACGTGACCCACAAGTATTGATTACATATTTTGTGTAGGCTACTACCTAGGCACAAATATATTAGTGATCTATATTTTCTATATGACTATATTTTTGGCTTTTGTGGATTTCACAAAATTACTACTGCTAACTATTTCTCCAAAGGCATTGTGTAAAAATAACTTAAGTGTGAAACTGACTGTCATGTATTATATTCTTATTCAATCCATTTTTTATCTGTTTAAAATGAACAAACAAACAAAAATATTTGTAATTTGACTGGAGCTGTGCACTTTTTCTCAGCTACTGTGTAGCATCCATCACCAAACCTGTTAAATCTTCTCCTTGTGACTCAGGATTTAAAACCTGGAATTTTTGTAGTTTCTCAATTTTGGGGAAGCTGTTAATATTTTAAGTTGTGCAAATATTCAAGCTATTTTATTAGTGTATCAAAAGTAAATATTTATGAGACGTGGAAATAAAATCACACCGTACCAAAGATGTGTCCTCTGTGTCTAATATTTGAAGTCTGCAGCTGGGAGGTTGTCTTGTGCAACTCTTTCATGCTTAAATGAGATAGACTTACATGGTTGATAATTAGAAGATGGGCCATGTTGCAGCTATTCCCTCCCAAGTGACTCCAAAACTCTCTTGCATGCGGGGAGATTGTAGGTTACTGCCTTGATCCCTTTGAATTCTCATCCTATTCGAACTTTTTTCAAAACAAATCTGGATTAGGATGTGTAAATCGTGATACACCCTGGACTGGTTGCCAGTCAATCGCAGGTCCCATACAACAACCATTCACATTCACCCCAATGGACACACATACAGGAAGGCCAGAACCTGTATTCAAACGTCAGAGCCGTGAGGCTGACGTGCTACCCACTGGGTCACCATGCTGTCCCTGTCAGTTTGTCTTTTAAAAGAGCTGGGCATTCCGCCTATGTGACAAACCGGTCAGTCTATGTGCGCCGATGACCCACGCTCATTTTGTAGGTGATAAATGATAGATGGGAAACTTTGAAAAAAATAAACGGACTAGGTTTAGTCGGAAGCTCATTTTTTCCATCGATGTAATCATCTATTTTTGAGGCTTCAATGTCCGCGGCGAGGCTTTCATTTCCCATTGGTTGCGGCCGAGTCCTCAAAGGTCCTCAAAGGGCCATAAAGGTTCTAAGATGAGATGCATTTAGTCCGGCCACGGTGAGGCTTCCATGCTATGTGAGTCTTTCGTTTCAAATATCGCTCAGCGGGTGTGGCGTGAAGGGGTGCTAGTGCCAATTGAAGAGTAGTAGATAAGTAGTTTGTGTAATGTATGGAAATTACAATGGTCCCTGAAGTATACACTCTTGACTCTCACGAGTCTTGATGGAAGTTAAGGTGGGTTTGACGAGAACAGAAATAGCAAGATAGCAGATGTTGTGTATGAAAAGTTGCTTGCTGTCTACATATTAAACAATGTGTTCTTGAGAACCTACAGTTTCATTATTTGATGTTGACAAACATCACATGGTGTCAGAAGTGACGCGACCATGAGAACGCAATTACGATGTCGAAGTTTAGTCCACCCGAAGAGTTTAAATTCACAAGCCCGGCAGGATGGCCGGAGTGGAAACAAAGATTTTCTCGTTTTCAGACGGCGACGAAACTGAACAAAGAGGACGGCGAAGTCCAGGTCTGTTCAATCATATACGCCATGGGTAGTGAAGCGGAGAAAATATTCAGTTCCTTCGAGTTTGATGACGAGGGACACAAAAAGAACCATGACGTCGTGTTACAGAAGTTTGATGCATACTTCATTCAAAGACGGAACTGAATACACGAACGGGCCTGCTTTTATCAGCGAAGCCAGCTGGCCGGGGGAAAGGCAAAGGCATATATCAGAGTTTTATTCGATTTGGCAGAAAATTGTGAGTTTGGTGACAAGAGAGATGAACACATCCGAGATAAACTAGTTGTTGGCATTCGCGACAAGGAATTATCTGAAAAGTTTCAGCTCACAGCAGACCTGACGCTATCACAAGTCATCCAGCAAGTACGACAAGCCGAGGAGGTGGCGAAATAAATCAGCCTCCAGTCTCAGGCACCGGAAATACAAGTGTCTAAAATTGAAGACGGCAGTCGGTGAGGACCGCAACAGAACGCACATTACAGACCACAAGGTGGAGCTGCAGACCACAAAAAGGACAAGAGCTGCGGCAGGTGCGGCACACAGCACCAAAAGGGTAAATGTCCTGCTTTCAAAAGTACATGTAAAAAGTGCAACAAAAGAGGACATTGGGCACAAGTATGTCACACTAAAGCAGTGAATGAAGTCACTGAGAGCAAAGGACAGTTCCAGTTTTTGGGTGAAGTCAGCAAGGAGGCTAACTCAGATGAATGGACTGTTACACCACTTTCATTACACCTTTTGGGAGGTACGCCTTCCGAAGACTCCCATTTGGGATAACAAGTGCACCTGAAATTTTCCAAAGGGAAATGGCCGAGACCCTACAGGGGTTAGAAGGAACGGAAGTCTACATGGACGACATGCATGGTGAAACCGAAGAGATACACGACAGCCGCCTAAAGCAGGTGCTGAAGGTGATTGAGGCATCAGGTCTTAAATTAAACGAAGCCAAGTTTAAACAGCGACAGGTTCGTTTTCTGGGACGAATTCTGGGATTTCTGGGATTTTTAATGAGATTGGTGTCAAACCGGATCAAAAAAGGGTAGCTGGCATAAGAGACTTTCCACAACCTCAGAATGTGTCTGAGCTGAAGCGGTTTTTGGGAATGGTAAACTATATGGCTAAGTTCATCCCAGACCTATCCACCAAAGGTCAACCACTGTATGAGCTGCTAAAAGGGACAGTTAAATGGCTGTGGGGGTCCGCACAACAGTCCGCCTTCCAGAGACTGAAGATGGCTTTGATGTCAGCACCTGTACTCACCCAGTATGATGCAAGCACACCAACAGTGGTGTCCGCTGACGCCAGAAGTTATGGACTGGGGGCAATTCTGCTTCAACAACGAGGTGAGGATTGGAAACCTGTCGCGTACTGTTCTAGGAGACTTAGAGATGCCGAAACACGATACGCGCATATAGAGAAAGAATGTCTTGCCAGCGTTTGGGCATGCGAACATTTTGATAAATACTTGTTTGGATTGGACCATTTCAAACTTGTTACGGATCACAAGCCTTTAGTACCACTAATGAACAGCAAAGACTTGGATAATGTTCCTATAAGATGTCAGAGACTTCTCATGAGATTGATGCGATTTAATGCGGAGGCTGTATATACTCCGGGAAAGACATTGGCAGTGGCAGATGCTCTTTCCATTCATGGTGAGGAGGACGACACATACAGTAGTGATGTGGCTGCACGTTTACTCAGTCTTGAGACATCTTCCAGCTACTCCACAAAGAATGGAAACGATAAAGGAACACACTGCAGAGAACTCGCAGCTTCAGCTAGTGAGGGTGTTTATTCAGTCAGGATTGCCTGACTATGAGAAAAAGATACCTGAGTCTGTTAAGGATTTTTACCAAGTAAGGGGAGAGCTGTCATTGGTCGAAGCGTTGATCACCAGAGGGAATCGTATCGTTATTCCCAGCTCGATGAGAAATGAAATTATAGATAAGGTTCACGGTGAGTACCAGGGGTTGGTGGAATGTAGAGAGAGAGCCAATCAATCGGTATGGTGGCCGAGAATTTCTCAGGATATTAATACTAAAGTAACTCAATGTAACTTCTGCAGAGAAAACAGAAACGCACAGAGAAAAGAGCCTTTAATGCCAAGTGAGTTACCATCTAAGCCATGGCAAAAGATAGGCATAGATCTGTGTGAGCATAACAAACAGGCCTATCTGGTAGTGTCTGATTACTATTCAAGGTACATTGAGATTCTTCACGTGCCAACGATCACAAGTAAGCGAGTCATTGCTAAGCTAAAAGCCATATTTGCACGTTATGGCATCCCAGAAGTGTTGGTGAGTGATAATGGACCTCAGTTAGCTTCAGAGGAGTTCAGTCAGTTCAGCAACGAATATGGCTTTGTCCATTTGACATCTAGTCCACATTATGCTCAGAGTAATGGACACGCTGAGAGGGCTGTGCATGTAGCAAAAGCTATTCTTAAACAGGAAGATCCTCTTCTTGCTTTGATGACATACAGAGCTACACCATCATCATCCATGGGAGTGAGTCCTGCCGAGCTGTTGATGGGTCGAAAGATCAGGACAATTCTTCCAACCTTGCCCAAGAACTTAGATCCAAAATGGCCGAACAAAGTTCTGCTTCAACAAATGGATGCAGCTGCTAAACAAAGACAAGCTTATCACTATAATCGCAGGAATGGTGTGAGAAATCTTCCGCAGCTGAGTCCAGGGGACAAGGTTCTCATGAAATTGGATAATGAAAAACAATGGACAACGCCAGGTATGGTGATAGGAGCCAGTTCTACTGCGAGGTCCTACCTGGTGGAGTCTACACAAGGAGGACAGTATAGACGAAACAGACGTCATCTACTGAGTGCACCTACATTACCTTCAGGTAACACTCCACACTAAAACGACAGTTCACAGCAGAAGGAACTGGTGACATTGAGACAAATGTGAGTATGGTTCCCAGCTAGGAAAAGACTCCTGTAGGATCAAATCAAATCAAATCAAATTTATTTATATAGCACTTTTCATACAAAAAGAATGCAACTCAAAGTGCTGTCGAGTAAAAATGTCCAAAACACAACATAAAAAGGAAGACCCGCAACCCGCCCTCCCTCCCAACAAACCCAAAGATATATATCCGCTATTACATCAGTACTCGCACCTACACACACACACACACACCCCACAAATACACACAAAGCACACAACCTGATAAACTTTGTTAAAAAAAAAATGACAAGGCACAGAGGAACCATATGAGGAAAGGGTACCCAAGGGGGGCTCGTTCACGCTGAGGGGAATGACAGCCCACGGGCCACAGGGAGTGCCGCCATCACAGAGACCCCCGGCCCGGATCAGCAGGGTGGACCCCACACAAAGTGTAGAGTCCCCCGGCCACCCGGACCCAAGGAATTACTTAAAATGAGTTAAAAGCCAAACTAAAAAGGTGTGTCTTCTGCTTCATCTGTTTCATCCACTCAAGAGAAAGTCACCATCACTCGTTCAGGGAGAGCGACTAAACCAGCTAATAGAATGGATTTATGAGGACATTGTTGACTTTGAGAAAGTTGGTTCTGTGAAAAAAAAAAAAGAAAATTGTTGTGAACTTGTATGTTAAATTGGTGAATATAAGTTTTGAAACCTTTTTCTGGAAGTGAAAAGGTATATCGTTAAATGTGTTATTTGTTCAGGATATAGACTGATATTGGAAAATTGTTTCTGATGGATGGAGTAAGTAGAGTGATTTTTGTTATATTGTCTGTACTGGAATAATATCCTTATCCATATCATTGAAAGGGGGAGATGTAATGTATGGAAATTACTATAGTCCCTGAAGTATACATTCTTGACTCTCGCGAGTCTTGATGGAAGTTAAGGCGGGTTTGACGAGAACAGAAATAGCAAGATAGCAGACGTTGTGTATGAAAAGTTGCTTGCTGTCTACGTATTAAACAACATGTTCTTGAGAACCTACAGTTTCATTTATTTGATGTCGACGAACATCACAGTTTGTCGAAGTTGGTAGTTGGAACCGATAACGGAAGACCGTTTAAAATGATAGGTAGACTAGACTACAGGCGATTACTACTTGGTCTGGCCGGACAAAAGGGCGCATAGACGGCCGGCGGAAGGATACCGATGGAAGGCGATAAACGGACTGCGAATTTTTTGTAAAATGCCCAGCTCTGCCTTTTAAACCGATGTACTCATGACACAGATTATTTGTTTAAAAGCCTCGACACACCAATCCGCCGTTGGAAAGTCGGTACAAGCCGTCTGTTTGGTGTGTCCCGCAACGTCATAAAGTCGGAGCCATCGGCGTGTTCGGCTGATTCAACATGTAGGATCGGGTCGAGCTGTCGGAACAAATGATCACTGTGATTGGCTGTTAGCTAGCGAATCAGGGCACTGGACCAGAAGTGACGAATGTGGAAAAACGGTGAAAATTGAATGATTTTCGTCAAGAACTAAATCAACTTTGCTCATTTTTCACATCTCCTCAACATAATGGCTGGCTGGACAGAAGAGCACAAAAAAAAAAAAAGACAGCCATTATTCGACATCGCCGTGAAAAGCTACGCCAATCGAGTGATGCAAGGCAAGGTATGGGAAGCTATTTAGACACAGTTGGTTATACCAGGTAGGATTTATTTTTATACTTGAGTTTATTTTCATACAGAAACTGTTCATAATTGTTTGTAAATATATTAACTCAGATGGGATGGAGGGGGAATGGTGTACTACTCACACATGCACAAATGGTCCGGAGTAATTGGTGTCTCCTTCGGCTTTTGCAGTGTGTTCTTCGGTCATTTTCCGGTCCGACGTGCTGACTTCTAGGCCAACGCGACAGTTGGCCACAACGGCCGACGTCGGATTGGTATGTAGAGACCTTAATGTCTGCAATCCAATGCGGTGATATTGAGCAGTTGTGCAGGTTTTTTTTTCCATCTTTAGCAGGTCTTTCACCTAAAAGCAACATTGAACAGACTAGTGTCCAAAACCTGACTTATGGATTGGTATGACCTTCGAACTGACTCCCTTTTATTGATAATTAACAATGAGCACACCTGAAAACTTTGAACCTGAAGTAAAAATATTCCGATTTCAATGAAAATTCTCTGGGGAACTACACAATGCACAAACCACTAACAAACCACCTGTGACTTCAGCATATCTGATGAGAGTTCAGTCTGGATTTTTCTTTTGGTTTTATTTGTTTTACTTATGATACCACGACAGTAGTATGAAATTAGAACAAATCCAGTGCAAAGAAAGAAACTTAAGTAGATTATGCTCTGTAGGAGAGTTAGAGGAGTGAGTCTTGACAATGTCGCAGCTTCTGAGAATACACTAATTATTCCCAAGTAGAAACAGTGTGCTGTCTCATTAGTCCACTGAGGCAGTAGCTGGACTCTCTTGTTTTCTCGGATGCACTCATCACCCATTTCCTTCTGTCATTAACATTTCTCCTCTCACTCTTATCACCATACATGCATGAGTGAATGTGTCTTCTTTACTATGGAGCAATCCATCCTTGGAAAAAAATAGACACACTGGACATTTAAACATGTAACAGTAACATTTAAAAGCCTACTCAGAAAAAAACTGATCAATAAAATTGGAAAAACTTCCCAATTGTTAGATATAATGGTAGAGCTGCATTTCAATTCCCAGAATACCTTGCCTTATCTAAGTCTTTAAAGTGGAAGTCAACCCAAAATCTTTCTTTACAATAATATGGTCCATGTACCCCCACTAGTCTAAACACAGCATTCTGATTAATATTGCATTTGTGGAATATGATTTAAGCAGCAAAATCCACCCGTTTTTAGCCATATCTGGGGGCGGCCATTTTGTCACTTCTGTCGACTGAAAATGACATCACAACTGTTCAGGGCTCAGGTAACGACCAATCACGGCTCACCTGTTTTCTGAACCGGAGCCATGATTGGTCGTAAGAAGGTCATGGATTTCTGGACGGCTGGACCCACAATCAATTAAAAATCAAAGCGATGATAAACGTATCTGTATGTTTCTCATTCTGTGTGGCTTCTGAATAGTCCAAGCTGCCTGAGTTCCTTTTGCTCTGCTTCTGTGTGCATGTCTTATTCCCAGTTTCTATAGTGGGGTTTCTATAGGTGGATTTTCTGTCACATTTTCAGCAAAGCTCCCGAAGCCCAAGAACCAGGTCAGAGCGAGGCTGCAGCGGTTTGACTGCTATGCATGTGCCCTTGCCCGCAAGCGCATAACAAATGATTGACACCTTGTCAGTCACACCATGTCTGATTAGTTGCTTTTCCTAGGGTACGCTGGTGTCGTAAAAATCTAATTGCTGCAAGATGGGGCCAGAGAATCTTGAAGAATGGATGGAGGGCATCTGAGGATTAAACCTGTTGAACTCAACTCTGGGACAAGCATTATTATGCAGCATGAATGTTGGTTACACTTCGTTAACAATGTTGCCTGATGGAGAAATAATTGAGGAAGCGATTCGCTAGATCTGTGCCTATCCATCATCAGTCTTGCCAATCTGCAATATATTAGCTTTTCATTCTAATTAGTGGGCAAATATATTAATTGAGCCCACGGCGCTTGTGAGGATAAGCGGTTAGGATAATGAATGGATGGATGGATTTATCAATTGAAGGGAAAAACGTGTCGGGAATAGAGGGTGAGGGAAATGGGAAAGGAAGGATTTTTGCAAGTTCGCAAGATAGGAGCAACTATGATGGGAGAAATTATGGGTTAATGCTAGGCAGAAAAAGCAGAAGGAAAAGGTAGCGTTGGTCTTGATAATACGATTAAGAAACCAAAGCTTCATCAGCAAATTTTCAGTGTAGAAATTGAGGCTCTCCTTGCATGAATAATCTGTTTTTAATTGGATAAAACCTAAACTCAGCATGAAATCAATTTAAAGTGCGATGATATTGAAATCCCATCTGACAGAGAATTGAACAGACATTGTAAAATGATTCCTTGAAGGCCATATGCCGAAAATTCATGTACTGTAACTAATTGTGGAGCGCTAAGAAAGTGTAAAGATGGACTTCAGGCGAGGAACCACAGATTAAGAAAATGTAGTTTACCGTTCAGAAAAATATAGCACCAAAAAATGGGTTTTGTTGAGAAGGGTTGATATGAAAAAGATTCACATCCAATATTGACACAGTAATACTGTAAATACGCAAATTCAGTACAATACATGGTGCACAATTTCAATGTCAGCCAGTGTGTAATGGGAATCTCCTGGCAATAATTGTTTGAAATGTTCAAAAAGTATTTTTTTAGCAGAGTGTTTCAAATGTACCCTTAAAAGAGAAGTCAAACCAAAAATTGCCTTTACAAAAATTGCCTCCACTTCAGAGAACAGGTGAGCGATGATTAGTCGTTACTTGAGCCCTAAGCAACTGTGATGTCATTTTCAGTCAACAGAAAGTGACAAAATGGCCGCCCTCTGAGATGTATAAAGACGGGTGGATTTTGCTGCTTAATTCATATTCTACAAACACAATATTAATCAGAACGCCATGTTTAGACTAGTGGGGCTGCATAGAAGTTATTACCAGAGGTGGGCACGTGACCCTTTTTTGACAGTGCGTCCTCCGTCTGCGACCTGGGTACCCTTCCGGCCTCGTCCCTTCGTCCTTATTCATAAAAAATAATCATCCTCCGACCCCGTCCTTTTAAAGCGGTTCTGTCCTTACGTCCGTCCCCATCCAGCAAAAAATAAATAAATAAATAAATAAATAATAATTTTTAAATCCGCCCATTCGGGGCGGCTAAACAAATCAACTTTTTCCCTCTTTGAATCGCGGCATCAATCAGCATCAAGTAGTAACATGTCACGCACGTGTGCGCGTGCATACTATGTGTGGGATTATCGTTGTGGTTTTTGGACATCTACCAGTACCGGGACAGAAAAAAAGAGCTTGGAGAAACGTGAGCGAGGAGCTTGTTATACCTGAGATGTTTTTCATTTCTTTAGTTTTTTGCAGCTGTTGAACTTTGCCAAGATGTTAATATTTGTTTGCATTAGCTTTAACACAGCTAAAGCTGCGTACTCCTCCAGCAGTCAAGCGACATCCCGGCATCACTCGCTGGTGTGCTGGCTCTGATGCTGGGTCTCATCACTTGTCGTACTAGTAGAACTCACCCTGTACCTCCAGTTAAAAAATCTCCTGCGCAGTTGGGTAACTAGTGACGCGTTTGAAGTGTTCAAAGGCGATTTTTGTCGTTTGCCCATTTCCCCGAGTGGGTTGAGATGAACTTTGGCTGCCTCGCGACTACGTCACACGCATGAGGCATAAGGGACGATTAGTAGGCCGGACTAAAATCCACCTCCGCCCTTGCTTAGTCCGTAATTTTTTAAAACTTGTCACCCCCCGTCCTCCGTCCCAAAAATGGGCGTCCGTCCAGGATGAAGGGACGGACCATTCCACCCCCGGGACGGACTGCCCAGCTCTCCTTATTGCTATAAAGACAATTTTTGGGTTGACGTCTCATTAATTGGTCATCATCTTCCAAACCGCTTATCCTATACAGGGTCGCGGGGAGTTGCTGGAGCCTATCCCAGCCGTCAATGGGCGAAGGCAGACTACACCCCGAACTGGTCGCCAGCCAGTCGCAGGGCACACATAGACACTGTCACTGAGCGGGAATCGATCCCACGCTGCCCGCACACAACTCAGGCGTGTGTACCACTACACTATCAGCGGACCTCATTAATTGGTAAACAAGGCTATTCTGTAAATGGTGCACAATTTAGTTGTGAGTGGGGGAACATGTTGGACTCAGTGTGCTTATTTGAGTCAGTCAGTTTTTATGATTCCAATGAACAGTATAGCAGAAAAAATTACAATCGTAATTATCTGTATACGAATACACAATTTTACAGTGCATCTGAAAAGTATTTACAGCGTTTCTCTTTATCCACATTTTGTTGTTTGAGCCTCATTGTAAAATGTATTTATTTTTTAATCCGTCAAAATTCTACAGACAACACCCCATGATTACAACACGAAACAATTTTTTGGGAGATTTTTTTTGTCTCATTTTTTCTGTGCAGAATTTTAAGGGAAAATTAATTGAATCCATTGAATAAGGCTGGAACATAAAATGTGGAAAAAGTGACGTGCGGTGAATACTTTCCAAATGCACTTTATACAAAGAGAGCGGGGGTGGGAGAAGACGTAGCCGTTTCATGTTCTCTCAGCGCAGGCTCACTGTCCCGCACTTTGAAGACCCTTTGTGTGCCGCAATGATGACATTTACTGTAAGACTTGGTTAATTTGTTGATGCTGCCAGCGGGTACCACACATGGAATTCTAATTATATTGTAATAGATCACAAAATAGAAGTGTAGTGAGTGCAAGAAAACTTCAAGGTATTATATTACATCACGCTGTTATGAAACATATGCATTTATTGAAGGTGTTGGGAGTAATACAATTATTTTAAAAAATATAACAAAGTTACAGTAATTAACTGTCATTGTTGAAATAGTACCATTTGCGGATTGACGGTTATCAATCATGGTACAATTTGCGGTAAATTCTAGAAATATCATATCAGAAATATCATATCGATTGACTGGCAATCAGTCCGGGGTATACCTTGCCTCTTTCCCAAAATGTTGTTTTTGTATTTTTGTTTTGATTTTGGCCATCAGCTTGTTGTACTTTTTGGTGACAGTAACTCAAAAGTAATGCAAAATGCATTACAGTCCAGAGACTGACAAGAACTAGTCACTTTAAAAAGACAGTAACTTGTAACACAATGTGTAGTACACTGCTAGTTGATGACACAAATACACATTGTTTTTTCACTTCACTTTGACATTTGCTTTGAGGGAAATATGAAATAAAAGAAGCATTCATTCATCCACTGGGCTATGAAAGTTCATATCCCATCTTCTTGACACATGAAGACATCTCCCCAATACAAACTAGGCCAGTAAAGCAGGGGGAAAAAAACACAGCCTGAAGTAGTCAGAAAAGTCACCCTCGTGAACGGCTCCTAAGGGCCAGCTGTCAGTGGGCAAATATCTCGTGTCCACTTGAATGACTCTGAAAAGGTCACAGAGGTGTCAGACTGATGAAAGCTTTGTCAAATATCACTGCTGTGGAGCGGACTCATAAAATCTGTCAAAATATACCCTGCAAGACTCCCTCCTGTCTGCATCGGTTTCTGCTGCTGCCATGTAGGTGACGCCTTCGCTGTTGCTGCTTCTTCCGCTTGTAGAGAATGTCAAGAGATGCTGTAAAGTAGACATTCCCTCTCTGCCTCTGAGCATCTCTGCTGTGATGAAAACCTACTGTCTTTTGAGACATGGGCAACATTGCTGGAGAGGAGCAGGAAATAACAGTAGTTCTGCTGTTGGCAGAGAAATCCTATCTGCCTAAAAGTGGTTTGAAAAAGTTCTGGCAGCGCTACTGCATATAGTCAGAGACGCCTGTGAACGCGGAATGTGCTGTGATTAATTCATGTGTCTATTTTTATTGATTAAAGCAAAGGAAATGCACTTTTATTTTTCAGGTCATTCAAGCATATTTGTGACTGAGCTCAGAATTTGTTCTCAATCTCACTTTATATTACACAGTCCTATCTATCCATTTTCTGGCACGTTCCCTCATTTGGGCCAGTAAATCATAAACATCACACAATTTCTCACTCGAAACCTAAATAAGGACTAAGATTGCATTTAAAAACAATGCAGACCCTGCAGAACACTGCACTGCATTGCAGTAAGATCATGTTGTTCTTTCCCCTGTTTATATAGTTATCATTTTAAAACTATTTCGTCTTCATGGGAAATATCCATCACAACTCAACCGTTAACAGCAGTATGTTGCATATGTAGTATCACACTGCAAGACTGTGTTGGTCTCCACGCACCATGTTGTCATTGACACATCAATTACAGCCGTACATAAACTACTCAGTCGTCTGTGCTGTTTATGTACACATCCTTCTTCTGTGTCAGTGTAATTTCAGCAGCGCTACACATAGCTGATTGATACAGCTCATGAGTCAACAACCCCCACAAGAAAGGGTTCCTGGCTGCAGTTTGCTACATCACCTGTCAATTTGCTGGAGGTAAGATATATTATTGTAGTATACCGCTAAAAGGAACAACAAGTCTACAAGTCTCAGTGGAAATAATTTTATCTCGGGGGGGCTTCTCATTGTTGTCACTATTCAATGAAGAGACGCTATTACCGGTACTCGCTAGTCGATATTGCTTTGTTGTATTTGGGGTAAAATAAAGCATCACTTCAAACAATGGATTGTTCTGTTTAAAGTCTGTGTTATTTATCTAAATAAATCATTCATGTGAATATATTTGATCATAAAGTGTGTGCAATTCTGCACTGAAAACAATGGCATTACTTGTGAAGTGTACCTTTCAAAGTTCATTCAATTTATATTTACAGTATTGGGCAGATGATGATGATCAACAACCCTTTAACCCCTTAATTGTGGCACATAGGTCACGCACAAGTGACCTGTACTTCACTCTATCTCTTGTAAGTCTTTCAAGTTCTTTCAAGGATTTTGTCCTTGTTCTGCAGACCTTCGCCAAGTGACTCTCAGTCTTCCTCTACTTCTCGTCTTGTGGACGCTTGTAATACTTCTTCAAGAAGTCCCTCCATTTAAGTCCATCACTGCATAGGGCTTCCTAAATCTACAGGACATTTAAGCCAATAAACATCAAAATGTAAGTGACACACTAAATGATGTATTTACCTCTGAAATGTCCAGATCTACTTGGCTTGTGGCAGGGTTCTCAGAGTTCATGCCAGTATTTTCATCTTCACTGCTGGAAGTATAGCATGAGTGTTCTTTGGTGTTGATTTGGTTACTCTTATCATAATTCTGTGTGAACAGAGTCAATAGAATGGAAAATGCAGTTCATAAACCAATGCTCATCTGGAGATAATGACCCTTGACCCACCACATAACATGTCAACGAAGCTAAAGTTGTACTGTACCTCTTCAATGTGCATATCCAAGAAGCTGTATCCAACATGTTCATCTTCACTGCTGGAATCATTGAGCTCTTCCTCTCCATTGGCCAAAGTGTTACAATTGTGTCCATCTGGGTTGGTGCCATCAACATGACTGGTATTCTGCAGTAACAAGAAAACAACAAAAACAATTGAAGTCCCACTCCTTGTATGTCGAATCACATAATCGGATGTTAAATAAAAGCAGCCTAGAAGTACATATACTTTAATTTTCAGACAAAAAAAGTGCTTATTGGATAAAAATAAATAATTCAGTGATATGGCATAAACATTGAAGCAGACAATAAATTATAAATAAAGTAAACAAAGCAGTTATGCCCCTAAGTGCTTTACATAGGTGTACCTGTTGAAAGGCAGTAACCGAAAGTGTATGGATCGAAGAGCTGCTTGTGTTGACATCATCTTTATCTTCACTGTGGAAAGCAATAATCTGATCTTGAGTGTTGTCCTGGAATTCTGCCTTTTCCTGGAGAGTGGGTGTTCAAATATAAATATCAGTTATATTTTACATTAAATCTCTTACATTATCAATAGTATATAATACACAGAAACTAACAGTATATACAGGAACACTTTTTACATACTGAAGTGCAGCACCTCAAGCTAGCTCAAACAAGCTAACTGCTACAACAAATGAGATCAAAATAGCTAGGTCGAAAATGGCTAACAGCTGACCCTAAGACACACAGCTAAAAAAAAGAGCTATAGCACAGAGAAGAACAATATACTTACAATTTACAGTTACTTACTTTTCATTTCCATCTGTATTTGGTTGTCCTTGGAATCACTGCTGCATCATCCTCCAAATATCTTTGATAACTCCCACCTGTTTCGGCATGTTATGTTTGTATGCTTCAGTCGATGTGCAGTTAGCCAGACTGCTGAACAATCTAGAACACGTGAAAAATAACATTTGAGTAATGTTGTGTTTAATATTTTTTCACCCACAGCCTATAGATGAAGTTCCCCAACACCACCATGTAGGATGTAAGGAGGATAATTAGAACAAAATGTAACAATATAAGATATGCCAAACAAATAAATGAAGAAAAAGGAAATGATTGAAAGTAACTGTTTCCAATAAAGATATATTTGATATCATCATGACTTTTTTTATGCACACCTTTAATTGTATTATATATTTGGAAATGCACTGGAAGCTATCTTAAAATGTACTGTAAAATAGTGTATAAATGAGTGTTCTTTTGATATACTAAAGTGTTGACTCGTAGTACATGAAGGAGTGTACTTGTAGTACACTTCCAAGTATAAACCTGTAAACTAAACTGTTGGCTAGAAGTATACAACTTGCATACTAGTAATATATAAAATAGTGTACTTGTAGTACACTTCAAGTATAAACCTGTAAACTAAACCTGACTACAAGTATACTAGTAGTGGATAAACGAGTGTACTTGTAGTCCACTTCAAGTATAAACCGGTAAACTAAACTGTGGACTAGAAGTATATGACTGGTATACTAGTAGTATATAAATGAGTGTACTTTTAGTACACTTCAAGTATAAACCGGTAAACTAAATTGTGGACTAGAAGTATACGACTTGTATACCAGTAGTATATAAATGAGTACACTTGTAGTACACTTCAAGTTTACACCTGTAAACTAAACTGTGGACTAGAAGTATACAACTTATATACTAGTAATATATTGAATGAGTATACTTATTATTTACTTAAAAAGTATTAAATTTGTATACTTTGTAGTACGCTACAAGTATATAGTTCAGAGTACACTTATATACTTATACTCAAGTATACTTTACAAAGTATAATTCTTATATACTACTTTTTCGTAAGGGCGATTACATCGTTGTGCACGACCTTGGTTTGATTTTTGATTAATCTCAATCCTGTTTTGGCTGACGTGTTGGCCAGTCGAGTGGTCTTCGGCGGCATATGTTGGTGATTGTGTGACAATAAAGCAACGACATCAGCAAGTCGAGATCATTGATTTGAGGGCTACGGTGCAAGTCAAAGTTTGACTGATGATAGAAAGTGCAAGAGGACTTCTCCGCAAGGCAGAACAATGCTGCCACCACACGGACAAATGTAGAAACACATTAACAACCATATATGAATCAAATGTATGCTAGTGATGGCAACTAAACCCGAAACAAGATATTTAACAAAACAAGATATATATAATTTTCAAAATATATATGTATATATATACTTTAATTAAAGCACAATCACAGAAAAGAGGTTGTTATTTAAATGGTCCTGTGGAACTCCAAAACGCTACGTACAAAACAGAGGGGGACTTTTATTTGAGTTGCACTAAATGTTTTTCCGGAAGTAATTAGGGATCAAACCTTTCGCTCGGTTGTGGTCATGTTGCGAAATGTTTTGGGCAGATTTTTCACTGTTCAACGCAACGTAAGATACACGCCTTCAATTCAGGCAGCTTTATCTGCTTTTACGTCTGTGAGGAACTTCACGGACGTGAAGGACGAAACGCAGCAGGCGTTTGACACTTCCTTACTGGAGTTCTTAGTGTGTCCACTGTCTAAGAAGCCACTCAGGTAAAATATCTTACACTTCGGTTTAGGTCTCGTAATGCAGTTTTATAATGACGATAAGCAAACCTTATTTTCTGGGTGTAATGATCGGTCAGTTTGAGCCAAGACATAAGACAGCCTTCACCACGCAAAGACAGTTTCATCGTGAGTGACTTTGTTCTGCCCTCCAGGTTTGAAGTCACAACAAACGAACTGATCAACGACGAGCTTGGTATAGCGTACCCCATCATCGACGGAATCCCCAACATGATCCCCCAGGAAGCCAGACTCGTCCAGAAAGACTCAGACGCACCTTCTTAAGGATAGAATTGTCCAAGTTGCATCCTTAGCTAAACTTTTGGTACCCAAGTTCATATACTAATAGTCAGCAAAGTGGCGTGAAAGGTTCTGCTTATGTAATAACGTCACTAATATTTGTTTCAAGTGGCTCACCCACCTGCAAGCATGTTTTCCTTGTCTATGATGGTGGGCCTGGTCCCCGTCGTGTCCCTCTTTGGTTTGTTCTACTCTGCCGCAGTGGATGAAAACTTTCCTCAGGGCTGCACGAGCAGCAACAATTTGTGTTTCTACAGTCTGCTGCTGCCCGTCACCATCCCTGTCTACGTCTTCTTCCACCTGTGGAGCTGGATGGGAATCAAGCTCTTCAGGCACAATTAATTTTTTGATGTCATGTTCATCAATGAAGTTTCAATCAGTGACTCACTGTCCCTTGTTTGCTCCTTTTTATTTGTATTTTAGAAACTCAAGTCACTTTGGTAGACAATAAAGAACAGCATGTGTAACTTACAGTAAATACGTTCCTTTAATGCAATACACTGTACCTGCAACATCACACTTTTACTTTCAACATTGAATTATTAAACGATCCTTTAAGCTTACTTGCAAACTCGGGCTGGTGCTCTTGCCTGTTATTCGAGCCTCGCTCATTTCCAGAAGTACAATTTAATTGGCGTTCAACCCAAACAATAAATTGTGTTTACGAAAAGAAGGTAAGTAAAGTGTGGTAGACAAATAACGGCAGGATACTGTGGATTTCCGATAAACCTCAGCGTCCCCTCTTGCCTTTCATTTCTTTCTCACTCGCTCTGCTCTGAGAAAGTTTCATCAGAGGGGACTCAGGTCTGGGTGAGTGTCCATCTCCTTTGGTCTTGAAGAAGAATGACTCGTTCAGCCTCATCTGCACTGGCCTTACCTGGAAGCAAACGATGCATTCATGTACATTCATTCATTTGGAATTTCAATTTTAATTCCTGCTTGAGCAAAACGTCTCCAGACCTTTAGTTCAACATGGACAAGATATTGTTTAGAAAGGTGAAAAAGAATTGACCTGCATCAAACAATGAATTACAATGGAACCATTTGATAAGTGCATCAATCGTGCTATCAGAAACTATTGTTTCAAAATGAAGCATCAGAACTCACTGCTACGTTTAATAGTGAAAGAACATTTTTCACTGCAAAGACAGCTAGTGGTATTGAAAGCACATGACTGTATAGCCTCAGGAAAATTATTTTTCTGTGATGCAAAGTGTGTGGAGTTCGCTCCTTCATATTTGCCAAAACAGGGGAACCCGTCCTCATTCTGGGCCCACCATTCTGAGCCTGTCTTTTTTTTCTGATTTACTGCTTTCTCAGTCACTTCAAAAAAAACATTCAAAAAAAGAGAGGGAATTTAAGTACATTAATTGATGAACTAATTTAATCCAGCACACATACAGTATGTTTCTGCAAGCCGCTCTGCCTCCTCACGCCACAAACGTGATTTGCATCTAGTCGACGTCACGCTGCTCATTGTGGAGGAGTAGTAAAGTCGAGCAGTCTACACAATTGCTACATGCGCTGCGATTGATGGGCGGCCAGTCCAGGGTGTACCCCGCGCTTCACCCTAAAGTCAGCTGAGCGCCATCTGACCTGTGACCCTAACGAGGACAAATCGGATAGAAAATTGATGGACGAAAACATGGACCTTGCTGCAGTTTTGTCAGATGTGTCCATACTGACCTTGCTCCAGTGATATGGGCACATCAAGGTCAAAGAAAAAAAAAACAGTTAATGAAGTGATGCATCTGTTATGTCAAGTGCATACCAAACAAGTGTTTGTGGGCACTGTTAAGATTTGCTCAATGACACTGCATGGTCAACACATTTTTTAATCACAGATGCAAATAAATTTTCTAGATTGTTTTTGTGCTGATTCCGAATCTGCCCCTGTTTTTTCTCTAGCACACCAGGTTTCATAGTAATAATATGCCATATCCAGCCATCTATTTTCTACCGCTTATCTGGGGTTAGGTCGCAGGGGCACCAGGGAAGCCGAAAATTCTTTCTCCTCTTTTTCAAGCTCTTCCAGGGGATCCCAAGGCGTTCCCAGCTGTGTCCTGGGTCGTCCCTGGGGCCTCTTCCCTGTGGGACATGCCCGAAACAACTCACCAGGGAGGCATTCTAACCAGAGGCCCGAGCCACCTCATCGGCTCCTCTAAAGGTGGAGGAGAGCCCGGACACTAGGGCTGCTCGACCGAGCGATTTTGAACCGTAACCGAATTTTCTGGATAAAACGATGTTAAAAACGTTCAAATCGGCACGTTCGATTTAGCTATTTTTGGTGTATCTAAGCCACCGTAGTTTCCCCTGCATTTTCGCTTCCTCCCACAAGCGCACAGTCCAAAACGCGCGCACAGTCCAAAACAACGATACAATTCTGCGATTCTGCTATTTGCTCAGGCAAATGAGCGTTTGGTTAATAAATCGGGCAAAAATAGATCTGTAGTGTAGTGTGTGCCCCGCATGTACAATACAACCCGTGAGCAAGTAACTCAACGTCTGAAAGTCGTCCCTTTTTTGTCTCCTCTGCAACGGACCTCTGGTCCAATCGGACTAAGCTTGACAGTGCATTGTATTATTGAGTGACAGTTTTGCACTAATCATTGATTTATGTTTAAGTAAGACCAGGGAGAAAGGTGAAAGGCTAGTCACTAGCTGGTTGACAAAATGACTTGCTGACAGACTGTTTGGTTTATAAACTTGATTGTCTTCCTTCTCTCATGTTGATGATTTCGTTTCAGATGGTACATGCACTTTCTTCTTTCATTATTGGTTTAATTAAGAACAGATCTGAAATCTATTGTGCAAGTAAAATGCTGTTAATCCCAATGGATTGTTCTGTGTGTATTAAGTTAAATTGACTGGCATTTTGAGTTCAAAAAAAGAAAAATTAAGTTTAAATAAAAGACATTCAAAATACTTCATTTTTCATTATTTTTTATTCTACAAAGAAACCGTAATCGTAAAATCGGGTTTGAGAGAAAATAATCGGTATTTTCTTATTAGGCAAAATCGAACAGCTCTACCGGACACCCTGCAGAGGAAACTCATGTCGGCCGCTTGTATCCGGGATCTCATTCTTGGTCACTCAACCTACAGCTCGTGACCATAGGTGAGCGGATCAGGTCGTTCTTTACCATGACAGACCGATACAGAGTCTGCATCACAGCAGACGCTGCACCGATACGCCTGAGGAACTCCCGTTCCATTCTTTTCTCATTCGTGAACAAGACCCCAAGATTTTGAACTCCTCCACTTGGGGCAGGATCTCATCCCGACCTGGAGAGGGCACTCCACACCCTTGTCTGACTGAGGACCATGTTCTCAGATTTGGAGGTGCTGATTTTCATCTCAACTGCTTCACACTTGGCTGCGAGCCCACTGAACCACATCATCAGCAAAAAGCAGAGATGCTACACTGACGCCACCAAATCAATAGCAATGTATTTTGTAATATTTTTTAATTAAGCAACAAGTGAGTGCGTTTTTTTCTGAAATGCCACCTATAAATGACAACTTTTGGTAAGATTTGTATTGTGCAAGCTTTTTTAACTTAAAAACAGAAAATGAAAATATGTCAAAAAACCTAATGTGCTATGAAAAAAGTAAATCCATTTTTTTAAATCAGCATCAAAAATACGTTTGGGGACACATAGGTAATCTCTGATTAAAATTTGCTGTTGACCAGTGTTACATTTTTTAAGTTTACCTGGGACTGGTTACCATTTAATCACAGGACATGAAATAAAAAAAGAGCAATTTTATATTTAAGTGGTTTTTTTGTGTGTTTTTTTAAGTGTTGGCTGGAAGAGATCACTGAGTTATACTGCCTTATAATGTGGCAATAAGTGACATTTATTCTGACCTAAATTTAAAGTGAAAGTCAACTCAAAAAAATTATTTGCAATTATGTGTTCTATGTGCTTCCATTAGTCGAAACATGGCATTCTGATTAATACTGTGTTTGTGGAATATGAGTTGAGCAGAAAAATCCCCCCGTTTTTAGCCATCTCGGGGGGCGGCCATTTTGTCACTTCTGTTGACTGAAAATGACATCACAGTTGCTCAGGGCTTAGGTAACGGCCAATCACAGCTGACCTGTTTTCTGACGCTGAGCCATGATTGGTCGTTACTGCTTGACTCATATTCAACAAACGCAAAATCAATTAGAATGACGTATTTCGACTAGTGGGCCTGCATAAAATATGTTATTTTTGGGGTTCACTTCTTTTTAAAACCTCTCAATTATCTGAAAAGAACCAACAAGCACAATTTCCATAGGAAGAGAGCATGAATTTAGAGCGTAGTTCTTTTTTTTTTTTGCGGGGTGGGAGATATTAATCTCAGAATACTAGAATATTTTAAATTCTAAAATAAGAAAATGTCAAATTGCTATACAAGCAAATGACCCTGAATGTCAGTGATGAGGATGTGGGTTCTTCTCACCTGGTTGAAGTCAACCTTTTTGCTTTGGCCTGACGGGTCATTGCAGTCGCTGGAGGTGGTCGTGTCGCCCGACTTGTTCTCCGACTCCGTCGGAGGACTCAGGACGGTCTCTGCTTTCCTCTTCTCACTATCACCAAGCCCTTTTTTCACCTCTATGTCTTGTGTGGCTGAACAACAGAATGGAGGCACGTTGATCTCGCTGCCTGACGCTTTGTTTTCACCCCACTGCTCAGCCTCTCTGATTTCGCTTGACATCTTCACATGCAAACACCTGTTGAGGTCTTTCCTGGCCCTTTGCGGCAAGCTCAGATCCAAAGGCTTCGCAATATCAGAACACAAAGCCAGTCGTCTCTTTGTGGAGAAAGCAAAGTAGGAGGAGAGTTCAGCAGTGAAGAAGTTTTCTGTCTGGGTGGTGGTGCACGTTGTGGGCTTGAGGAGTTTGTGGTGCGAGCATGAAAAAGCGTGCTGGTTTTCCTCGCGGTGATACTGCTTTGACTTTGCAACCTTTGGTGACCTATCAGCGACGGTCATCTCGTCCATGTAAAGATTCCTCACATTAGGCCTTGGATGAAAAGAGCAAGAAGGCTCTTTCTCCCCGGTGGGGCTTGCACCTTCTGTTTGGAAGGAACATTTCTTCTTTGGGCTATGCAATGTGTCCTTTACGCTCCTTGCCTTCGCTGTCTTCTGTCGCTTCTTTTTTCTTGGATGCTGACAAGAATCCTTGTGATGGTATTTTATCTGGTCCAAACGGTTGTCTAATATCTCTGATTGTTGCAAAGTTGTAGTAGTAGATTTGTAACTGACTTCCTCACTGGAGTCTGAGGAAGGTGATCTGAATGTCTTTTGGGTGATAAACAAGTCCTGGCTGTTGCTTTCATCCCACTGAATGTCGTTATCTTGTAGTTGAGACTGATGCTGCGCTATTTCACTGACCGGAGAAGCTCGCTCACCATCTTTTACAGCAGCTTTCTTCAACTCTGTAGACTCTTTTGGGGACTGGGGATGTGCAGAGGAAAAATTGGGACGTTTGACACATGCAAAGTCATGTGGCAAATCAAAGGCCACTTTCTTTTTTCTTTGGCCTTTTTTCTTGGTGTCCTGAATTGTGTGATCTGACTTCTGCTTCCTTATTATGCTGCTGCATATCAGATTTGACAGGTGAAGTTTCGATTCCACTGTTGCTGCGGAATCGCTGCTGCCAAGTAAACTGTTTGAATCCAATTGCTTCTTCTTTTTCTTCTTGTTTTTCTTTGATTGCATTACATCTTTTAATACGGAGCTTTTCTTGTTTTTCTGGATTATGTCATTTATGTTTAAGGTTACGTTGTGTTTTCTTTTTGACCCATTTTTGCTCTTCTTTGATTTTGTTTCCTTTTTACTTCTCCCAGGAGAAATCAGGGACTCCCAAAAGAAGTCAATCTCGTCCGACATGGGTCTGTAAAACAGAAGGAACAACCATCCATTTATCCATTATCCACTGAGTGATTAAATCATACTACTGCCAGTTTATGGGCCACTTAAACAGCACTAAGTTATGTTGCACCATGCTTGTTATTGAAAAAAAAAACTACAGCAACGAGGAACAATACATTGCTTTTGACCCACAGGAGTCCTTCATCTACAAGATGGATGATACTGTCGTTTGTACTGATGTTACCTTTCTATCTGATTTGCTTTTGTTAAGTGGTTTATTTCAGCACAATAGTAAAATATTTTTTAACATCTACCTGTAATGTACTTGTGTTTAATAGAAGCTAATGGAGAAGGCACTGATTTAAAATCGCCTAACAGTACAATAATTGCAATTTCGTGAGAGCCCAGCAGTGTACGGCCGGGTTGATGAGTCTAATTAAAAGGAAAAGGAAACAAGTGCAAGGAATAAGTAGACTGCAACAAACTTAATTTATACTAGTCAGTGTTTCCAAGCTAACGTCGTAAAAAAAACGAGAACTCGATGCAGGTAAAGTCAACACAGTAATAAATACAGTGAAGCGAATCGGTCAAATTTCCCACCATTATACACGTTTTCGCCATAATAATACACGTTTTTGAAGTGTTTCTTTGTCTATACTGTAACGCATTCATTTTACAAGCAGTCGGTGTCCAAACTGTAAAGTTTAATTGCGTCATAACGACTCGTATACCTGAATATATTTCGCAGAAAGTAGAGCTCGAGTAACATCAAAAGTGTCCGCCGACACTGCTAGCTTGTGTTGCATTCAAGAACGCAACGTAATTTACGTTTTCTCCCGCTTGGTTCGTCCAACTTTGATTAAACTAAAATTACCAATACTATAAATATGTGTTGCTACTGGTGTTGGTACTGGTCTTGCTACTTTTATTTTATTATTATTAAAGTGGATATCCGTGTACTAGGGTTATTTCTACCGGTAGTTAAATTTGTAAACAACCACAATAGGTGGTGCATCCATTTTTAGAATCTGTTACCGTAGTTAAATCGTCATCCCACCAAATCTAAACTGAAGAGAATGTACAAGGTTGCAAATAAAGGCTAAATTTGTTGGGATTCGTGTGGAAACACTCCTAATTCAACACCATCATATGCTTCTCGGATTAAATGAAGAAGAAGTACACATCATTGACCGATCCCTCATGTGTTGTTTTTGAATTGGCACAATTCCACAGATTTTTATTGCAGAAAGACTTCTGATAAGAATGGGACACAACCCCTATTTTATTACATTTTTTTGGCTCAAGCTTGGTTTGGGAATAGTTTCCACATTATTAACACCTCATGCCAGGGGCAGAGCCATGGGTGGGCCTGGGTGTGCACAGGCCCACCCGGACTGACAGACTGCCCACCCAGTGAGATTCATGAAAAAAATATATACTGTATTTTCCGGACTATAAGCGTCACCTTTATATAAGCCGCACCCACTCTATTTAAAAAAAAAAAACATATATAAGATGCATCTATCTATGTTGAAAAATTTGATATTTACTGCATTTACAGAAAGATTTTTGAACTGTAAATGTACATGTATGTACCTGAACAGATTCTTTCCTAACAGTGCCTTTTAACACGGCAGCAACTTTGCTGATTAAAACGGAACAGAACCAAGACAAAATAAAGTACTTATCTTCCTTTCACTGCTCGCTGAGTTTGTCAGCTAACGTCCTTTTATTGCTCTACTTCCGCATACCACCCAATGCAACGCCTCGCGCTTAACCTTAGTGCATAGTGCCCTCGCCTGTTGAACTCATCCACCTGCAGTCACATCCTGTTAATGGCAATTGTATTGTATTGTATTTTAATTCCTGTTAGACCGCCTCTAGTGGTGGGAGAAAAATCCACAGAATAGCCGCACCGGTCTATAAACCGTGGTTCCATGGTTCAAAACCTAGGAAAAAAGTAGCGGCTTATAGTCGGGAAAATATGGTATTTAAAAATTTTTTGTAACTTATTATAAAATTATTTTTGGATTTGAGTTACGTTGTGTTGAATGGCATAATTGTGGTTATCCAAGGAAGATCTGAACGTCATATTCAGTTTGTCATTTTATTTGAATATACGATATGTCGGGACAGGAGGATTGTGCTCAGTGAGAGAAATATTCAGGACCTCCCTGCTTTTTCCAGGCCCACCCATTAGCCGCGTTCTGGCTCCGCCCCTGCCTCATGCTATTCAATGACAAACCGTGTCAAAACATTTGACTGGTAGTGTGTCATGTGTTATGTACAGGCATAAGCAGGGACAGCCCTGTGAAGGCATCTGTGTGGAAGGAGGATCTGAGAGTGACAGTTGGGATGTTAGCGTTAGCGGTTTGAGAATAAACGAGCGCACCGTCACGAGTTATTCCTACACAACATTGGCGACGAGGATTTTGGATTCGCTTCTTGCACCTCTTCCTCCGTTCCTCGCCCTTCCAGGAGACCCGACGATTCCATGGGTTCGTTGGCTAGAGTAATTTGAAACACCCGGGCTTTCAGACGCTAGCGACTCTCGGAGGAAAGCCCTACTGATAAGCTCAATAGGTAGCGAGGGACAACGGATTTTCAAGACACTCGGTGCTGCTTCTACAGACGAAAACTGTGTCGAACTACTAAAGGGACATTTTTCAGCACCTCAAAATGTCATGCTATGGCGAATTCTTAAAAAAGAAAAAAAGTTAAGCCCAATGTCAATCAAGATACCCACAATAATCTTCACCATCTTAACTGATTTTTAAAATTGAGTGACCTCACACGACAGGCAAAATAGCAGGCCGTGGCACACCTAGCAAACTGTTGGCTTTTGTCTGGCAATTTTGGGCCAATTGAATGAGTTGGATCACTCGTATTAGCTGCTGGCTGCGAGTCAGAGCATGAGAAGAGAAATGGAAGTGACGAAAACAAACATAAGACACGCTAAGATGGCATCCAAGGAAGGCACACACAGAGGATTTTGCTTCTTAAAGTGAGTGAAAATGACAGTGAAAGTGAAGCCACCAGTACAGTGCATGCGGAAAGTATTCACAGCACTTCACTTTTTCTACAATTTGTAATGTTACAGCGTCGCTCGTAATAGAATAAATTCATTTTTTTTCCTTTCAAGATTCTACACACAACACTCCATAATGACAATCTACTAAACTAAACTAAAAATTAAAATTCACACATACCGTACACATACTACAATATATTCAGTCTTTGCCACAAAGCTGAAAACTGAGCTCAGGCACATCAGGTTTCCACTGGTCATGCTTAATTGTAGTCCACCTGTGGTAAATTCAGTTGATTTGAGGATTTGGAAAGGCACACACCTGTCTATATAAAGTCCCACACGTGCATGTCAGAGCACAAACCAAGCACGAATTCAAAAGGAATTGTCTGAAACCTCAGAGACAGGATTGTCTCGAGGAACAAATCTAGGGAAGGGTACAGAACCATTTTTGCTACTTTGAAGTTTACAATGAGCACAGTGGCCACAATCATGCATAAATGGAAGAAGTTCTGAACCACCAGGACTCCTAAAACTGGCCACCCGTCTAAACTGAGCAATCAGGGAAGAAGGGCCTTATTCAGAGATGTGCCCAAGAAGTCACTAGGTGACTCTGTCAAAGCTCTTACCTTCAAGAAGGACACCCATCTCTGCAGCACTCCACCAATCAGGCCTGTATGGTTGAGTGACCAGTCGGAAGCCCCTCCTTAGTAAAAGGCGAATGGTAGCTTGCCTGGAGTTTGCCAAAAGGCACCTGAAGGACTCTCAGACCATGTGAAAGAAACGTCTCTAGTCTCATGAGACAAAGATTGAAATCTTTGGTGTGAATGTCATGTTTGGTGGAAACCAGGCACTGATCACCTGACCAATACCATCCTACAGTGAAGCATGGTGGCAGCATCATGCTCTGGGGATGTTTTTCAGCTGTAAGAACCTGAAGAAAGATTAATGCAGCAATTTACAGAGGCCTCCTGGATGAAAAACTTGCTCCAGAGTGCTCAGGACCTAAGACTGGAGCAAGGTTTTACCTACCACGGGAAAACGACCCTCCAACCTGATTTTGAGAGGTGCTGCAAAGTGGAATGGGAACTGCCCAAAGAAAGGTGTGCCAAGCTTGCACGAACATGTTATGTCTTAATTTCTAATACATTTGCACCCCTCAAACATCCCTCCCTCCACACACACACCAAAAAAACCAAACCTTTCTCACAATGTCACTGTGGGTGTTATGTGTAGAATTTTGAGGGGGAAAATACATTTATTCCATTTTGGGATGAGGCTGTAATATTTTTTAAATCAGTGTAAGTGAGTAGCTCAGGTTTACATACAGAAAACACCTTTTGTGACCAAATAAAATACAGAGCGACTAGCAACATCAAGGAATCAACGGGTCACAGTATCATAACACAAGCTTCATTTAAAGTTCTGATGCCTGCAGTCATAGAGCTTTTCTTTTTTATTGAAGAACACTGACTACCGTAACTAATTGTAATTCTGTATACCAGGGGCGTTACCAGGAGGGGCAGGGGTGGGCAGTGCCCACCCACGGACTTGCTCTGCCCACCCGAAGAAAACTGGATGTAGTTCTGATGGCAGAACCCAAAACAAAACAAAAACATTGTCACCTGCATGTCCATACTGTTCAGTTATGGTTGTGTTCTAAGTTTTAACCTTTGTTTGTGTTGTTACATCCTCTTTCACCTTAAAAAAAAAAAAAAAAATGTCACCTGCATGTCCATACTGTTCAGTTATGGATGTCTTCTAAGTAAAAGAAAAAACAAATGAACTTTTATTTGTTTAGCCCAAATACAACAACAGTTATCTCAATTTAGGAGAAAACAAAACACGTAAGGTGCAGCAGCCCGAACGGTGGATTTCGCCCTACTTGAGCATTGTAGCACACGTAGGCAACTGTCGGCCTGCGTAGTGGAGAATCTGGATTTTGGTGACTTTGATTGGTCAAGACGGACAATATTGGGAGAGAGACAAGAAGACAATGTCACAACGACATTCTTCAATGTAATTGCTGTATGTGCCAAGCTCAGACGAGTGCTGTTGAACTTTGTTTATGTGTGTTTTTGGTTGCCCATCTTGTGAACTCCAAGAATGCAGGAATGACATACCAAAGACAGCACAGGCTGGTATGTTGGTGATGGGCCCCTCTCATGCAGCTCTCTCTCTCCCTCACACACACACACACACGCGCACACACACACACACATGCTCTTACACTCTCTCTCTCTCTCTTGCTTTCATTCTGTCTGACTCTCTCATGTACGTAGTTGGCCACATTGTAAGTACACAAAACAATTTGTCAAAATCTACATTTGACTGTCATGTTATGGTGCATATGTGCTAATTAGGATGCGGATGAGATGGTCAAAAAGGGTGATGGCAAAAATGATGTAGGCTGTGGTCCAACTGCATCTTTTGTTGATACACACATGGAGGTATGTACTTAAATAAATAGTGAATGACTTAACCAAGTGTGTCTTTGCTTGGGAAACAGTGGAAGGACTTCATCCCATTAAATGCCTGGAGTTGAACAAGAGACTCCTTGCAAGTACTCAAATGACTAATTGATTACTTATGTATTTCAACACTGACACATTCTCCTTAAGGTTTGGATTATAGATTCGTCCATCCATCCATTATCCAAACTGCTTATCCTCACAAGGGTCTCAGGCGTGCTGTAGCCTATCCCAGATGTCTATGGACATTAGGTGGGGTACACCCTGAACTGGTTTCCGGCCAATCACAGGGCACACATATTCATGTTTTAAAATTAATTGTTGTTAGAAAATCAAAGAATTACAATAAAAATCAATCTATTGTAAATTCCAAAGCAATGTGCCAGGTGAGGTGAGGATTTTAGGCTGTGACTGTCGTAATGGTATTATGTGGTGTCTGATGTCAAGTGAAACAACAGGGGGTTGCCTTTGGAGGAAGGGCAAGACAGTGCAGTTCCAGGAAAAGTAGGAGTAATTAAACCCCCGCAGCCTGTGATGCACATGAGCTCACTCACCGACCCTTCACCTTGTATCGTAAATAATGCCGATCACAAGAGTCACTCATTGTCAGTCTCTCATATTCCACCAACGCAATATTAATCAGAATGCCATGTTTAGGCTAGTATTATATACATTATGTTACATTATGTACATATTATTACAAATATTTTGGGGGGGTTGACTTTCTCTTTAAACATTTTCTCAACTCACCTCAACTCAACTTTATTTATATGACACTACAGTACACATGAGATAAAACATGAACAATAATACAATCAAAACAAACTTTCTCAGGTTAAAGTGTTTATTTCAAAGAATACTCAATTAGGGGTTTAGAACTGTATAATATTTACATATTGGTAAACATCTGGAATTGATCCTCTGAACAGTGCACATCCTGGAATTAAACATGAGTGTAACTGCACATTATTTTACACTTGATTTACATGAGATGAGCGGCATCTGTCCAGTGTTATCTTCCCTGTCACCCATCTAAGAACACCGTCACCTGATATAAAAGTCAAAGCCATGACCTAAAATAGCAGTTCTCCTATTTATGTACAGTTATACTTCCCTGTCTAGCTGCAGACCAAGACTATACTAACGTTATAGAATTGTTGCTGGGCACCTTTATGTTAAATGTCAAAAGATTCTCTCTTTTAGGCAAGTCGAAAACTAACATTTAGGTTTTCATCCGCTTTTGTGTATTGCTGTGATTAATTGTAATTGGGTGCCAGTTTGCATTTTGATTTTGATTTGATTCATTGAACATATAAATGCATTACGAGATGTAAACATTTGAAGAAAGAAAAGGTCATCAATGGATGACATAGTTCAATGTGGTTTACATGTTCAAAGGTAGGAAGAGTAGTAAGAAGTACACAAATTTAGCTAGACCTATCCCTTGTTCTCTATATATTACTCATGTCAAATTATTACACTAGTAATTTGTTAGTATAAGTAATGTATCCCCAAATAAAAACAAAACAAACAAAACATGTGCATTAGTCCTGAATGAAATCTCATTCTAATTATGTTATTATGTTGCCCTCCTGGTAGAGTTGCCTTTTTAGTGGTGCTGTGGGATATCCCTCCGACTGTGACTACCCATGTCATATTCCCACGCACCTTGTTGCTTCTACATACCACTCGTTGAGGCAGCATGAGGTAATGAGAGTTGCAAAGTTCTGAATCCCAAGCTCGGGCCAGGGGTCGAAATGTTCAGTAAGTGTCATCTAAAGAGTCAGAGTCTGTGGTCTGTAATAATGTCGCAGGAAAGCAAATGTAGGGTCAACTTCTTTTGAAGGCCCCACGATCACCATAAACCTTGAAAGGTTGCTAAGTAAACAACTTTAATCATCGAGCACTCACTTTACAGCGAAATCAAGAGGGGCGAATAAAGCACTGGGGGGAACTTTGATTAATCAGCAAGATACACGTGTCAAAGAGTAATTAAAAAAATAAAAATAATAATAATGATAGCTTCAAATGGAACACACTCATCAGGTCAATCTTTAAAAACAGCATCAACATGAATATATCATTTGTTATGTTTCTATGTGCCCCAGCTATCCTCTCCTAGCCCAATTTCGTTAATTACCAGAGGAGTTTTCCATATACTTGTATACAGAATGATCAATTTGAGATTTTAGTTTTCCGATTCACCAGTTGATTGAAAATAATTCTTATTATGATAGCTACAATTGATTGTATCTTCAAACAAAAAACAGATATAGGGCTCACGTGTTAACATAACCTTCATCTCATGACATTGCCATCCACAGCTCCCACTAAATTTAGAAAACTCATACCCTGGTGGTTACCTAATATATGTATGCGACCAAAGTAAATTGTGGGGGGCTTCCCTCATTTTTTCTATATGCATCTGTCATCCTTAAGATACTTTCTGAAAACTGAGGGCAGTATGCCAGTTTACCACAAAATCCCAATTGACTGGAACTCTATTTAGTAATGCAAATAGAGCCACTAAAACCCACCAAAAAATGTGTCAAATAAAATGTACGATTTAGAGTGATTTGTTGTGTTTCTTTCACAGACCCAGAATTTATTAAAAAAAAAAAAAATCTAGTTTTTGCATTACACACTGATGTGTGCTGCTATATTTAAATTCAACATTGATTTTCTATATCAAACACATATACAACGCCTATAACAAACAGCAACTACAAAAAACGGCCGTATAATTGTTTCTGTGTTGTACCCTGGCAACGTTGATTGGTCTGGCAATTTGCTGCCATGTATTTGTGCACACAGAATACAAAGTATACTGAAGACCAAAACTTCTCATTCCCTGGCCAAATTTTGAGTGAAGTGAATATTTATTTGATGAAATGACACATGAATATAGCTTCAAGATGGTGAGGTTGTGTAAAACAACAACAACAGGATCCTATGTTCACTGCATTTATTTGGCTATTTATCATTGACATCTCAACATAACTTCTGTCTTTAGTTATTCAACAAATATAAAAAAAAGTAACTTGATTCTAATATGGCCAGGGAATGATAAATAATACATTATTACAATGCTGAAGTTGGGAATATGATGAAGGACTTGAAGTAAATGTCAAAATAACTTAAATGAGTTAAGCAGTCAATCATGGCTCACCTCATCTGAACCCTGAGCAACTGTGGAGTCGTTTTCAGTCGACAAAAGTGACAAAATGGCCCCCCACTGAGATGGCTAGAAACGGGTGGATTTTGCTGCTTAACTCATATTCCACAAACGCAATATTAATCACAATGCCTTGTTTCAACTAGTTGGCCTGCATAGAACATATTCTTGAAAAAAATGTTTGGGTTGACTTCCACCTTAAATGTTTGCTCTTTTCAACGAGAGCTGAAACTAT
>NC_141220.1:4230000-4247500 GCF_054856515.1 Filicampus tigris
GCTCCCTGACTCATAGAACTTGACACATGTACTGCACCTATTTCTTATCAACCCAATACTGGAAAGACATGCTTGACAACTACCAGAGAAAAACATTCAATATACATTGTTTAGACAGATGAAAATCTGAAAATTGAGCATATTCAAATTGAGACCGTATTTTGATAAGGTAGGGCATTTTTTTTTTTACCAATATAGCCTACTAATAGTTGTGCTCATTTGGAAATATTATTCTGCAGGTGTTGTACCATGGCGGAGGTCTGAGTGGATGTAGCTCAGTTATGGAACTAAATCTGTGCCATCGGAGTTTGAATTCGAGTTTTTAACACTGAATTCTTTTAGCATCAATTTCCTAACACGGATTTTTTTTTCAGATTGAAAGTTAACATGGAAAAAAATTCAGCAGCAAAAATTCACCAGCAGGGTTAGCCTGGCCAGTGTAGACAACAATAAGTTAAAAGTGTTCATGGTAGGATTTTGGACTCTGTCTGATGTTTGCCAGTGCGCATAAAATGTCAAAACTTAATTGCACAAGCCAATACCAAAACGATTTCTTTTCGCCGGAAGACATGACGTGCTCCTATCATTTTTCAATAGTGGTATTTGTAAAAATAAAAATTAATCGGCTAGAGCCGTTAGACTGTACTGTGTCAAATGGGCCGTCCGGGTGTCGGTGCAGCACGAATACAGAGACACAGACAAACGTGGCAGCAAACTATCGCACTCTTGCAGACATTGAATCATGTCTGGAGTTATTTTTCCAAAATGTCTGACAGGCAGGTCGCATCGAATGGACACAAGGGGAAAGTCTGTCTGCAAGTGTTCTAACCTACAAGCTACAATTGTAGAACTCACTGACGTCAGGACCATACGTGCCGAATGCAGTACAGTCACATGTTCAAAGAACTAAGGGTTCATTTGTGATACATTTTAAACAATTCACTTCATGTCAAACGTGTGAATTACTTTACTACGATTACAAGTCACCATGGCATCGGTAGAATTGTGACAAGAAGTCACTGTGAGGTTTGGTGACATGGTTTGTTGTACCACACTGAAAATGGCCTAAAGAATGCAAAGGAGTGAATCATCTCAGGAGATTAGAAAGAAAATGTAGAGACACATCCACATTAAGCAGCATTAACATCTCCAAGCAGCTTGATGTTCCTGTGACTACAGTTGCATATATTATTCAGAAATTTGAGATCCATGGGACTCTAGCCAACCTCGCTTTACGTGGCCGCAGCAGGGAAATTGATGACAAATGGAAGAGATGTATAATACAAATAGTAACTAAAGAGCCCAGAACAACCTCCAAAGAAATTAAAGGTGAACTCCAAGATCAAGGTACAACAGTTAAAACGATGACTTAAATTTGAACCACAATTCAAAAGCAATGTCTCTATTATTTTCCATATTAGTTTTTATTATTATACTTTTGTTATCTGTTTCTTTCCTTCTTTACGATTAGGATGATGATTTCATCATTCATTGTTACTGTTTCATTAAGGTGGGGCATGAACAATTTTGTCCACATGTGTATATGATCATAATAACATTCCTAAAACAATCAATCTTTTGGTGGGTCAGGACTTCGCTAAAGCCTTGGGTATATATAAAATTTTCATTTGTTTAAAAATGTTAAATATTGTGTTTAAAAATGTTTAAAATGTATTTATTTAGTCAAACGTATTCTCATTAGTCTCCTTACAATTTTACGAATACATGTATACAAATATGATATAATATAATATTCCACTGTCTTACTCATTGTTTTCCCCCAATTTTTGCCGGAGTATTGTTTCATGTCGGCATCTAAATTCTACTGTCTGCAGGTGTAGTATCGAAGTAACCATTTCGGTATCGATTCGTGACAACACTTAGTTGCTGGAACTTAATTAGTGGCGTCGCTTTTGTGTGTTCTGTTTCTGCAGAGTTCACATGAGGACATCTCTGGCTTCTCATCTCTACTGCATTCCAAATTCTAATTTCTGATGTGCATAATTAAATGAGAGCGATTCTTGCCTCAGCTCTACATCATCGACGTCAACATCAGATTAGGTTCTGTCAAGTACTGCCGCGGTTGCGTGCTTCAGAGCCTTAGTGACCTGTTTTCGGATACCATTTCCAACGTCTGTTGAGGCATCCATTTTTAATGGTTTTGAATTCAGTCTTGCTTTGAATTCATGGAAGAACGTCAGTGTGATTGTGTGACCGAAGAACATAATATATGTACCATCATACTATATGTTACAGCCTCTTTGGCTCATTAAGCCATTCACTGCCATTGACGAATTTACTTGTCTTTTCTCAGTCCAGCCATTCGATCCCAGGAATTTATATATTTTTTTTCAAACATTAGGGTAAAAGAGGGTCAGAACACATTGCACACTATACTGTCAATTTTTTTTTTTTTCTTTTTAATGGAACTCTGTTTGCCTCTGTATGTGTTGCTTTCCTAGTAACAGGCAGTGCGGTGTGTCAGTGTTGGCCTGCGAGCAGCAGAGGTGGGCCGGGACCATGAATCTGTATGGCGCTGGTGCCAGCAGCGACGCCAGCGGCGGCGTGAGAGGAGGAGGTGAATATTACTGGGAGCAGCGGCGGCGCTCCAGTGACCGCTCACGCGATTCGTCACACGAGAGAGGAGAGAGTCAGCTGACGCCCTGCATCCGCAATGTAACGTCCCCCACTCGGCAGCATGGTGAGCAAGGAGAGCAAAAAGAAGCGGGATATTTTCGAATCCGAATTTCCATCGAGTGGTCGGGTTCAGTCAGAAGTAGGGCTGCACGATATTGGAAAAAAATGACATTGCGATTTTTTGGGGGTATTGCGATATTAAGAATAGACGAATTTTTACCGGATGACTTGAATAGATTTGTTTGGGAATAATTTGGTTAACTCACCATGACATCATTGTATTCTTATAATATCGTTTAATCCAGACTAAGGATTGCTGTAAAAAAAAAAAAAAAAGGGATCACGGAGGCCATGTCTCTATAACATAATAGATTATTTAACATTGTATTTCACACTTCAATGTAAACAGCAGCAAAATATTAAACATATTTTCAACACAAAATAAAAAATAAAAGAGCAGGTGCACTAGACCCGCGAGTCATTTAAAAAAATAGAAGAAAATAAAAAACCTCCAAAGCAGCGGCAGCATTATAAACACCCTTAAACTAAACTATAAAATATTAAAAAATTAAAACGCATTAGTCTCCTTACAATTTTACAAATACATGTTAGTACTAGCGCCTGAGTTGTTTACAAAAATATAACATTAAGATGAAAAAAACCTTTGTGAAACTGCAGCAAAGTAAACAAATTAGAACAAAAATATTAAAACTTAAAGAGCAGGTGCATTAGTCCCCTGAGTTGTTCACAAAAATATAACAATAACTAAAACGGTCTGTAAAACATATTGCATTTGTGATTTGTCGGTGCTGTTTGGACTTCTTATGATAAGGAGTTATGCTGGCAAAGACGACTGTAATTGTTTTTTGAGTCGAAGTTTCACCTCAGGCCCCACTTCTTAGTTTGAACTGCTCAAACAGGGGCTTGTGACTGCGATTGCAGCAATAACAGTGAGGCACTGTTGCCAAAGGATGTTTTGTTGTTCTGAATCTTCCTTATTATAGCCGAAATACTTTCATATTTTGGATGTTGACTTTCTTTTGGGGACTAAATCCACTGCTGCTTCTTCCGTCGTCTCCTCTTCCTCGTCTCAAACCAGACAGCAATCGCTGTGAGAGTGGAGGAGGAGGGGCCGGTGACTGATTGGCAGGAGGGAGGGGGTGAGCGAGACATGCTGTGTAAGAGCACGGAGTAGCTTGCTGCTTTCATGAAGCAAAACAAACGTTTGCGTGTTGTAAGAAAAAAAAAAAAAAGATAAAACATCGCACGTCCTGCGATGTGACTATCGTGCATGCGCACATTGCAATCGCGATGTTCGAAGGGCATATCGTGCAGACCTAGTCAGAAGACAAACAAATCTGCGCCTTTATCACTTCCAACTTTTCATGTTTCATGAAACAAGCACTGACCTTATCCAAACACTATGTACAGTAAATAAAAAAAAAAAAGACCTATTGTGTCCCATTGTCGGGGGTCGAGGTGGGATGTTGAAAGTAGTGATAACACAACACTAAAACCTATAAACGTTGATGACTGAATAATGAAGACAGTGACTGTGCAGAGGGAAAGTAGTACTTCAGAGGTGAGTCACGCCACATAAATGAATCTCTTAAAGTTAAAGTAGCTGTAATAGAACATCAGGCATTAAGCTGCCTTTGCTTTTTACAGCAAACACAGTAAAGGCTGGGAATTACTCTATGTGCGCTTTTACGCAGCGATGTAATTGTAAGACAACTCTGATCCATACATTACGTGTCATTGCCCTTTACACAGAACGGTGACCCAGGAAAAAAAACGCGGCTCACTTTCCAGTGGCTAACCTTATTATATTGATGCAACTCATTTTTCTTCTTAGCTGGTAGCACTCTTTGACATCACACACACACACAAAAAAAAATACCACCCAAAAAGCCAAAACATGTTCAAGATCAATGCAGTCCAACTCATTTTCTAATACATTAATACGTTGAAGTACTGTCTTGTTGCATCAAATAATATGAACGTCAAGGATCATCATATTATGTGAGTGCTGTTTCTGAGCACACAAAATGGCACAAAGTTCTCATGTTGTGCTCAACACGACTCAACTTTTTTCATCATGTGGTATGAAGACCTGATTCGTCAGAACTTTGAGGTGGTCTTGGCTAATGGGGAAAAGCGTCACTCCCACTTTTTTCAGCGACGGCTGTCAAACAATCGATAGTTTCGAGGCTCAGCTGGCCGAGGCACTGAGGCAGTATGGACATCTCCACCTGCATGTCATGCTTCAAGTTTGTAAACTTCACTTTAGTCTGGCTGAAGTCTTATAAGATATGCATGAGATATTTGTTGTGATGTTTGAACTCCCAAGTTTTTGGGCAACATTTTTTAGTTGAAGTCCAAATTTATTTCCAGGTCCCACTTTACTTCCCGTTGGCAATGCGTCGATGAACAAAAGAAATGAGTCAGCTGAGTCCTTCTGCAATTGTTTCCCTCCAGACCGAGAACGTGGCGATGGCGGTTCATCCTCCAGATCCTCCAGTCCGCGTCCCCCCCGGGTTTCGCTCCCCTGTTCAAACGTCGGAGGAGCTCTGTTTGCGGGACACCTGCCTCGACCCTTTGCTACTGCTGTTGGTGACCAGCACCCCAAGACCCTTGGCCAAGGACCATGTGATATGATCTACGTGTATGACCTCAGCAGTAAAGAGGTTCATCGTGGCGGTCTACGAGTCGGAGAGCGAGTGACTCTTATTGTGGACAATACAAGATTTGTGGTGGATCCGGCCATCTTCACAGCTCAACCCAACACCATGCTCGGCAGGTAAAAACAAAGAGGTTCGCCGTCTGTCCCTCACTTCCCAAACTTGAGTTTAAATTCATGATATTCATGTAATATTCAAGTTACCTGAAGTAGATCATGTTTCTTTCAGGATCTTTTGCTGGACCTACACTGCATGTGTTAAATGGCCAATTATTGGTTCTTTTCGGTGCTATGCGTGCAACTAAAATACAATGTTTCATCATTATTGTATGTTACAAGGTTTGTCTTAAAACTGTATACGATTGTTAAAGAGGAAGTCCCCTCGAAAATTGTCTTTACAATGATGTGTTCTATGCATCCCCACTAGTCTAAACTTGATATTCTGATTAATATTGTGTTTGTAATCAAGCGGCAAAGTCCACCTGTTCTTATCCATCTCAGGGGCATTTTGTTACTTGCTGTCAACTGAAAATCACAGTTGCTCACTTTCTGAAGTAACAACCAATCGTGGCTCAGCTTCAGAAAACAGGTGAGCCGCGATTTGTCGTTACCTAAGCCCTGAGCAACTGTGATGTCAGTTTCAGTCGACAGCAAGTGACAAAATGGCCGCCCGTGAGATGGCTGAAAAACAGTGGATTTTGCTCCTTAACTCATCCACAAACGCATTTGTAATCAAAACCCCGTGTTTAGACTCGCGGGGGTGCATACAACATATTGCTAAGAGAATTTGTAGGTTGACTTCCCTTTTATTAGTAATATTAGCACTGATGAACCCATCAAGAGGTGCGTCCATATGCTGTACATTACAGACGGGCAAAGTCAGTACACTGTGGCTATCATAGTTTTAGCATGCTCATCATCTGTTTCATCAGTTTGTTTTTCAAAACGTCCACTGTTCAAAAGCAGGGTGTGATTTCCATTGGTTTATTTCCAGTAAATGTGTATTCATTATTACTTTTGTCAGTGTCAAATTATTTAAGTGGCCATTGTGGGTTTTTCTTTCATTAACTGACAACAATTTTGTCCAGGTGTGTGGAGACAAAAGCTTTGTTTTTGTTTCTCATCTGTTTTCAGGATGTTTGGGTCAGGGCGGGACAACAATTTCACTCGGCCGAATGAAAAAGGAGAATTTGAGGTTGCGGATGGTATCAGCTCCACTGTGTTCCGAGCAATTTTGGTAAGAACTGCCCGACAGTTTCACACTTTGTCGTATTGGTGCATTTCCTTGCTGTCCTTTTCTCTCTCGCTACATTACTCTTCCTGTGTCCATTATCCCGGTCGACCTTGACTTACTCCCCTCTCCTGCTTTAATTTAGTGATTACCCCCTGTTCAATTACACCGACAGGAGCATTTATGACATCCCAAATGCAAATACAGGAACACTTGGTGTGCAACATTACGTTCATCTGTTTCAAATCGTTCAACACAGTGGTCACAGATGTTTTTTTCTTCGATCAATTGCGCTTCGGGAGCCGCAGCCTGTTTCAGCGGCTATAGCCGTCGAAGTCGTTACGAACGTACAACTAAAAGAGAAATCGTGGGTCAAATTGCGAAAACTGGTTGAAAACAACTAGCTAAAATAGTTCCTGGATATTTGCAATACTAATAATGTTCGACTACACGCCAGATGCAGAAGAGGGCTTTCTCTCGCAGTTCATTTACATTGTCCCGAGTTGTCCCGCTACGACTCAAAATCAAAATGTAAAATGCTGAATTGGGCTGTGCGTGGGGAATCGGAAGGGGCCACTGAGCAGACTAGGGCATGACAGTTCTTTGAAGTGATCGGAATCATTAGAATCAGTTCATCAAAAAGAATCGTTCAGCCCAAGGCCATAGCTCAAAGGTCTCAAACTGCGGTCCTTAAGGGCCTCTATCCTGCTTGTTTTAGATGTTTCCCTCCTCCAAACACACCCCAATCAAATGATCAGCAAGCTCTGCCAGTACACGTGTGGGTGTTGTTTTTACAAATTATTGACCAATCTAAAGTGTTAAAAACAAACATGTTGTTTTAGAGGTCTCTTGGAAAAAAAATTTGGAGCTATGAGAATTCCGCCGCGCGGCACGGTGGTCGACTGGTTATCGCGTCCGCCTCACAGTTCGGAGGTCGTGGGTTCAATCCTCGCTCCGACCTCCCTGTGTGGAGTTTGCATGTTTTCCCTGTGCCTGCGAGGGTTTTCTCCGGGTACTCCGGTTTCCTCCCACATTCCAAAAACATGCACGGTAAGTTGATTGGACTCTCTAAATTGCTCGTAGGTGTGATTGTGAGTGTGGATGTTTGTCTCTGTGTACCCTACGATTGGCTGGCAACCAATTCGGGGTGTCCCCCGCCTACTGCCCGAAGACAGCTGGGATAGGCTCCATCCAGCACTCTCCGCGACCGTTGTGTGGACAAGCGATATAGATAATGGATGGATGGATGGAGAATTCCGCCCGATACTAAATTATTTTTCTCCCATTACATAATAAACTGCAATAACAGTCCCACAGAAATGTTATTGACAAAATGATCAAAATATGGAAATTCACAAAAATTGTGAAAAAAGTGAATTTCTATAGTTTGGCTGCTATGCTAAAGGCTTTTTTAATCATTTTCACTTTTTTTTACTTTGTTTATATTTTCTGAACCTCAGTGTGTTTTTTGTACTAAAAATGCACATGGACGCACATGGTTTGTAGTGGCTCAGAATCAGCTGTTAGCAGTCTGTGATAAGTTTAAAACTTTTTTTAAAAAAATGTGAGAAAACTGCAGTAAAAAAAAAAATCCATAAAATATTTAGGACCGAAAAAAATACATCACATCAAACTAAATTTTGTGTATCTTTCTGCACCCCTAATAATAAACACCATTCCAGAGAATAGCTAACAGCATTCATTCTCATTTGAAGATTTTAGAGTGTGTCATTAAAACCTGGTTCACACAGCAGGATAATCGGCCCAATTTTATTCCCGAATCTACTCTCACGACAATCGTAGGTCGGGGCTGACCCTGGTAATGGCTCCAAAGACAATCTTATCAGATAATCCTGCCGTGTGTGGTGTGCTCAGACGGATCTCAGCCGCTCGGAAGGACGTCCGACGTCAAATCGGGGACATTCAACATGTTGGATTGTTTTGGCCCAACTTCACACCATATGTGCTGTGCCCTGAGGACAAACGTGCACGAAGCCGATCAGAAAGCCAATCAGAAAGCGAGTTGGTGGAGGGGCCGGTGGGAATCCAAAATCAAAACAGTCATGTAGCAACAGAGCCCAACGGCTTTTCTTTTTGTTTCACTTTTTTCCCTTAAAAAATAATTCACAAACTAGTGCCACTGTCAAGACATGATGCGAGACCAGCCCTGCCTCTTAATCCGCCATGTTTTTTTACTCCAAAGTCTTGTTTTATCACAAGAGGTTTTGCGAGATTTTCCGTCTGACATGAGAAACTGCGACTGAATTGATTTGTGTGTGATGTGTTGATCTTGCCGCGTAACAGCACACCACACATGCTACGTTCAAAACTGTTATACCTGTGTTTTTTTTCCCCCACAGCTTTATTCATCTCCGTCCACGATATGCTTTCTTCAGGACCGATACCGATTATTATTATTAGTCAAGGAGGCCGATAACTGATATTTTGAGCCGATATTTGTTTTCAGCAAAAACAAAAATATTGGCTTCAAAATCTAAAAAAAAAATACAACTTTTAACTTTATTGAAACATCTGTAAGTATATGTTTATTGAACAATATTCCAGATTTGCATAAAGGTGATTTTTTAAAATTATGATAAATGTTTGCCAATATACATATTTGTTGTAAAAGTTTAACAAATAAGGAGCTCCCAGGGTCATCAGCCAGTCTTCAAAAGTTAATTGAAAACCAGGACAATAGCTCCATATAGTTTTACACAGTTAACAGTCAAAAAAATTTCAAAATGATTTTTGGATTTCAAACAAAAACAAAAAGTGAAGAGCGTTCCCAGGGTCAGTAAAATCTCTTATACAGTTAACTGAAAATGTAGATAAATAGTTGCTTGAGGTTAACACAGTTCCAAATGGGTTGTATGGTCTTTTAGCAAAGATAATTAGAAAAAAAAAAGATAGGATAAGATCTTCTGTATTTGTTGTGCAGACCTCAAAAGTAAAAATCAAAACTCAGGACTCGATTGTGAAAACAAACAAATAACATTATTGATATGATAAATAGTTTGTACTGTATTGATATACTTTTAATCTTTAAACTGATGTACGCCGTAACAGAACATTATTCATTTCCAGTTTCCGGCTCTATTTCGAGTATCATTTTCTCTCCAGAGTCCAGACACTTATTAAATTCCCTACTATTTTTCGGATCAAAGTTGGATATGCTTTGCCCTAACGCGGTTCCAGACAGACTTCTGTGAAAAGTGTATTTGATCACTCAAGCACTTAATTCTGATGTTCAACGATTACGTGTATTGGGGTGTAACGGTTTTTGTATTTGTCTCGATCCGCCTCGGTGCGGGCTTCACGGTTCGGTGCACGCAGTCAAACGATGAATACGTCTAATGGGGGGGAATAAAAAAAATAGAAAGTCAACGCCTGATGCTGCATTCGTGCTACGTTCACACCAACTGCAGCGGGAGCGTTTCTGGCAGCACGTTTCAATTGGAGTCAATGTAGTTCGCGCAGGCGGGCGCGGTTGCGTGCGGGGCGGTGCGAATGATGCGTTCCGCGTCCCACCGAAAATCTGCCCATTCAACTGATTTCGTGAAGCACGGTGGTTCTTCCTATGGTGCATAAAATAAGAAGACAATTGGGCGAAGTAGGAAGCGTCATGGGGACGGTTTCCATTGCGGCCGAGGGCGTTTCCTCTGACATGCTGGCCAGGCTGCAGGCGGACGTGAAGAGGTGGGGAAGTGGAGCGGGGAGTGTGACGACAGCAGCTTTCCCCTCCTCGCCCATTGTACTCGCCTCCCACCCTCGGACTCCCCCTTCACTGCCTATGATGCTGCCAGATTTTTACGTTGGTCAGCACTTCACCCCCCCATCTATTTCCCACACACATTCTCTCGCTCCCTCCCCTCGGCGAGTAAAGCAGCAGCATCAATAATGGCGTCTTGTTTCCCATCCTCCTTGTGTGTGTGCGCGCGTCTGCGTGTGAACGCCCGCCTCCCTGCTCACTTCTTCACTTGTGTGCATGGCGCTGAAAATGGCAGGATTACTACAAATCGGGGATAATCCGCTGCCCTGACGGCATTTCCATTCCTGAGCTGAGGGAGGCATGTGACTACCTGTGTATCTCCTTCAACTACAGCACCATCAAGTGCAGAGACCTCAGTGAGTACTTGCCACTGTGCACGCTGTGTGGAGGCTGCATGCAGGCTCATGACAACTTGCTTGCCTTTGCTGATGCGCGGCCTTTGGTAAGTGGCGCTGCTATCTTAGATGAATGCGATTGACTTATCTCGCTTTTCGTGGTACTCCACTCCAAATTTGGCTCACGGCAGATGCGTGTTGTTTCCACGACGGTTGGGAGCGAACGCGTTCACACGAGCAAGTTCCGATGTAATATACCGCGTGTCTGTTTGCAGTTCTCCGTGCACTCGTGTTGCGTTTAATATTGTGCCTGCTTGTTTGGGAGTGTGTGGGAGGGGCAGCCTCGACTCATGGCTTCTCCTGTGTGTGCGGTGTTGGTCTAACTAGGTCATGATTAGCTGAGAGATTTACAGTGTTTTATTAAGGCGCAACACTAACCCACATGAGCGGGCCTGATTCTCAAAGAAGCGTTTGTTGTTTGAATTGCATTCAGCTGCATTAGTTCAACATCAATCAGCTCACATTAGGCATCTGATGGAAATGTTATACCGTGAACACATCATTATGTAGAGAGAGAGAGATCATACTTTTTAATAGCAATGCCACATTTTACAGAGAAAGTTGTCACGCTAATGTGTACCAAAACAGAGTTTATGGAATAAGTATTTGGCACTAGCCATTCCGCCGAGAATGCAAAGGGGCAACTGTTACAACATGTTCTCAATAAGAGATTACTCAACATTATTGTCCTCCTCCGTGTGAAACATAACATCATGCAGCTTTTCCTCCCTTTGTTTCTGCGTGATTAATAATTAATGTCCGAAAAAGGAAAGGGAAGTACTAAACCTTGTCCAGTTGCATGGCTGTTCAAATGGATTCAGATGACACCACAATGATGAGTTTAAATGTGTATCACTCTGGAGAATGAATTGAAATTGTGATTTGGTCCATTTGGATGAGAAAATAGTTTTACAGAAGTCCACTATTCCATTATAGCACACATTATAGCATAATTGTCATTTATGGCAAACGAGACAAAACACCATTTTTAGAGCACACTTGGCATTTTTTGGATTTGTAACGAAAACTTCAGCCGGGTGGGTAAACAAGTGAGCAAAAGGAAAATGACCCAATAAAAAAATGCATGTTGTTGTAACCCGTAGGTGCCCTGATGCATGAGCTGTCAAACGACGGGGCCAGGCGTCAGTTTGAGTGTTACCTGGAGGAGATGCTGCTGCCGCTGATGGTGGCCAGCGCGCAGAGCGGCGAGAGAGAGTGCCACGTTGTGGTGCTGACCGACGACGACGTGGTGGACTGGGATGAAGAGTACCCGCCGCAGATGGGAGAGGAGTACTCCCAGAGTAAGACTCTTAGTCTTGTCTTTGAATCACAAGCCAGCAAAAATGGATTGTGTTCTTTTTAAAGCTTGTACTTGCACTTCCTGGTTTTTTCTAACAGCAGCCTGTGAATAACGTGAGTCACTTCAAATTTGGGCCAGACTTTTTCACGCTGTTAAAAGGTGTGTCCACATTTTTTGAGTGGTACTCAGCGCTTGCTTGTGCTTGTTGGTTTTCACAGACGGCTTTGCAAAGAAGGAGCGGGAATCGCAGCGCATCCTCTGATATACAGTCTTATAATATCGTGCACTGAAAAAAGTTAGGTTTACATCTTCGATTGAAACCCCGGGAAATTCCGGGAAAACTTCAGGTTTTCAAGGGTGATTCCAAAGATGAACATAGGTTTGAGAGAGATGTTTAGCCAGGCGCTATAGCCCTTAATGGGTTAACCAAGATAGCATTTAGCTGCCAACACAAGACCGTCTTGATGTGATGAAAATGATGCCGAACGGAGCAAGCCAGGAAGAATATTTAAGATTGCGTAATAGCGCAACACGTTTTCAGTTTTTATTGCATTATTTCACAATACAAATAATTATTGCAAAATAACGCAATGTTATTTTAGGAGGAGGACAAATGTCTTTCACTTCCGGGTCATAGCTTTCAGTGCACGGTGGAGCTGGCATGACCCGTCAGCTCTAGAGATGTCCCAGACAAGGACATACAAAGTTTGTACTCAATGTTAACAGTTAGTTAAAAAAACAACATTTCTAGCCACCCTTTTCCTCGTCAGTGAAATGGGCTTCCACTAGAGGGCAGACTATGCCTGTGAGAACAACCCTGAGGGAGGGAACGCGCTTGAAAAAGAGCACAGTGTCGTGAGGGCTGCAGTGATGGCGGCTCCATCGTATCGTGGAATAGAACAGTGGTCTTTCTATTTAAAAGAACCCAACACAACACGTCAGCCGGTACTTCACCTGGTTCGGGACGAAAACCCACTTCCGTCCTAGCTTAGTCGTCCTTTTTAAAAGACTTCTCGTCCTCCGTCTGCCCGTCCACAAAATGTTTGTCCATCCGTTTCGTCCCTTGAACGGAATGCCCATCTCTGATCCTTAGTACCAAAGGTAGTGAAGTCAGTGCTATATATAATACAATGGCCTACCAGTACCAGTTTACTGTACGTGTTAGTAGTATTAATTCAAAACGGATTGGCAGGCCAGAGGAGAATAATTTGTGGGCCTGAGCAACGTATATAGCAGTCCGGCCCACCGGGAAATCGCCCGGTTGTACAGATTGCCCACTCCAAGCCTAGTAATAACTAGTTTTCATGTGCCGCCAACATCCTTTGCATATATATCCATCCATTATCGATACAACTTATCCTCACAAGGGTCACGGGGCGTGCTGGAGCCTATCCCAGCTTGTTTACGCTGGAAACCCAAACCTTTGTTGAAAACTAGCTCCCTGCCATTTGTGGCCATGAAGGTAGTGTCAACACATCGGCATTGACACGATTGAAACCACACGAGTCCTGAAAAAAAAAAAAAAAAAGATTTAGCCTTTGCGATGATCTGAACGCTAATGGAAATAATGGTCATAATGATATAAGCAGTTATATGGTCGGCCTACTTAGTTTCCATGATATCATTGATGTTATGCGCAAGCGTGGGAGCCTTCAGGAGAATTTCAAGTGCTCAACAAATGTATTTACTCGCCTTGTCTCGTCTTTCAGGTTGTGCTGCCTTGAAGTCAAACGATGGCTAAACCAACATTACTTGTAAATGTCTCTTTATCAACAGTTATCTACAGCACCAAACTGTACCGCTTCTTCAAATACATTGAAAACCGTGACGTGGCCAAGTCGGTGTTGAAGGAGAGAGGACTGAAGAAGATCCGACTGGGAATAGAAGGTATATTTCCACTGCCCTGATTAGCAACGTTTTCAAAGCATTTCTCGACATGCGTCATAGCTGTCTTTAAGACGTCATGTGGCGGGATTTATAGAGCAAGGACATCCAAGCATGGCAATAGATAACATACAGAAGTACAATTCAGGACATTGTAGTCAAGGTTGCGTAGCTTGGCCTGTTGACATGACGCAGACCCAACAGTGGTTCTTCCTGATGCAGATGCACACATTCCTGTTATCCTTGAACTGTTTGGACTTCTTCCGCTTCAAGTTAACCATCTCTCTAAAACTTACGGTCGTCTTTGGGGGTCACCCTTGAAAACCTGACATTATTGCCACCTACAAAATAATTAATATCTCAGCCCATATAGCAGATAATAATAATTATAATAATAATAGTATAATAATTCCCCAAAAATTTGAGAGTTTAGACGTGGCTTTCACACAGGCCCGAGTTTATTCATCTTTACTGTTGTAATCGAAGAAGCCAGTGAAGCATTATTTTTAATTTTAAAAACCGGATTGGTAATTACCACGCTGTGTTCTCTTACATTTCATTGGCTAAGAGACCGAGAATTGGATTAAAATGTTTTTTTTTTTAAATGACGTATACGCTCTCCAGCTTTAAAGGGAAAAACACGCGACAGCGCTCATGGCTTTAGTGGTAGAAACGCGCTTATGCACTCCCGTCCTTACTGGGTTAATATTATGTTAAGTTAACCAAATAACTCCAACTAAAATTGAAAAAAAAAAAATTTTTACCAACAATATAAAATGAAAAAAGAGTGTGTTTAAAAAACTATGATAAATAAATGATAAAAACTAAATTTTACATTTATAAAGCCAACTAAAACTATAATTTTAGCGAAAATGTCCTTGGTTTTCGTCTTTGTCAGGTTTTACTATACATAAGATTTCAAAATTTATTTTAAATTACAGCTGTACAGAAGAAGGGCAGGTCAGGCAGGTAGCTGTTTTTATTTAAAGGGGAAATCAATCCAAACACACAAGAATATGTTCCCAGCAGACCAACTAGTTGAAACTAGTTGATTAATATTGCGTTTGTGGAATATGATTTAAGAAGCAAAATCCACCCCTTTTCAGCCATCTCAGGGGGAGGCCATTTTGTCACGTTTGTCGACAAAATGACATCACAACTGCTCAAGGCTCATACAATGACCAATCATGGCTCAGCTTCAGAAAACAGGTCAGCCCTGATTGGTCGTTACCTGAGCCCTGAGCAGTTGTGATATCATTTACAGTCGATAAAAGTAACAAAATGGCTGCCCCCACATCTGGCTAAAAACAGGTGGATTACGCATTATTTATCAGAATGCCTTGTTTCAACTAGTGGGCTTGCATAGAAAATATTCTTGAAAAAAAAAAGTTTGGGTTGACTAAGAAACTAAAACAATGCATTTTTGAAAACTCTTAGAAACAAACTTAAACGAGCTAAGTCAAAACAAACTGATGCAAAACTATTCTAACGCTGCCCCAGGCTACCCGACGTATAAGGAGAAGGTCAAGCGGCGCCCCGGAGGTCGCCCAGAGGTCATCTACAACTACGTCCAGCGTCCTTTCATCCGCATGTCGTGGGAAAAGGAAGAAGGGAAGAGCCGCCACGTGGACTTTCAGTGCGTCAAGTCCAAGTCCACCACCAACCTGGCCGCCGCCGCCGCCGACATCCCGCAGGATCAGCTCGTGGTCATGCACCCACCGCACCCTCAGGTGGACGAGCTGGACGCGCCTCCGCAGCCTGGCGCGCACGACCCACACCAACCGCCGCCGCCGCCGTCGGTTCGGGGCGCGGAGGGCGTGGCCTCCCCGCGGGTTCAGGACAACCAGAACCTGGCCGGCAATCCGCCGCACCCTCCGCACACGGCTTACCGCTACGAGTCTGAGGCTGACCCGCCCTCGCCCTCTGCATGACTCCCGCACACACTACGCAGCGGGTCGAGGCGGCTTTCGGGCTGGATTTGCACCATGGACGTCCTCGGTTTGGAGTGACCAACATTTATTCGATATCCTTAATTTCCAGCTTGAGGTCCATGTCCTAGTACACTCTTTGTCCTCACTAGTAAGACAATTCAGTGCACTCTTACAAGTTGAGTGTCTTACTACTACAAGTGTGCTTTGTCCTCACTAGACAAGAAAAGGCAGCTTTATGTATACAGCACAATTCATACACAAGGCAACTCAATGTGCTTCACACAAGCAAAGACAAAACCGATAAGCGTTTACAAACACAACAGCTAACGACATACCGTATTTTACGAACTATAAGCCGGAAAAAAAAAAAAAAATAGTAATCATAAAAAACATATATAAGCCGCACCTATCCGTGTTGAAAAATGTGATATTTACTGCATTTGCAGAACGATTTTAAACGGTAAAGGTACATATGTATGTACCTGAACAGATTATTTCCTAACAGTGGCTTTTAACACGGCAGCAACTTTGCTGATTAAAATGGAGCAGAACCAAGAGAAAATAAACAGTATTTATCTTAATTTCATTGCCCGCTGCCACTCAAGTTTGCAACGTCCACCTTTTATTGCTGTAATTCCGCATACCACTTCAATTCATAACCTAGTGCAAACCGCCCTCGCCTTTTAAACTCCTCCAACTGCAGTTACATCATGTTAATGGGCAAAGCGTCCCTAGCGGCGGAAGAAAAATCCACAGAATAGCCGCACCTTTATTCAAACCACATACTTCAAAACCTAGGAAAAAAGTAGCGGTTTATAGTCCGGGAGATACTGTAGTTAAACCAGTGAGTCTCAAAAGTGTGGCGCCCTCTTCTGGTATGCAAAATAATTAATCCCTAGAACCAAACCAACCAAGGTTTTTTTTTTTAACTTAATGCCAATACATTTTCATTGAACCATTATTTACTGTAAATGTTCAAACTGCATAATGTTACAGTGACATACACTAATATGAAATACTTTTTAAGAATAAAACCACGGTCTCATTTTTGGTCTACTTTGCTATTATATTTTATGTTAATCATGATGGTGGTACTTTGAGAGATTTTTTTTGTGTTTGGTTTAAGAATCACTGAGTTAGTTGAGCGTATGTCGTGTGAGTCACCCGCGTCATACTAGTAACGTTCCCCCCCCCCTTTCAGTGCCACTATTGGCCTTCTAGTACACAATTAAACCTTACTTGCAAACTTCTGTGCTGCACTAGTAACATTGCTAGGTCTAACTATTTGGCATGTATCACACACTTGTAGCCACCTGGACCCTACAAATGGCATGAAAATGCCCACTAGTATGCATCACTCATAACTTGTACTGTAGTTGTCGTACTTGTCCTACAGTAAAGGCAATCATTCCGACTATGTGCTGAATTACCTTAGCAGTGAGGAAAAAAGAGTGTGCTAGTACTCAAGTGTGCTCAAGCTCAAGACGGATCTCAAATTCCCTCATTGAGCGGTCTGCAGCGTGAGTCCGGCCCAAGTCATGTCATTTTGAAGCACAGCGCCACAGTGAAGCACAGACCGGCCTTGATCCGCAACACACCTCTTTTCTCCCCTCGTGGCAAAACACCACTTTGCCTTGTCGCACCTCGGCTGCAGCTTTTTTTTTTTTTCG
>NC_141220.1:4252500-4382500 GCF_054856515.1 Filicampus tigris
AAATACCTAGAGAGCCAAAACACAGCACTGAATATGATTGTAGTACATTAAAAGTCAAAAAAAAAAAATACTCAGGTAACCGTTACTTTTTTAAAAATCAATTCAGCAGACAATTATTTTATGATATCGAATTACAACTTATTTGAAAATTCTATGGCTCTCTTATGTTACCATGACAACTGAGCATCCATTTTGACTGGTGGAGCGTGCCCTACAAATGTTTTATAACACTTTCGGACCTTTCGGATGTACATATTCAAGTGTGTACTGTCTTGTCTCCATACGGGCAGGAGGCGACATCCGCTAAACGCCTCCCGACATCTCGTTTCGAATCAAACTTTTAGAGGACACCATGCGACCGGGTCACATTGAGATTTCATCATCAATGATGGGATCGCAAACTAAATTAGGCAACAGACACTCATGGCTCTCCTTCAAGACTCATCTCAATTACCGTTTTAGTACTGGATTACTTGCACTTGGATTTTGTTTTTTAATGATTATTTATTTTTTACTGACCTCAGTCTGTTTAAAGGGCAAGGTTACAGGATTTCTTGGCCCTGACAGTTGTCAATTTCATGTAGTACGCTTTTGTTATCAAGTGCGAAATGGACTAAATTCAAAAGTTTTGGGGTTTTTTTGCAGTAAAATTTATCCTGAGGGTGTGCAAAGGAATGTTAGGGCCACAATGAATAACATGAGGAAAAAAAAAACCCTCAATGAAAAAATTGCAATACTACTAGCCATTTGGAAAATTAGGCACACAAAATTGGAACGTTACAAGCATAAAGTCATAATGAAGAAAATAAAGTTGACTGTTATTCTATTACAGGAATGTTTTTCAGTTCAAGTGGGAAGCCATATTGCCAATGTCTTTGTAAATACCTTTCATGAACAAATACAATTCATACTCAAAAGACTGACTTTCCCCCCTCTTGAAAATGATATTAAATGTTAATATTTTGAGTTTTTCTCCCCAAAATGACTTCATACACGCAAAGAGCACGTATGGACTGTTATACTCACAACATTACGTTTTTTTTCTCTCAAGAAAAACAAAAAGATTCATGTGAGATTGTTGGTTTTAGTGAAAATTCTTTTTTCCTCACAAAATAACTTTAAACTTGAACATTTCTTTTTTTCTTCCCCAAAAAGATACAAATGAATAATCGTAGATTACAACTTTTCTTTTCAGCGTGGCCCTAACACTCATTTGTTAATTGACGTGTCCTGTCTCACAAAAAAAAATAAAATAAGTTGTTGGGTAGGCATCTCTACATTTTAGGGATCAGATTTACAACGTGCGACTGACTCAAGATGATTCACCATTTCAACAGTTGAGTGACCAAGAACAGTCAGCTTTTTATGTCAGTGTTTGATGCTAATTAGCTTGCCAGGACGCCTTTGCCTGGACAAAGTGTGCAAATGTCAAAGTGAATGATGAGAAGCACTGTCTTTTTTTTTTTTCTTTCTGTGTCTCTGGACAGTGAGCCTTAGAAGACATCACAATTATTGGAACAACTTGTTGGTTTGCTTGTGGAAGCGTTACAAGAGGGCCACGGCAATTTTTGTCCCCCATCAGGACTGCCAGCTGAAATGTGCGTGAGAAAGACAGACTGTAGTTCAGTTTCTACGTGCAACTTTTGAGATGCTTTTCGAGTGAGTCGTTCAAACTCAGACAATGCGCAATTTAACAAGTGGAAGTTGTGGTGAAAAACAACAGCCGGTCATCTTCCTCGGATATACACACGCCATGTGGAATTGTCGGGGTGAAGTGCCATCTTCGCAATGATCGCAATGATGGCTGAACTGCTGTGAGCGTCTCCCAACTTGTCAACTTGAACAGACACCAGCAAACACCACATTGTACACTGGGAGGCGAACAGCACCCGGGAGCCTCCGGCCGCTGAATGTTTCCCAGTTTGGTGTTGGTTGGGGCTCAGCGGCCGACAGAGAAGCTCAGAGCCAGCGTTGGCAAGACGGCTGTCCGTCAGCACGCGGGTCAGCCCAACTTGAGCAAAGTCCAACTACCGCTGCTAAAGTGCTCGTGTATTATGGAAATGCCTTCATTTGGTTTCACCTTGAAGCTCCGTGAATTTGATTCTTGCGGTTAAATCTCCTTTTCGGTTTCATTCACAATGACATGAATGACGCTTTTGCCGGGCAGCGAGCAACAGAGTAGCAGAACAGGAAACCGAAAAGAAAATGCAACTAAAAAGCCGTTTCCTCTTGACTGAACTCTCTACCGGTGGCTCTGGTGCTGGGAGGGTGTCTCTCTCTCTCTCTCTCTCTCTCTCACTTTCTCTCTCTCTCTCTCTCTCTCTCTCCGCACGATGCCCTCGAGCTTCTTCACAAAGGCCAAGGCAGGTCACTAAAGTCGACGGGGCCGCCCAAGCCGGCGTCTGCCTCCAGAAGGGACATGATGACAGCCATGGCCGCCTCATCGTTGCTGGGGCTGCTGGAGCCGGGCTCGTCCATGATGTCGATACTCAGGTGGGAGTTGTCGCCTGAAGTGAGGAATGACCAAGACAATTAGCCCGAGCGTGAGCGGAAACAACATTTTACAGTGAACCGAAACTTCTGACGAGATTCGTAAGCGAGCCTCCATAGCTTTTGACAGTTTCGACCAAGACGCAATGCAGCTTTTTTGCATCAACTCCAACACTCACAAGGCCAATAATGCCTCTGTGGTCATCTTCTGAGGCACAAAACCAGACTGGTGCTCACAAATACTCACATCTGTCCCGTCTTCGACTGATACGGTCTTCATTTTTGATAGGATATACTCGATGCTAAATACATACTCGACAGATTTCGACCGTCTTGATTATTCATATCTAGATGTCGATATGATAACGCTTTTTTGCCCAGCCCTGCTAATTATGCTAACTACAGCTTGATGACATGGTGCTTTCTGGTAAGGGTTAAACCTGCTCAAAAAATGCCACAAAAGTGTGTTGGAACATTTCTGCCGCGTGTGTGGGTGTGCGACTCACTCATGATGGACTGGTTGGAGTAGGGGTAGCCCACAGAATCCGGCCCCGGAAGGATCCCAGTGCTGGCCAGCTCAGGTGTGCCGCCATTGTGAATCTATTAACATGACACAAGTTAAGCAGTTAGGCATGGGCTGAAATATGTGAGAACAGCTTGGTCAGAACAGAAAGCAGGAAAGGAAGCTCAGTCGTGATTGGTGCACACCTCCACAAAAGCACAGTGAGCACCATTTGAGCCGAACAGCGTAGTGCGGTAGCTCATACACCGTCAACAACTGCTTGCTGACAGAAGAACAGCTGCTGCACTGATCAATGTGGCCAAAAGTAATTCACTCATTTACGACACTTTGGAGGAAACTCACTGTAATAGGACAACAACTAACAATTTTAATAATCAATTAATCTGCGATAAATTTTGTCAATTAGTCAATAAATGTGATTTTTTTTTTTTTAAAGCTTCAATTTTCATCCCTTTATTATAATTGATAAAAAATGAACAAACATGAATGAATTAAGATTCAGTTACTGGTTTGGTCTGTAACAAGGCAGAAAAAAAGAGCAAAAATCATGATTTTTTTTAACTAAAAGCAAACCATTGGTAAATCTTTTACCATGATTCAACACAAAGGTAAGTCTGCTGACCAGGAGGACTACAGAAATCGGAGAGTATTTGCTGTTGAGAGGCTGGAATTCTGAGGTTTTGGACAATTTCTAACTAAACTATGTTTCAAAATGATTAGTCGATTATCAAAAATCAATAGGAATTAATTTGATGATTGATTAGTTGTTGATTAATCAGTTAATCGTTTAAGCTCTAATCTTTAACCTTTAATTCCATTATCATAAGTAGACAACTAGAGCAGTTACTAGGGATGTGTGCGACTAGTCATCTAACCGTCTATGATTTATTAAACGTTTTGTATTTTACTAGTCGGTTAAACGCGGCATTAAGTATCTTGTTCCACACACCTCTGTAAACATGCTGAGCACCAAGACAGAGAATTGCTCCCTCCCCCCTAAAAAAAATCCAATTTTTTTGCGTAAGCGTTCATATTACATTAAAAATGCGACCTCTGTCTTGTCTGCTGTATGAACACATCATGATACGTATCCGATCCAGGACCACATATGAAAGCGACCCAGGTCGCATTTGAAAAAAATCGTAATTGAGCCGTTCAGACTGTCATTAAAAAAAAAAAAATCAGATACAGGTCGCATTTGGGCAAAAAAATCCGATCTGGGTCGCACTTGGCTGCGGTGTGAACCTAGCCTTAGAGGAAAGACACAGCTCAAAACTTGGTTGCTCTCCTGCGGAGTGTGATGGGTACGTGGGCACTAGAAAATAAAGCCGTCGCCTGTGTGCATGATAATGCAGCTAACATGGTGCTAGCGAATGGGACCCTGCTGGACTGGGAGTCGGTACCATTACTCATTACATTATTCATAATAAATGCCATGCATTGCATTGGCAAATGTATCAGAAATGTATTTCACTTTCAATTGTTCACCTTTATTCAGTCAGTTGTTGTTCTTCATATGATTGGCCCATTATGGGTGTGGCAAGAATAATGGGTTTATAATCAATATCAGCTTTTTTGGAATGCGTATACGCTTGTCAAGACTTTCTTTTCCAGCAGATACTGTGTGAGTGTGTGTGCACCTGTGTTACCTTCTTTCCCCCAGGAGAGCAGGTGTCCGGTGGAGGGGTACTAGTGATGTTCAACGGGCTGGAACCACAGCTGGATGGGGAGGAGCCTCGGATTCTACAATCAAAACGGTGAGTTATTTGTCAATATGAAGGAAACTAAAGGGATACTTTTGTCCTTTTTCCATTTTCATCAGTAAAACGTTCATATTTTGTGTATGCTGAATTTTATAAATTCATTATTTTTCATGAACAATGAAAAAACACGTCACTTGCTGTCGACTGAAAATGACATCACAGTCGCTGAGGGCTCGGGTAATAACCAATCATGGCTCATCTAATGTTCACAAGCCTCTTTTCGACTGTGTCTTTGACCGCTTGACATCTTTGCAAGGATGCGTTTTTATTTGTCATGGCTCAAGGAGCTACACACCATCATCTCCGTTTGTGTCTCGTCAAACTTTAAGAAACGTAAATCGACGTCAACCCTTACAACGCCAGCAAACACCCGACAAATGATGGCAGCCAAAACATTACAAAATAGACAACACACATACACGGTGAGGTCATTTCAAACTCAAACAGGAAAACATCCCTCGATGCAGTAAGTGTTAATAGCTTTAAATCTCGAAATAATGTGGGCTTTCCATCAATCTATAAAAGATTTGCTATTTTCCTTAATTATAATCAGTGGTCCATCTAGTCACGTACGTTATACTACCTGATCAAATCGTTTTCCATCCGTCAGTCTAGTAGTTGGGATGTCAAACGTTAAATAATCAATTCGATTTTATACCTCCCAAAGGCTTAAAGGGATGGTGGGGACGGGATGGCCATGTTTTCACTAGCAAGTTCATTTTATATATTTTTTGATTGGGAAAATGAAGAGTTGTCATTTTCTATTTTATCAATAAATTTGGGAGAAATTAGGAAATAAGTGACTCCATGAATAACGCCTCTTGTTAATGAGGAACCATTCTATCCTTGTTCGGTCGGAGTCACGGGAGGAACTGGTTCCAAACTCTCAAATGGAAATCATTGTACTTTCATTGCTTATAATGTCCAAATACGGCGATCAATTGGCACCAAAATTTATGTGGCCATCCCTACTAATGCCCAATTCAACATATCAATAGGATTAACCTCTCCGTGGCTGATTTATGAGAATGAGGAAATGTGGAATTGAGTACGAGCTACATAGATTTAGGCTGGGACGAGCGCACACTGCTTCTTTGCTTAAAAAAAAACAAACACTGCTAAAACACTGCCTCAATGCTGATCACGGTTAGGATGGGCGAGGCATTAAACACCAGTCAGGATATTTACAGAGACTGAAGTGGGAATGAGTAGAAGTGCACATTTATTTGGATGAGGAACAGCCCCAGTTTTTCGACGGACAACATGCCGTCCAATTTGGAACGTAAACAGCCAAAATGGTGCGTTCCAATGCAACCACACTCGGCTGTGGAGTTAGCCTTGCTGGAACTTTTTGTTCGCTGAACATTGGCGCTTGTTTGATGAGGGCCTACCCTCACTCTCTGGCGGCTGCAAGCGGTGTCGGACAACGCACGCGACTGCTTGGATGGCAACCCTGCGACATGAAGATCGACGCAGGCTGGACGCAGTGTAAGGAGCTAACGTTGTTGTGCCAACACCTTTTGTTTTAACGACCTGAAGCTAGTTGTTGTTATTAGCCGTCCTATCATCCTAACTTTAGCCAGGGAGGGAAGTGGGAGGCGTAAAGCTGCAATCTGCCTGCTGCTGCTGCAAGCCGCCGTCTCCCTCCTGAGAGTTGACACTAGTTTAGCGTAGCTAAATGTCCGAAATATAACCAGTCGGGGTTCGTGTGCGCATTCATGCTCTTGTCCGCTTCAGCTTGTGAAAGTGGAGGAGCAATCGCCACGGTATTTTGGGTTTTGTGGAGGTGATCATGATGAGATCAGGTTTTATGTCAATAAATCCAAACTATTGTGCAGAACACTTTTATACTTTCACAGGTTGAAGTGGACAGGTTGAAGTGGACAAGAGTAGTAATGTGGATTTGCATTTTGGTGGCGATCGGTCGCCGTTTTGGACAACAGAACTGACAAAGCGAGCAATATGTAATTGCTCCGTCCCGTGACGTAGACCGCTGAAACCGAAAAAAATAAGCACAGCCCCAATCCTTCCTTTGAGGATTATGGAGTGCTCACAGTGCTCTTACGAACCTTGAGTGCTGCAGAAATTCTTTTGTAACGTTGGTCAGATCTGTGCCTTGCCGCAATTCTGTGTCTGACCACCTTGGACAGTTCCTTCGACCTCATGATTCTCATTTTCTCTGACATGCACTGTGAGCTGTAAGGTCTTATATAGACCTCTCCTAATCAAGTCCAATCACTTTAATTAAACACAGTTGGACTCTGGACAATAAAGGAGGATCAGAAGAATTGGCCAGCATGTGAGTTAAATGTGAAGGTCGCTGCAAAGGGTGTGAATACTTATGACCATATGATATTGCAGTTTTTCTTTTTTCATTAATTTGCAAAATGTTCTGCATTTCTATTTTTTTCTGTTAAGATGGGGTGCTGAGTGTACATGAATGAGAAATAAAATTAACTTTTTTTTTATTGGCAAATGGCTGCAATGACACAAAGTGAAAAATTTCAAGTGGTCCGAATACTTTCCGTACCCACTGTATTAGTACCTTACTCATGGAGGGCTTGGTCTCTTGTAAATTCTATGACTACTGGCCAGGTGTGGCTTGTTTATTACTACCATGATGACAAATGCAGTATACGCCAACTGTTACGCCTGTCTGGCAAGTCTGATGTTGCTCACCGTGGTCGCCGGAATGCTCAGTGAGTTTGAGTGAATGTTCAGATGCTTGGAAAATTAGAAGGAACATTGCTCGGAATTCATCTGCATGGCCTAGTTTTACAATTAAATGTCATCCAAAGCAGGATGTTTTTAAATGCTACAGAAAGAAACAACAGTAGGTTCATTTTATAATGTACATCTTTGGTCATGATTATTGATGTAGACTGTCAGATGGCAAGTTAGGTTTGATAGTTAGGAAAAAAACGGAATAGTTTACATTGCTGTAAATAGAGGGATTGGTACACTGTTACACTGTACAGTGGTACCTCTACTTACGTCTCTTCATACGAAATTTTCAAGTTACAAAACGCCTCAACAGGAAAATATTGCCTCTTTTTACGAAAGAAATGTCAAGATACGAAAGGTAAAAGTATGGGCTGATACTCGCAGCTACGGAGTTTCCTGAACGCAACATACTCATAGCTGCTCTGCCATTGGCTAGCCTAGCATCTTCCTGGCACCCCATTGGCTAAGAGGGACCTCTACCGTATGTGTCTATGTGTGCCGAATGATAGACAGGTAGATAGATAGATATGTGATAGATATGTCTATGCAGCGTCCTCGTCATTCGCCCCTCGGGCCATGAGGTGTTCCGATAGTTTTATGTGAATTAGAAACGAGGAAAAGAAAAAAAGGAGAAAATCGTTTTTTTTGTCCATACAAACAAAGCAAGAGATAATAGCCAAGTATCAAAAAGGGATGCGTTTGGTTGATCTCGCCAAAGAATATGACCGTAATGTATCGACAGTCGCCACGTTATTAAATCAGTCCTTTACAAAACGTCAGACTAAAACAACTTCTGAGAGAGAACATGAACCAAAGAGGGCAAAAAGCGATGAGGACAGCAATTAAAAGGTAAATGACCATCATTTTTATTCCTTACTCTACTCTTTGTTTTTTTACATTATGCACAACTGTCATTTATTGTGCAATAATCTAATTGTAACATGTATTTGTTACATGTTTTTATGCATTATTATGCTTTATAAAACATTTATGTCTGAATATTGGGGGGCTTGGAACAGATTAGGGCATTTACATGGAAAACACTACTTACAACATTTTCTACTTAAGAAATTTCTTCCACAACCAATTAATTTCGTAAGTAGAGGTAGCACTGTACAATATTTTTGTGTTATTCATTGCTCTCATTCTCCCTCAATAAAGTATACATGTGTTAAAATGTGTTGGCATTACTTGTGTATTTAGCTCATTCACGATAAATTCATTGATAAATGTATTTGTCTTTTCACAGTGCAGGAACGTATTCGTATTTTTTTCAAATTTTTTCAAAGGTTTAGGGTAAACGAGGGTCTGAAAATGTCTGGCAGTGAATGAGTTAAACATGGAGTGGGTTGTTTCTATATCGCAGATTTCACTTATTGCGGTGGTAGACTGGAACGTAACTCCCTCTCTTTTTTTGTCACTTCATAGAATGACGTAAACCACATAAATAAGATATGCACATTTAAAATATAACATGAGGTTTTGACATCTTCGACCAAGTTCTCCTTTAACAAATAAAAAAAAAATCCCCCACATAAATTAGAACCACAACAATAATGACCTGGTTGAATCATTCTCTGTTGCAAAAAAAGAAAGAAAAAGAAAGTGCAGTCTTACACCAGACGAACAGACAAACAAGGAGACATTGCGTCTGTAGTGTAGACACATAATTAAGATCTGTGGTCTAGACCTGAACTCGAAAACGATATGGTGCACTTTACCTGAAACATTTTATCGTAATTGACATGGGCATTTTTAGCCTTGCGCTGAAAGGACTGTGCATAAAATCACAGCACAAACGGCATTTGTGATGTGCAACTAATAGTACGACTATTAGACTGCTTTCTGCTGCGATATAAACACTTGCTGATTTCCACAGTAATATGTTTACCGGCTGATATTATAAAATTGTCATTGGATTGTTGTAGCCACAGACAGAGGGAGTCCAGAAGAAGACAACGAACCAAAAAGGAACCACACTTCGCACCGGTTGCAATTTGCGACGACAGCAATCTGCTCTTACCTTTGGATCTCCATCACTTCCTCTGCAATCATTCTTCCAATTTTTCCAGCTCCTGCTCTTGTGCCACCGGGAATGCCAGGCACCGTCTGCAATGCCCGTCTTCCTCCACCTACTGGTCAACAGCGACCCAGAAGACGAGGGTTTAAACACTTAGTAATGCTGGACAGTGGCAAGGTTGCAGTTTATATTGTGCCGGGCGGCGTTTTCAGCTTACCCTCTGAAGGGAGGACACTGTCCATACTCTGTGGGGAAGCAGCAGATTGAGGGTATTCTGATCCTTCCATCATCGGACACCTAGAGAGAGACGAGCATGTGGAAATAATCTCCTTCAAAACAAGCTTTTCTGACATCCTGTGTTTGTCCTTCGACACTTACGACACAACAGTGTTCGTGGACACAATGTATTCCACCTCCTTGGTCCAGGGGTTCATAAAGCTGAACCATCGGCTCCTCAGTGTGATGAAAGAGCCATCTTTGATCTTGAATTTGTAACAGTTTGTGTTAATCTTCTCTCTCATCTGCAGCACTACAACCATAAACAGAAGAAATAAATGAATTGATACAGCTCTCTTGCTGTTATTTTAGACCTTCTTGCACAACAGCGGTACATACAGTGCTCCAATAAATGAGTACAGCCCAAAGATTTTTTGGATGACTTGACCTTCCTTTCACTTTATGTTCTGTCTGCTACGACAAAATACTCATTGAATGCAGATCAGATTTGTCATTGTACACACAAAAATGTTTTAATCTAAATTCTGAAAAACGTTCTTGTGTTCATAGAGAAATTGATAGAATATCTTGCTTTTTAAAAGTACACATTTATTTTGACCACTGTCGTATTTCGTCTTTTTGTCTGAGTAAAAGTCCTTACTTAACCCATTAAGGACGGGAGCGTACAACCGCGTTTCTACCACGAGAACGCAATGACGTCTTTCTAACCTTAAAGCGAGAGAGCGTACACGTCATTTTCTTTTTATTATTTAATTATGCATTATAATAAAATGCATCACAATATACACGTGACGATGTCGTAAGCCCGCAGAGGATGTTCAGGAATTCTTGCGAGTCATAAGGGCGGTCGACCATCGATCGCGTGAGCTCTGAAATGAGTAACGGCAGCGATATAGACGACGCGCTTGTGGACTTTGAACCAGCAGAACCAGTCGAACGTGATATATAGTTAAGATATATGTTTGTAGACAATGACAGTATCGACATCTTTGTAACAGAATAGAGGATGGTAATTATCACTCGATTTCTTACATTAAAAATAGTGCTTCTCTTGCATTGACAGTTTATTTTTACATCTTCGATTGAAACAGTAAAGATGAATAAACTCCGGCCTGTGTGCAAGCCACATGTCTAACGTCTCAAATTCTTTTGGAATTATGTTTCTGTCTGCTACAGGAGCTGAGATATTAATTATTTTGTAGGTGTTGAATTTCTGGGAAAACATGAGGTTTTCAAGGGTAATTCCAAACACGACCTTAGGTTTTGGGGAGCTGTTAAGCCAAGCACTTTAGGCTTTAATGGGCCAAATGAATCAAGATGGCAGTGTAGCTACTGCCAAAAGTTAGCAATGTATATGATTTTTTGCCAGCACACTTGATTCCAATTGTGTTCCAGTGTTGAAATGTTCCAGGTTGATTTGCATTCATCAGACCAAGGCCTTTCCAAATACCTTGTCTGTGGCACTCTGCCAAATGGCCGATGTCATCCTGGTGGAAATATTCATAGAAGGATGTTCCAAGCAGCTCCTGGGGTAGGTAGGCGAGGATGGCTGTTGCTCTAACAAACACACCAAAAAGAAGAAGGATTTAGACTTAATTTAGTACACAAAGCTAATTATAACATTCATCATCACAAAAATAGCACGTTTTCAGAAAATAATGGGTGAAAAGTAACGCCAAAACTTTGTGGCAGTGTTTTGCTCCAAGATGAAGGAACTGATAGAATCTGTAGACTTGAGCTAATCGAGCAGGGTTCTGCATGAACAGTGTGCCGGTGATCCGGGGCCACTCTAGTACAATTTTAATAGATACCAAATAATCTGTTCATGCTTTTTTTGGTCTTTTTTAAATATTGAATATTGTGTATTTAGAGTTTTACCCATTCAAATTAAATCATGGGGTTTTTTTTTTCGTGCGCTGCGCAAATTTTTTTGCACATCTGGTTAAATCCTTCCATAAGTCTAGATAATAAATAAAATAGATGGTAATTTAAGATAAACACATACAAACACACAAAATACAAAGTGTACATTTGAACATTAATTTAAACAATTTTAAGAATGAGTTTGTGGAGGACATGCAGTGAACTGACGTCTAATGTCTCGATGCAGTCACAAGGTAGCAGTTAAAGGTACTAAACTTTCAATACAGAGAAAATGATGTGCATGTTGGTCTTCTCCTTCTAGTGAGCAGGTTGACAGATTTGAAATATTTCAGGACTATAAAGGCACAACGGATATAAAAAATATGAACAACAACAAGATACAAAGGCCAGAAAATGTCAAATGTTAATAAACACCACATTTTTTTGGACTATCACATCTTTTTCCCCCCATAGTTTGTCTGCTGCTGCGATTTATACTCAGGTGCAATTTGTATCATCTATTAAAATTAGAGCTCAGATTGGTGCCAAAGATCCCCATTCCCTAATTGTGTTGACTTTCTTAGCATTACCGACGACAGAAAGCGAAATGTGATGCTCCCTCCCACTCCGGCATTCCGTTAACATATACACATCATGCCTCTTCCTTTGCACAATATCATCTTGGCGTAAAGGCCCTGATAGACCAAACCGACGTCGGAGGCCGTGAAGCGTCGTGGCGTCTGAATGCGCCGTCTGATTGGTGTAGTGACCACCGGCGTAGTGTCGGAACCCATCAGTAAGCGTCTGGCGGGCATTTACGCATGTTGAATCGGCGTCGCGAGTCGTGACATTTGGTCACTCTAATTGGCTGTTAACTAGCAAATCAGCGCTCCGAGCACCAACGGGAAATGCGGATAAACAGTGAGCACGCCTTTGCTACCTTAATCTTTTCACAAGAACAAGAGCGAGGGTTGACAATTTAAGTATTTCACAATACCGTATCAAGAACGTGAGGGTTTATCGTGAGCGAAGAGTATAGCTGAATGCATTGTTTACGTTTTTACATTTTTGGATTTTTCTAACCATAAGGAATAGTGACTACCGCCGCCGATGGTATGGAAAGGTATTACATCGCACGCATGCGCAGAAGGTACTTTAATGGTCAGCGTCGATGTCTGTCGTTGCGGTGTATTTTTCCAGTGTGACTTGCCGACAGCCGGCCCAATGCCACAGGGGGTAAGCATCTGTCCCTGTTGGCCAACGTCGGATTGGTATATCTAGGCCTCTAAGTGTGACTCTCGATGGCCAAGTATATCTGACCAAAACGATTGCTTCATGCATCACTGGCCAAATTGGCAGGTATGTTTTCACTATTTATTATTTTTTTTCTATTGTTTATTTGGTATTGTTAAGTGATAAACAACAATAAAGCAATATCACAAGAGAAGGGATGATATTGTGCTCACCAAGTTTTTTTAAAACGCTCATGTTTTCCACATGAACTGACTACAGGAATCAGAGAATAATTACTGTTGAGTGGCTGAAATCAGAGTGTTTGGACAATTTTAAGTTGAACAATGGCACTAAACAATTACTGGTTTATCAAAATTTGTGGATTGATTTGATAATCGATTAGTTGATTAATTAGATTCCTTTTGACACCTTTAGTTTTGACAGAGTGTGTTGAACATTCCTGCAGGAATACCCTACACGGCTCGTCTTACCTCTCCCTCAAACAAAGCTTCCGCTGGACTAATTCTTACATTTAAAGAAAATGTTGGAATACATCTGGCAGCTCAACCCCAAACACAACAGGTTTTGTCATCCATTCAAAAATAGTAATTGAGCTCAATCGGGAAATGTTTAGAAAGAGGGGACAAATCAAATAGGACGACTGCAAAAGTTTGATGTAATGATTTGCATTGTGTCGGCTCACCTCTGGTCAACGAAGACAAATTTGCCATCAATGGCATGCCGGGAAACATACTCGGTGGGCTTCACTCTGATGTCTGCCAAGCTGGGCTGAGGGACAATATGTGGGTGTAGTCGACCGATGGCTACCAGGCAGCTCAAGTTGCAGCCTTCGTTATCAGGCTCATTGTCTTCATCAAGACCCATCTTTGTGGGCGGCCAACTCTTTAGGTATCCTGTGCTGTGAATCGTGCAGAAGCTCTTGCGATCCGCTGTGTTGACAATACAACAGGAAGGGTACTACAGTTACATCAAAATAAACAGATACATTATGTTCGTTAATAAAGTACATTTTATGGGTTACTGCATAAGAGCATTCGCTGTGTGTGATGCGCAACTTTTGTCATCACATTGGACGCAGCGATGCGCATCGCGCCATCGACGGATTCATTAATCGAGTATGTGTTACGACGGCTCAAGGACGGAACGCTGCGTTGCGTCGCCTCTCGGTGCAAAGCAGGCCAGGGCTGCGCGGCATCAATCTGCATCACGTCCTCACATTGAAAAATGTTTATTTCGAGAGCGGTGTCCCAGTGGTGTCAGAATGTGCATTATAGGATGGGCTGGGGGAGTAGATTAACAGTGCTCGGAGTTCAGACACAGGAACCAATAAACCAACCAGCGGGAAAAGCATTCCTGTTACTCTCTAGTAGGCTACTACAAAAGCACTTCCAAATATGGGCAAGCTTGCACCGGGGCGCTGGCTATCGAGCATTGAATTCAACTGTTAAGCAGTCAATGAAGCCCAGCTAGACAGTTTGTCAGCGACTTTGTCTGTGTTCATTGCTTGCCTCACGCCGTCACAGGGTCAGATAAAGCAAGTTTGAAGAGGACGCAAAAATACCCCGGTTAGCTTAGCGCTAGATAGCAGCTTGTACGAAGCGGACGGAATCAAAATAAGTCCAAAAGGATAAGTGCTTCAGAAAATGGACAGATGCATGGATGGTTGGAAGAACAGCCTGGGTTTGAGAGTGGGGGAGATACTGACGGTTAAAGTAAGTAACTGGTTGGTGCTGCGATGCCGTTGGTGCATATGTACACTCGATATGTTTTTCAAAAAGTGCACTCCCTTTACCATCATTATAAAATTGGATGTTACATTTTTTTGGGACCATCTATGATGCGTTTTTCAGCAAAGTACAATTATTAATGCATTGGAATGGATTCCGGATTCGGTGGTTAAATGTTTAACAAACAGCGATGGCGGATTTGAGGTACGAGTTAAGCACTATATATGACAACAACAACAACAATCTGGGCGTGTCAGCCAATAGCAACTGGTGGGTGCAAGGGAAGGCCCAGTCAACAACTTGACGTCACATTCGTTTCCAACACGTCGCCTTGCATTAAAATTAACCTGGGGATGGGAACACCAGATATTTATAAAATTTTACAATATTGCTCCATTTCCCCATCAACACGTCGAAATGGGGCTGGCAGCCCTTTAAGATCAAGTTTTCCATGTAACATTTTGCACTACAATTCTTTTGTATTTCTATCTGTTCATTGAATATATATGCACTTAAGGAGGCCAACTTCCTTTGTTGTGTAATGCCGTGCGCTAAATGAAGTGTGAGTCCTGGTTATAACAAGGATGTGGCCTTTTAAAAATAGAAAGAGGCACTAAGAGAGCAAGAGTTTTCAAAAGGTGGAAACTAAAATTTGTTTATATCAAGATGATAAGAAATGAAAAAATATTGACTGGAGATAAAAACAATTATAATATATTATAAGGCAGAATAATGACTACATACAATTGTTTGCAAAACACTACCTTTTTTCTTTGAGCAGGTTGAGGGAAAGTCTTTATCCTCTACTTTGACAGACGGCCTGTTGCACTTCATCCTACAGAAAAATGACCGCCTGGCACCAGAACAAAGTCTAGATGGCCCAGGTGTGATGTCGGTCTTCACTGGAAGACCAGCTGCAAATACAAAAAACAAAAAAATTCATCATCACCAGCCAAAATGATTGTTCACCCACATGTATCCATACATGCATACATAGATTGTAAGGATTCATTGCAGTCAATAGAATGTACACAACATGGTACATTTACATTTCATTAGCACATTCCACAATGTCAGGATGAGGGCAGGAGCACAGTTGAGTCACCTCAAGACGTAGTGAGCAGATATTGGCTTACTTTTAGCATCGATGAGCCTTTCACGGGGGGCTGTATCAGAAGAAGACAGCTGTTCTTTGACCTTGGCAATATCCTTGGGATGTAAATAGTCAAACAGACTCTGACCTATGAGGTCATTCTGGAAAAAAGAAAGCAACACAGAAATGTCAGTTGTGGCACTTGGTCATAACTCCAACTTACGCTGGATGTCTTACTATGTGTTACTGTAGCTCTATTGAATAGCTTGATACCTAGACTACTAAGCATGGTAGAATGTCAAATATAATCAATGCAGTTGAAATGATTTTGCACTTCTACAGGCTGACAAGATACATTACGAACTTTACAACATCATACATATTTTACATGGTATATTGCAAACACTCAATGCGTACCTGGCTGTAGTTAAGAATCTTGTAAACTGATTCCGAAACAAAAAGAATTTTTCCTCGATCACATCCAACCACAAACAGGAAGCCATCAGCAGCCTGCATGGAAACAGATAATGCACAAATATAAATTTTCCGATTTTGGAACCAGTTCAGCATACAATTCTCAAGAAATAAGTACACCATAGTCCTCCTGGGAACATGTATATGGTGTGTGTGTTGTAGCCAAGCCTTTCGGGGAAACATTCATTTAGCTCTTTGTAGTATGTTGGGAGACGTGATCTCAAAGCCCTGTCTGATTTTATGTTTGGGACATTTGGAAGTGGCTTTGCATAAAGAAGTCCAATATTCTGTCATTGTTGTCCTGGTGGCCGAGAAAAAGGCTAGAACAAAGAACGGTCTATAGACTGAAGTTCCGTCATTTAAACGATGACTGTCAATCGTGGATAATAAACTGTGCTTGACACAGACTGCTTCATGTAAAGACTGAAACTGACGGAAAATCTCTCTCTGGAAAACTGGGAGAAAAGGTTGGCATTAACTTCAAAGAGGTGGATTATTTAGTGATCTCTGCAAGTAGCCAATCATATTGCACCTTGCTTAGAAGTCTCCTCAAAAAAGAAAAGGACACATTAGCGGTGACTGACTGAGATTACTGAAACCTTTGACTTTGTAATACCAAGGTAAACCATCAAACCAGTAATCGGCCCATGCCTAAAATCAATTATACACGGTGCCCATCCCCCACCATGTGTCCGCATATGCACGCACAAATAAAAGTTTTATTCTCTGTGTAGCACTCACCCTTAGTATCAAATGTTTCAGCTCATCATCAGAAAGGAAGGAAGGCTTGTAGTTGGCCTCTGTATATGGATTTGCTGCTCCTGTATGGAAGAGTAAACACACTAATTACAAAGTAGGAATAGTCAGGGCACGAGGAACGACTGCTGCAAGTTCCCTATTGTTTCTGTAGAAATGTATTATTATTATTATTATTATTATTATTATTATTATTATCAGAGCAGGGCATTCCGTCTGTCCGTCCATCCATCCTCGACGGATGCCCAGCCTGTCGTGTGTGTAATCCGGGATAGCAATTTTGATTTGTTAACATTTAGTACCTTACCCTTGGCATGCGACGTATGTCCTTGTGTGGGACATCATAAGACCGTAAAAATCCGGACCGTCGGAATGCAAGGATGGAAGCACTTTAAAAGGTTGAGGACGGATGCGGTCGGAGGACAATTATTTTTATCAATAAGGACGGCGGGACGAGGACCGAAGGGTACTTAGGTCGCGGATGGAGGGTGGACTGGCAAAAAAGGGTAAAGTGCCCAGCTCTGATTATTATTCTTATTATCCGTAAAGACTCGCATTTTTCTAAATGACAATGAAAACTCACCTAACTTTGCACATACATTGGGCTCGGGAAAATATTCATTTTAAATTTTTCTTACAGGAATACGCAAAAATGGGTCTGTAGCGCTCTCTACAGAGGGTTAACGGAGCCCTGTCACGGTACTTATGACAATTTAGAAACATTTCTTTTGAATACCATTTCTCAACCTGACCAACTAATTATATTTGTGATACTTTGCTGCAGGTTAACTAACACTGGTAGTCGCAGCGACGTGGTAACTGATTAGCAGCAAGGGGAAAAGTTTGATCAAAGGTTCCTGTCTTGAGTAATTGATTTGATTAAAACAGTAACCACTGAATATAAGGATTAACAGCCACACATCATCCAGTACTTTACTGAAAATGAATTGGGAGAGAATTGATGGAAAAAGCTGAAAAAATTAAGATGTTTTGATTTTCTGGAAATTGCTTCAAAAGTAATTTGGAATAATATTCAATAATATGCATTCTATGTTCTAATACTCATTGCTTACTATAAATTAGTGTTAACTGGGAATGCACGATAACATCGACCCGATTATTAATGAGTTGATATAAGTAATTATGATGTTCTCGTTGAATATGAAAACAACAAAATAAAAAAAATACATCCAAGAATGGAGATGAAAAGAATTGCCGTCGGTACATTTGGGTTGACAAATCATGTGCTCTTTTCGAGTGCCTGTCGTAAACTCTCCTCTGACCAGACAACAAAAAGTGCGTGGATTGTGTGGGACTTCTCGGTGAGCATATCAAGTGCTCTTTTCTATTGAGTAGGGCCTGGCGTAAAAGTGCAATGAGCTCACAGGAAACAAACATGGCATTGATCATATGGGATTTCTTCACTGTTGACATTTTGTGCACTATGCACACCGAATGTTCAGCAAACACGAGGAGCAAGCCTAGGAAGATGCCTGCTCTGCTAAAGAAACTCCCCCAAAGACAGCCACAAAAAAAGACCTGGGGCTTGCATTTGAGAAGTGCAAAACTTTGCCAGAGACGACAAGAGGGCTACAAGATTTTGTAATTTCATCATGCAAATGATGGGGCGCTTGGCAACCTTTACCCTTGTTGAGGACGTTGGCTTAGGTCAGCAAATAAACCACTTATCGCAATGGTTTGGACCTGCTGCTATTTTTTTTGTAAAATACGACGTGACGGACTCTTGCATACACTGATCAATGGAAATAAGGACAAAACCTTCACTACTGATTTATGGGCATGTGATGTTAGTTAGCCCTGCTAGCATTGCTAGGTCTGACCACGTAGTTGGCTGGAGGAGAACTTCATACTATACAGGGCCGTACTGCATGCCGTGCCCTCAGTTGTGCATTTATCTGTATTTTTTTTTTTTTAATAATACACATTGTCAGCTTCCAGTTGTTGTTAGTGCACTTTATGAATCCTTACCCATGGGTTATTGGACTCAGGGAAGCCTTTATTTTTTAATTTTGTATCTCCCATGTGGATCCAGTATAGTGACATTGAGAAATTGAGTAATTTCAACAACGTAAAACTACATCTTGCGAGTGATCAATGATGTTGCACGATTTCATGCATCTGTATCTTCATGTATGTACACTTCATTTGACATTCATTTACTCTAGCTTTTTATCATGCACTGAAATATGGCCAGGGGTGCACATAACTGGTACGCAGGTACACATGCGCACCAGAAATCACTGATGCGTAACGTCAGTTGAGTCACGACGTGCCTTTGTGAGTCAACGTAATAAGTCCGCATTCACTGTAATAGCAGCAGAGAAAGTTGAAAACCCTCATGGCTCACATAAGTCGCATATGGGAGCGCTTTGCAAACATACTCAACGAACACACCACCTCCGCAAAGGCTAACTTCAAAATAAAGCTTACCAAATAATACATTGCGTCAATAGCCTTCGTAGACTTTTACTTTGAAGTTGACTTCCGTTTTTTGATGTCTCAATTTGCTACCTACATCAACACAACGCCATCCCGAAGTCATATTCAGTCGCTAATTTAGGACGCTAACAAACCGCTAGTTAATTATGCTGTCATTGTATGATACGACTCAAGTCTCCGGCGATAGTGGCTAGCAGCTGTTATCATTAGCAACAAGTGCCTGGCCGGTAGTTCAACAGCTTGGCTTCCTTTTTTTTAACTTCTTTTTCAAAATGGAGATTATTTTGTAATGCGCTGTCCATGTGTAAAAGAAGGTGCCTTAAATTGTACTTCAAGGTCTTTTTCATTATGAAAATAAAATAAAATAAAACCCTGTCTTCATTTATTTTATAAAAATACTTTTGCTCATCAAATAATTTTAAGAAAACATTCAGCTCAAAATGTCTGACAGAATACCTTGTTATTTTACACACTGTACCACGTATAAAATAAGAACATTCTTATTTTATACGTGGTACAGTGTATAAAATAACAAGGCATCCTGCCTTATATTGCGTTCTTAAATCCTAAATGGCCATATTAGACATTAGGAGTTGTTTTTTTTTAATGGACAAAAGTGGACAAAAAGATAAATGAAGTCAAAGTTCTCATTAACTTTTTTTTTTTTTTTTTTGCTGATCCGAAAACACAATCCTATCCATGACTCAAAATCCGTTACCAATCTGAACCGTAACCTATGTGATCTGTTGAACCACTTGTGAATACCAAAGTCAATCTCCTGGAACTATGTGAGTACCCCATGAAAAAAATTATGTGCACCCCTGAATATGGCAAAACTTTACATTTAACAAGCCATTCAAAAAGAATTTCTTTTTAAAAAAATGTGCAATTCAAGAAACAGCTGTTTTTTAATTTTATTTTTGTTATATAGTGATGTCATAGTTGGTTAGGACAAAAGTATTTCTTTCCTCCATGTGTGCAAAAACTATAGCTAATTCTATATTTTTAAAAATTAATAAGTTATCGGCATCGGTTTTGTCTTGAGAAACAAGAATTTATGGGAATCAGTTATGTTGTACATAGTGTTCACAGCAAATTATGGCAGCTATTCTTTTGGAAGTTGCACTGTTATCAGTAGTAAGTGATGTAGTCCATTCTAACCTCTGAGTGTCTTCATGTGCTGAACAGCCATGCGAAGAACTGTGAGCTTGTCCAGTTTACGGGACATGGCATTACATGTGGGCACCAGTGACGCCAGCTCGTCAATAAAGCTGTTCATCTTGTCCCTTCGACGTTTCTCGATTTGGCTGTGCGCCTCTCTGTGAAGAAGCATAGATGAAATTCAAGCATTAACATTAACACATTCTGTGCAATACCTGTTCAACCGAAGACAAATTCATCAGCCTAAACTGGAGACATGACTCACGTGCAATTCCTATTATCCATCACTTTGTATAAGAGGTGCAACAATTAATCGATCAATCGACAACTGATCAATAATCCAATTCATTGATAATTATTTTATAAACGATTGTTTAGATACCTTTATTCATTTAAAATTGTCCAAATCCTCAAAACTTCAGCTTTCTCAAAGGTCAATATTCTCAGTTTTCCATAATCCTCTAGGAAAGCAGACCGATTCTTTGTGTTGAAACAAAATGAAAAATTATTTTAATTTTCATTTTTGCCTATTTTCCATTATGTTACGGACAAAATCAATAACCATAATTTCTGTTTGTGCATTTTCTGCACCGTCAATTTGAAACAAACCTGTTTTTAAAGGGATGCAAATTAAAAACGTGAATTGTTTTTCTGTTCATCAATTCATCAACAGAATAATCGATTATTAAAATAATCATTAGTTGCAGCCCTACCTTGTATTTTTCTAAAAATTGGACAAACCCTCTCATAAGGCACAAGCTATTACCATATTTTTAGGACTATAAATCGTGACTATAAGCCAAATTGTATATCATATTAAAATTTGAGCTCGGACTGGCACCCAAAATCCACATTCCATAATCGTGTTGAAGTTCTGTGCATTACCACTAGCCCTAATGCACCAAAAGTATTTGCCAACTGCTAAGACAGAAGAAGAAGAAATGGAGAAAGAAGAAGAAAAGGAAAAAAATAATAATAATAATTAGTAGTAGTAGTAGTAGCAGCAGCTATCATGCATTACCACCAGTAGCCACATCCTTTATCGCATCCTAAAGTAGGTGGTGGTAATGCACCAAAAGTATATGCCAACCACCAAAAGAAAGTTGAAGATATGGAAGAAGAAGAGTAGTCATGGCAACAAATGTGTGACATACAGCTAGTTTAGAAACAAGGGTTCCTGATGCCACAACAAGGATTTACAGCAGGGCCCGGCCAATTAATCGGCTGTCCGATTAAAATCCAGCAATTATGGCCTTTCAAACATCGACAAAAGAAAAAAAAAAACGGTTAAATGGCTGCTGTTTGCCAATTGTTTATACCTTACTATACTTTAAGCATTTACAGCAGTTGTACACAGGTAAGTAACACTGGTTTCATGACACATAATTCTGTACAATCTTTGATCCTTCAATATGTGTAATCACATTTGTTGATAAGGTCATTTTTATGGGCCTGTCCTTCAACACAGCGAACCTTGACAAGCAATGCTTAGGTGAGCAATAGAAGTTGTACAAGTAATTGAGATTGGATGCCACTATTTTACACACAACCTAAAGTCACGGATTGTTTAGACATATGTAATAAAAGAAAAATAGGGCAACCTAAACGTGTTTAAATAGGTAATATGCAATCAGCAAGCGACTGGTGCTTGAACTGTTCCCTTTCATTGTACTCCAGCACTCCTTTTTTGAAGCACTCAGAATAACCGAATGTCACATTTGAACAACGCTCTGAGTTTCCAAACAATCGGGGCACAGCAGTACGCATATTTCCGAGAGCATGATTAGGGAAGAGGGATTTTGGTTGCGATTTCGAGCACTATACTGTTCTTGGTGTTCGTTTTTGTAAAATAAATATGACCCAGAAAATACGACTTATACTCCGGAGCGACTTCTAGTCCGGAAAATACAGTACTCTTAAACGTCAGAAAAATAATGACTGAAATAGGAATGTCACATTTTTTAGGTCTAATTTCATTTTCAAGACTTGAGAAACACACTTTTAACATTACCATATTTACCTGTTCTTGCTTAATTTCAGCTTTACACCCACATCTTTCCTGACCTGTACTGTACTCTTCTGATGAGTAATGCTCTTAAACACATCATCTCTAATCAGGTAAAACGACAATATATGTGGGCGGAAAAGTAAAGCACCAACTTTACAGAGAAAGAAAAAAGTTATATACCTGGCATTCTTTATTCGGCCTGGTTGGTCACTGAGAAAAGAAAACAATTTACAGTGAAAAAAAGATATGATGAATATTCTCCAAGGGTTAAAGAGCTTTTTTAACAACTCTCAATCTTGTGCAACATACTTCCAGATATTTTGACAGTACAAGTTGGGCCTCAACGATGTCCTGTTTTTTGATTGAAATCGTGATTCCAAACAACGCGATCACGTGATCGTCAAAACTTTCGCAGTGCTCCTGATTGACCCAGAATCTGCTACATCAACTATGTCACACATAAACTCAGTATCCCTCCTCTCTAGCCAAGCTCACCAATCAGAAGCCGCATGCTAGTCGTGACACGTCACGAAAACCAATCAGTTCCGGGCTGCTGCTCGCAAACTGGGAGGAATACTAACACTAAAACGTACCGCACCGAGGAACAAACTATGAGCTGCTCTTGCTACCTGGTGCCGCTAAACATTATGCTCCCGCGGTGTAGATCCTCTGCTTAAAGTAACTAATCCTCGCATCCGTGGGGGCAAATAACCTACACTTCTAACAAGCATCGTTATCACTTAAGGCGGACGAGGAGTAACAACACCAACAGAGAGCGCACGAGAAGCCAATGCTAATTGCTAAGTTAATATTGTGTCGCCAAACATCAGAAAAAGTGCGTTGTGTGTAGTACACTTCACAGAAATTCGGCTGGAACTGCATTTAGGGGAAGAGAAACCAGCTATGAACAGCAAATTAGCAGGTAAATAAATACGCGTGTAGAGTGAAAATAATATTACAGCACGCACACGCCTGGCAATATCGGAAATGAATCAGCTGCGTCAGATAGGTCAAGGTGTTTATAAAGGTCAAAGTGTATTATTTAATATGTATAATATCAGCGATGTATTTTTTTTTCTGAGATCAACACGATGATAGGGCTCAAAACAACTGCTTTATACATTTTTACATCAATTTAACTTTGCTAAGAGACATGTTATTTGTTACATTTATTTCATTACATAGAAAAAGCGCAGGTTTACATGAAATGTGAAATTTGAATGAAAAGAATCAGAGAGAAGAATCAATTCTTTCTGCCTCTTAACAGGAAATATTTACTTTTCATAATTTATTCAAAAACCCTGATACTTCCATTATATATGTTTTGACCCTTACATTTATATCACGATAGGTACAATTTCTGTAAAGGGATTCTATTTATACCATGATATGATTTTTATACCATATCGCTCAGCCCTCAGTCTCCACTTGAAGCAAAACTATGAAAAAATATGAACATATAATCTTACATTTATGTACAAAGAACAGGTTAAAAGGTTAAAACCAAAAGGTTTGGGTTACAAACAACCTTAAAAAGGACTGCCTCCCAGCTGCTTTTAGTGTGCTTACATTGCAAGAGTAATAGCGTTCGGTTTGACGGTGTGATTTACAGTTGTGACCAAAATAGCTCCCCCCTTATAAAATTAGACAGAACCCTTGATTTTTCAACGGAAATTGCCATTAACAATACATGCTTGTTATTTGAGAAACAAAAATGGAAGAGTCTTCTCTTGATTTGTTGGCAGTTGTGGCTCAGAAAGGGTACACTATTAACTAGGGGATTACTCATTTTGCATTTCTCATTTTTGCCCTTTTTTGTTTAAACTCATTGCATCAATAAAATAGTGTAATGAAAATTGTTAACTTTAGCCTTTGTGGTGTATTTGTTTCTCAAATACCGTGTGTTGTTAATTGACATTTTCATGGAGAGTTTTGTCTAAATTCATAAGGGGGCTAATGATTTCTATCACAACTGTAAGTTTATGTTTTGACTCGCTTATTTTTCAATGTTAATGTACATGAATACTGCACTGAAGCGTGATTTTGTGTGTGTGTGTGTGGGGGGGGGGGGATTCCTGCATTGAAGCACAATTTCTGTCAGAAAAACAACAATTCAATCTTTTCCTGAAATGGTTCAGCCCTAGTACAAACAGATAAAAAAAAAAACTCTTAATCATACATCTCTTCAAAATAGTTGATCGAAAACACAATGCAATAACAACAACTGTATTCCACCTATGTTTCCAGCTGGAACATATTGAAGCAATAATAAAAATAAGAATAATCCATCTTTGTACTGAGTGAGCTAGATAAATATTTCTCCAAATAGATGCCATCACTGCCACGAGCATGGTCTGTCAAACACATAAAGCACCCCCCACCACTAAGAGGGGAAGTTACTTACTTTTTATTCTCAAAAAAACGTGAGCTACAATATGTAACTGGATCAGGTCATTGAAACTCTCATTCAGAAACAACTTAAGGAGCCCATTTGACCTCTTATGTCAACTCTCACCATAAAAACAAAGACTGGAAAAATCACATGTCATAAATGTGTAAGTTCCCTGAACAGTATTGAAAAGAATCATACGTCATGTGGAGACAGCATCTTGTACAAAGTGGCCTCCACCCAAAAGATACATCGCTATGTGCACTTGACTAAATAAACAACCCTGGTTAATATACTGTAAGAGGAAATACGGTATGTGAGCCTGCTGCACATTTCCCTGCTGTAGGCTAAGCAAATGATTCATTGACTAATAGTGCCACGTGACAAGACATCAATTCCAATGTATTTGAAGGGTACATTATTTTTCTCCCTTTCAGAAGTTTTATGCAATGGTGGCATCTTACCTTCCCAGTTTATCTTTGTCAGGGTCCATATCACTAATGAGGAAGAGAGACAACAAAGCTTTACAAGAATATTCAAACAGATGCAACAGTACAATACATTTTCACTCACTACAATAAGTTTACCAGTTTAGAAAGAATTCACTGAAGCTAATGTAGCATTTCCAATGTTTTGTGACTGTTAAATGTTTGAACTTACTCAAATGAGAAGCCATCGATTCTGTAAAGAAACATATTGATTGGTTAGTGTTTATTGTTGTATAGACTTTCAATTTTCTTCACATAGTTATGATGCTAATGTTAAATGTTGATATTTTTTCACAAAAATCAATCAGGAAAAAAAAACCTCAGAGTTTGTTTATTGTAGCAAAAAACTATGATACAGTAGTGTACATACACTTTGGTTTCTTCTTGTTCCTTCTGTACTTACTGATATTCTGTGGTGCTGCCTTTCCTTTTCCGAGTGTAGTCCATGCCAGGAGTGCTGATAGAGCTGGAGATGATATCGGTAGAGCTGGGAGACATGAAGTCAGTCATTGTAGAGGAGATGTCCATCCTTTGGTCTGCCATCAGGTCATCTGTTAGAAAAGAGCGCAACTGTTGATGTGGTAACACAGCTGAGGAACCTGCACGGTTAAAACATGCGGGCATTAATATCTGTCTGAAATGGTAGAAGGTGTGTTGTTAAAATCAGTACACATTAAAACTCCTTATAATTAATATGTATTTTGATGTTACAGAATCCGCCATAGCGTTAATGTTTAGCAGATTTAGTGGATGGGAATGCCACACTGTTAAATTTTAGGTTGTAGTTATTTCCCTCAAGAAACAAGAACTACAGGAGGCACTCGACACTTTTGCTCAAATGAAAACATGCTCGTGAAGATGTGGTCCGGTTTGTTTAGCAGTCTCTGATTCTCAATGCGAGTTCAATCAGACGGATAAAGATACAGCAGATGCAGCAGTCCAGTTGGCAATAAGCTTAACAATAACATTAGGAAATAGGATTTTTTTTTTTTTTTTAATAAACTGATGGATTCGATCTCAATTAATCAATCAGTCAACCTCTATGTGGACCATTTGGAATTTCTTACATTTCTTCATAAATCATAAAATGTAGTCTGATTGTCATATAAATCACAAGAATATACAATCTGCTTAAACTAATACCACACCAAATGGTATGTGTGTCGTAAAACTGCCCAAGCCAAAATGAATTTAAATTTGACCTTAAAAGCTCATATGTACGGAATTGACAAAGACTAAAACGAAGGGCATTTTCGCATCGTATTAGGTTTAGAAAATGTTTCAGTTATCTTTTTTTTTTTTTTTATACACTGGTTTAGTATTATAACTTGTTTACAAAAATGTCTAGCAATTTTAGTTCTAGCTATTTTGTTTGTTTGTGTTAACTCTATGAACCTTGGTATGCATGAGATTTGTTTGTCGAAGTACTACATGGTAAACCAACATCCGCAGGCAGGTATTGTGTATATCAAACCACACTCACCACAGATGTTCATCACAGCCTCTGTGTTAAAATCATCTCCTTCCATCCACTCTTGAGCCCTCAACTGCAAACATAAAAGACATCTGACTGTCACAATGCTCTGCATTAGGGGTGGAAAGGATCATGAAATCCATGGCTCGGTTCGTATTTCGGTTTTGAGGTCACGGTTTGCAGTTCAGTACACTTGCACTCTCTGGAAAATCAGTTATGTCTTGTATAATGTGTTAACAAGAGAAAGAATGAACACATGAAGTATTCTCACATAACTATTATTATTGTTGTTCTTTGTATTATTATTTAAGTATTTTTTATTAAGCTGAAATACCCTATCTTTGTTAGTCTGTCCATGCAAGCCGCATACAGTGAGAGGCAGAAAAATGAAACAGTCTTCCATTGGATGGCAAAAGGTTCAATAAATCTTTGTGTACCCGCCAGAGGTGGGAGTAAAGGCCTAGATACGCCAATCCAACGTCAGAGGTCGGGAAGCGTCGTGGCGTCTGATTGCACCGTCTGATTGGTGTAGTGACCACCGCTGTAGCGTCGGACCCCGTGTAGAGAATGACGGTATCGACGGCTTTGTAATAGAATAAAGGATGGTGATTACCACTCTTTTTTTTTTAATTAAAAATAGTGCTTCTCTTCCACTGCCACGTTATTTTTACATTTTTGATTGAAACAATAAATAAGAATAAACTCAGGCCTGTGTGAAAGTCACAAACTATTTTGTATAGGCGTTTTTACACCAAAAGAGGTTGGATTGGTATCTATCCATATGTTACAAAAAATACAACCTTAATATAGAACTATGGTACAAATAAGGCTGGGCAATCAATCGCAATTTATTCATTTCGATTTTGGCTTCTCACGATCATAAAAACATAATCAAAGAAACGCAAGCGTGCTTTGCTTGAACTGTTTAATGACACCTCAGTTGGACTCTACTCTAAAACTAAACAACAAAAATATTTAAACACATTGTATATTTAAATAGAAGACATCCTTTTAAAAAGATCGCCAGTGCCAATGCTAAAGACAGTGTAAAATCCTATTGACATGCTAATGGGGAATTTGCATCAACTTCCGGGAGTGATAATCCTTCAAATAACCAATATTCACACACAAACACTGTAGAAACAGATGCAAATAGGCAATACTTTAAGTATTACTGACATACATTCTTATCTATCCTGAGTTTCGGTAGTTGAATAAATATATTATTTGAAATCAATGAATAATATTTTTTAATAATCAAAATTGTATTTTTTTTTTCTATAATTACTCAGTCCCAAATACAAACACGAATAAAAACATAAAACACTAAAGTGAAATTATGGATTAAAATTTTTGGGAAAATTAAGATAACTGATGCTCCATGAATTGTTTTTAGTATGAGAGCGCATAACCTACTTATTGGGTGAAAGAGCCACTTCAGTTGTCTGGATAAGAAACAGGAACAGGCCTCCTTAACTGGCCGAGTAGCATACAGAGCAGTGTGGTCGGCTTCAATCTTGTGTGAGCTCTGGTAGGTAGGTAATGTGCTCCCAATCTGCTCTGATCCCTAGGTAACAGGTGAAGCCAGTGTAATTTCTGGAAAGAGATGAAAAGATCAGTGAGAGAGAAATACAAAAAAAAAAAGATCTTATAGTGACCAGAATGTTTAAATATGTGAAGCTGAAAAAGTGCTATTGAAGTAAAAAGCATCAAACTGGCAGTTAAAGAGAGGCTGCATGGATGGAGTCTTACTAAGACAAGGATCTAGCCAGGAAGGAGAAAACCACAGTGCCACTGAAGGGAACTCGTGCTGGAGTAAAAACTGGGTCAGCAGGGCTCAATGGTCTTAAACCACCTGGCCTTAGTTTCCATTCCAAATCTATTCTTTCCTAAAATCAGTGAGTCAACAAGCCATTCAGTTTCATTTCCGTGTTTTGCCGTCTACACCCATTTGGAGAACCTTTAACAAGCCTATCCATGAACAAAGAGAGATTCAAGCACCCAAAAAAAAACACAAATACACGCACGCATGCACATACACACTCAAATGGTTAAAATGGATTTCACAACTTCGAGATCAAGTGTGAAGTAAACTTGGCCAACCATCTTTTGAGTAATACTAACGGCTAAAACAATTTTAAAGGGAAAGTCGAACCAAAAAAAGTCTATACTCGTGACCCCTCGGAGGATGTCGCAGAATTTTTCCCAGCATAATGGCTTACGCACAGACGATCGCGGGAGCTCTGAAATAAGTAACATCAGTGATATAGACGATGCGGTTGTGGACTTTGAACCAGTGGAACGTGATATATGGTTAAGATATACAGTATGTTTGTAGACAATGGCTCTTCGTCATGGATGACATCAGCCGTTTGCGTGTTCCGGTGTTAGAGCGTTTGCTAAATTGCTAATGTACATGTCGTCTTATTTTATGTCTAGTTACTAGGGCTGTTCGATTTTGCCTAACAAGAAAATCCCGATTATTTTCTCTCAAACCCGATTTTACGATTACGATTTCTTTGTAAAATAAAAAATAATGAAAAGAAGCATTTTGAATGTCTTTTCTTTAAACTTAATTTTTCTTTCATTGAACTCAAAATGCCAGTTAATTAAACTTAATACACACCAAACAATCCATTGGGATTAACAGCATTTTGCTTAAACAATAGATTTCAGATGTGTTCCTTATTAAACCAATAATGAAAGAAGAAAGTGCATATAGCATCTGAAACGAAATCATCAACATGAGAGAAGGTAGATAGTCAAGTCTGTAAACCAAACAGTCTGTCAGCAAGTCATTTTGTCAACCATTTGCCAAATCATTTATCAACTAAACGCTCACTTGCCTGAGCAAATACCAGAATCGCCGGTAGCCATGGATGTTGCTGCTGTTGTTGTTGTTGTTGTTGTTGTTGTTATCGGACTGCGCGGTCGTGGGAGGAAGCAGAAGTGCAGAGGAAACTACGGTGGCTTAGATTCACAAAAAATTTATAAAATCAAACATGCCGATTTGAACGTTTTTAATATCGTTTTATCCAGAAAATTCGGTTTCGGTTCAAAATCGCTTAATCGAGCAGCCCTACTAGTTATATATTGATCCTAATACAACATATCTGTTCAGAGCATCTGGCTCTGTGCTTTAACGCAGTTCTAACCAGACTTCGGTGAAAAGTCTACTATACACCTGCATTTCACTTTAGCTATTAGTACGCTTAGTGACTCCTCATTGGCCTCTTCTGTGAAAACAGTGCTTGTTATTGGGGTTGTTTATTTGTCAGTACGGAGGAGAGGATATGCATCACGCAGCTCATTACTGCTGCTTTGCACGGTCTTACATATGGTACAAATAAGTCCTAGCTGCTGTGGCGCAAGCTTGCTTGGAGCCTAGCAATCAAGAAGCCAGGCAACAGCGTGACGTAGATGCAACGTTTTTTTGTTTTTTTTAACCAGTTAGGCGCTGGTTAGTGTGACCTGTCCGCAGTAGCATGCCGTTAATTGGTGAGTGTGGGGGGGAAGAACCCTTTAAAAAAAAACAAAACTTTGTGTTGTGAAAGTTGTGAAAGTACCCTGAACTGCTGCTTGTGTACCAAGTGTGTCACGTATGTGATTTTGCCGTCCCTGATCGTGCTTTAAGCTGTTTAATGACACCCTAGTTGGAATTTATGTAAAACTAAATACACAACAAAAACAATTACACACATTGCATATTTAAATTCAAAACATGTTGTGTTTTGAAAAAAATCGCTAGCACAAATGGTTAAGTCAATGGAGGAACCCATTCCAATGCTAACGGAAATTAGCATCAGCTTTGGGAGTGATAAACCTTCAAATCACACAAATGCAGTTGAAACACATAAACACAGGTAAGATAACAATACTCAAAAGACATAAATTCTATATTTGTAGGGTACATTAAAATGATTAATTTTGATCCCAGTTATTCTCTTTGTTCTCGTTCACGTCCTCTTCCAACCGTTTTTTTTTTTGCGGTGTTTCGTTTCAAGTAGGGCTGCCACAAACGATTATTTTGATAATCAACTAATCACAAACACTAGTCGCGATTAGTCGACTAATCGGATAATATATAAATCGCAGCAAATTGCAGTAGCAAGCTGCTGCTCTCATAACCATCAATAGCTTACAACTTTAATTCTTTATATACAAGCGAATCATAAAGTCAATTAAGATGATAGTACATTCAACTTGTATTAAACTTCGCAAATCAAGCCATCATTCCTGACATGTTTATAAATGAGACAACTTAAATGATACATTGTGCAGAGTTGCATTAATACAGTCAGTGAACTGATCTATAAATACAAAAAGAAATACTTGTATACATATTTCACTCTTCTTGGGCTACAAGACTTTTTTTTTTTTTTTTAACATAGAAGGTAGTGAAATCAGAGGGCTAAATTGGGAAAATGCACTGCGCTAAAGAAAAAACTAAAATAAACACTTGGTTTTTAATTTTGTCGTACTTTAACCTTTATCCAAAAGGTTTTGTTTTTCTTCACTAGTATGCATAAAAGTAATAAATTGATCTACACAATGAAATGTGGTATGCACCTGGAACAAAAAAGGAATAACTTTTTTTTTGCAGTATAACGTAGTATATTGCAACAAACCTAATTATGGGTGTTATTGTTATGTGAAGCCGATGGCAAATGTCATTTTTGTGTTGAATGCTGATATTTCCCAGTTCATTTTGTTCATGCTTCCTTTTTTTTTAATGATCAGGCATCCCTATCGTGCTGCTATGAAAGGCAGGTTTGCATTATATTGAGTATATTTGGTAAAATGCACCATAGCTTTCGGACTCTGTTGCCTACACGAATCAGCCCTTGCACTGCTTTACCCACAATGCTTCATCTTACATCACAAATGACCCCCACTAGTGCGCATGTGCGCTGCAGTCAGGAAAACAGGCAACGGGAGAAGCGTGAGAAGAGGCAGCTTCGAGAGAAAAACAATGCGCTAAATAAATACAATTATAAATAAACGACGTGTCGACAATTAAAATGAATTTTCGTCAATTTTGATCGTCGACGTTGTCGTGATTAGTCGACTAATCTTGGCAGCCCTAGTTTCACTGTTTTTGAACTCATCGCACGGTAGGTCTTGTGTTCTTCAAAAACAACTGCACAGGGAACAAAGATAACACTAACATTTATCTTTTTTTTCCTTGCATTAGTGTTTAACTTAATTCCTGGTGTTGTTCATTGCAAATAACTTTGCTTTGCACTTTGTATATTTGTAATATTGATTTAAAAGTAATTGGACAATTGGCTATTCCCCTGTTCCATGGCCATTCCGTCATTATTTCACTTACAAAGAGCAGATAAAAGGCCTAGAGTTCGGAATCTGGTGAGGTCATCTCTAAATACAGAAGTCCAAAGAGTTGTCACTATCAGTGAAGCAAGCCATCATTAGACTGAAAAATCAAATGTTTGGAACATTCTTAAAAAGAAAGAATGCGCCGGTGAGCTCAGCAATACCAAATAACCTGGCAGACCACAGAAAACAAGTGTAGTGGATGACAGACAAATCCTTTCCCTCATCAACAAAAACCCCTTCACAACAGTTGGCCAGATCAAGAACACTCTCCAGGAGGTGGGTCTATCTATAAGTCAACAATTAAGAGACAACTTTAGAGGAAATACAGAGGTTTCACCAAAACGGGTAAAGAACAACATCTTATGGACAGATGAGACAAAGATCAATTTGTACCAGAATGACGGAAAGGGCAAAGTACGGAAAAGGGATGTCACTGCTCAAGTCCAAAGCATACCACCTCATCAGTGAAGCATGGTGGTGGAACTGGATGACTTCTACAGTATTTATTGATGATGTGATGAATGAATTCTGGAGTGTTTAGGGAAATATTATCCGCTCATATTTAGCGAATGCTTCAAAACCACTTGGACGGCTTCAAAATGCAGATGGACAATGACCCAAAGCATACTGCGAAAGGAACCAAAGAGCTTTTATGGAATGTTGTGCAATGGCCAAGTCAACAAACTGACCTGAATCCGATTGAACATGCATTTCAATAGCTGAAGACAAAACTGAAAGGAAAATGTCCAAAGAACAAGCAGGAACTGAAGACAGCTGGAGCAGAGGCCTGGCAGAGGATCACATGAACATGCAAACTCCACACAGGGAGGCCGGAGCCGGGATCAAACCCACAACCTCTGAACTGTGAGGCAGACGTGCTAACCCGTCGACCACCGTGCCGCCCGAGGCACATGTAAAATGTTGTAATTCCTACACCGTTCAACTGATTTGTAAACATCCTCAAATTAAAGCTCAATGTGAGCACTTAAAGCACATCTTCATTGTTTCATTTCAAATCTATAGCGGTGTTGTGCAGAGCTGGAATGCTGAAAATTGTGCCACTGTCCAAATATTTATGTACGTGACTGTATGTTGAGAAACCTTGGATTTTTAACGATGGAAGCACAGAATGTCTACTCCAGGGACGTGATTGTGTTTGCTGTAATATTCTATTGTCCCGATCCAATCAGCATTGATCAATCTGCAAATTATGACATTACAACTAATCACAGATTTTGCATAAAGCGCAAAATATTTGCTGATCCGATTCAGCCTATCAGATCTATGTAAAGTCTACTGTATTTAGCATCTCAGAATAGTAGTAGTCTAAAAAAGAATTACTCACACAGTGAAGGAAGCTAACACAGGGAACAAAGGTGTTGTTAATATGCTCTCCCCACACTTAGGAGCGTGAGTAACTCCAAATGATACTGGTAATACAGGAAGAGAGCTATATGAAGAAGCACCTTAACAATGGGCTTTGAAAAACTTAATGGTAATGTAGCAAAACTGGTCCACTTGTTCGGTCTGCACCAGAATTGAAATTACAGCCAGGTCTTCAGACTACGGCTGTCATAAATTTCTTTTTAGAATCGATTATCCTATCGATTATTTCATTGATTAATCATCGTGTCCAAGATCCGCCAGCTCCACTTTGCAGTAATACATCAAATCATACATCTCTACCTTCTGAGCGATCACAAACCCTTGTTGCAACATGATATTGTGTGTTTGATGCTGTAAGCTTGCGTCTATCAGCAACATATGTCCGTGCGGTAGAGGTGGGCGATATATATATCGTTATCATCGTTAATCTTGCTTTCACGATGTGTAATTTTACATTATCGACTATTAAAAACTGCGGGCACGGTCACCGTGAAGAGCAATTCTATTGCACCACGAGCCATATGGATTACGAGGAAAACTTGGCGACCGCGCAGGCACGCTAAACAAAAGCTTAAACACACACACTCAGAAAAGAGTCGCCGAGTTGAACCAACAAATATAAACGAACGCACGCACTCACTTAGTCCGCATCATTCATAACTAGCCTGTATTCCCGAGGCATGTTGCATAAACTACGACGGTTTATTAGTGTGACGCCAGCATACACCCAAACATGAATAAAGTCACAAGTCTACATATCACAGCGATGAATGAGTGGGAAAATGCACTTTTTGGTAAATTGCAGTTTTGTTATTCAACTTTATTCTGAATAGGTTGGGCAATGTATGAAAATGGGTGGTTTTGGGACATCTTTCCCCCCCCCTCGCTGGATGACACTTCGTCACACACATACATTTTTTCCTCATTCTGATTGCTGTAGTTAACACCCTTTTCCTCATTCTTATTGCTCTAGTGGTTGGCAGTGGTACACCAGTTCTTACTGCAGCTCAAAATGTCACATCATTATGGAATAACAGCAGAGACAGTTAAATGACATAAATATTGCCAAAAATCGATGTAAATCTAGACATAATTTTTTTGTCTTTATTGTTAAATATTGTCGTAGACTATCATTATGTTTTGCAGAAGCTGTATTTAGCAATTTAAAAGAGATGTTGTTCACAAACGCTGTCTATCCACAATTGGTCTGTGAAGCAAGTGCAGATTTAAAATATTTTTTGTAGAATATCGTCAAATTATCGTTAGAGTTTTTTGAATAAATAGAGATTTTTTTTTTCCCATATCGCCCACCCCTACCGTGCGGAAAGACCGATGTGGCCAACAGTTGGTTCAGGGTGGTGCAATTTTTTTTTTTTATTATTAAAAACAAGTATCAAGTCATGCATTTTTGTTTTGACCAATTTTTGTGGTCGACAAAGGACTTGGTTGACTTTTTTCCCCAGCCCTACTTCAGACTACTACTTTTTTTTTTTTTTTTACTAGGACAGTAACAGTGGCCCCTAGCCTGAAATTTTAGAGGCACAAGTAGAACATTTATGGGCACACACAGCAAATCGACTTGTGTAAATGTTCACATTTCCACAAATTTTTACTAGGCCTGAACAATAATGTAATTGTGATTTTTTTTCCCCCTCTAAAAATTGCTACTGTAATTTGATTTGGGATTTTTTTGCCAAGGTTCTTTTCTAATGTAATTTTTAACAATTGATCTTTACTACAACAATCTGTCCAGATCTGTTCTGCATAGTAGCATACTGAGGTAAAGGAAAATGAAGCATTAATTGATATGAAAGAAAGTTTATCTGCAAACCCAATTCCAATGAATTTGGGACATTGCATTAAACAAATGAAAACAGAATACAATGATTTGCAAATCATGTTCAACCTACATTCAATGGAATACAATACCAAAATATGTTATATCTACAGCTGCATGCATCCCTATATTATGTAGCATCAAAGTTGTTCAACAATCAGCTTCTAATAAACATCAAGAACTGCCAATGTTAACATTCTGACCCTCTCATGTGGCTAAATTAGGTAACCAAAATCTTACAAAATGCTCTCACAGATTTTACACCACAGCCAAATATTTCCATACATCAATAAACAACAACAAATATATATTTTCTTATATTTATATGAGGAAAGCTACAACATTTAATCCCTCATTACATGACATGTTCGTAGTTATAATTATCTAGTCAAGTCTTTGTTCCAATGTCAGTAATCTCTTTTAACTGGTTTTGTTTGGTAGTACGCATTTCTTGAAATCTTCGAATCCAGTTCCGACCCTAGATCTGCCAAGTGTGGCTCAAATGAAACTGACATCTAAATCTACTTATGATTAAAAAATGTCATAACTGCTACAAGACACAATTTTTGGATCATGTTGATATCGCAGGTACTGTATACTGTTACCACAAACATGCATGGGATCCAAATCACACTGACTTGTGTTCTGCTCACAAAAATATCTGTGGCAGTACACATGACTTTACAGTATACTATGCTACTATGCCTAGCTGCACTATGTTTAGCTTATGAGCTAAACGCAGCACAAGGCGTTGTGCAGTTGATATTTTTATAACAATTCAACTTACAAACATTCAGACTATGACAATTTAACACAAACAAAATCATGAAAATGTGGATATCTGCTATGTAAATACAATAATGAAATCAGAGTAGGTTTCATTTTGTCATAGCTTTAATAGTGCAAGTTGGAAAGCAGTTTACGAATTTATTGCAAACTGTTAGTGACCAAAATGTGCATCCTGGAGGGGTTAACATTGAAAAAAAAATAATCACCTCACAGTGACCAGGGTACTACACTGCTGAGCCAGAGGAACATTAACACAACATTTCTCTTATCATGATGCCTTCGTGGCAACACTCACGACAATGAAGGTTGCTATCTGGATATCAGCAAAAATAGAAGTCTGAAGTTCACAAGATCCATTTCCTCTTAAACAAAAGGTTCATAAAATGAATTACAAAACAATAAAACTCATCCGCTTTTTTTTTTTTACTGATTCTTGAAGAATTGGCTGAAAGTCATTAAAAACGAATGCATGACATGGACTGTGATCAATAATTACCAGGCAATGCGCTTGAGCCAAAATCTGACAAAAATCTCATCATGCAGACTTCAAGTGGACGAGTATAAGAAGATTAACACTAACACATTAATAAGCCTGTAAACATCTCGAATCGTGAGTCCCCTTCGAAGCCCATACAGCATTAAAGACGAATGTGATTACATCTTCAACACACAATTGATTAACATCATATGGGCACATCTGCAGAGAGAAGCAGCAATGCTTCGTCACATTTTCACAGCCAGTGGCAATCAACACTGTCACGATTTATTTTCATAACCAAATATGAGCCTCCCGTCTCGCGGCATTTCGGGGTTAAGGGTGGGCTGCTACCACACCTAGCCGCGTCCTTTACGGAAATAGTACATAATAGGTACTTGAAGTTTACGGAACAGAGAGGATGCTGTCGAAGAAAACGTGCACTAGTTGCTCACCAAGGCCTGTTTACAAAGAGAACGTCTTAGCTTCAGGTAGCATTGTCACCTCACCTGGTCGTTAGCACTGGACACGCTACTCTTTAACAAACACACAGAGGCAAGGGTTGAAAATTCCGGATCTTTCTTTAAAGGTTCGGTAAGCTATATTTACGTAACGCCAACCAATGAGTGGTTTCCCATTAATTTTAAAACTAGTATAACATTTAGTCCAACGGTCTAATAATAGCATTTGACTACTAGCCGCGGAACGCTAAATGTCAAGAATTGGCCAGCGAGGTAATGTCCCTCCTTCCCAACGCTGGGAAAACATCGACGACATACATCATGGATGAACGCCGGAGAAGCAGAAAAGGCTCCTATGTACAACAGAGACAGTACACATGCTAGTTTTCATTTAATACTTACATTTGCTCTGCTAGGATTTCACTATCCATTGAAGGCCACTGGGTACTGTGTTGTAGAAAGTCAAAGAACTGTGACATAAACGATTTTCAATCGGTGACCCAGTTTCTCTTCACCGTCATGCCTGTCGGACCACTAACCTAGTTTTCCAACCAATGGCAGTAGTGCCTGCGCCATTGGTTCTCTTCCGGCCAATCAGAAAAGAGCTTAGGGTGGCAAAAGATGACAGGCGTTGCAGTCGACCAATTACAGCCTTCAGTCAAACGGAATGCAGAGGCTACTTGCGTGTGAGAGTTCTGTGGTGGTGAGTGGTGACCACTGCAAGACGAGTAAAGTTGACTCACGATGCGCGGTGGTGCTGTGTCAATCAAATACAATTATTGAATGCCTGGTCGAGCTGGGTCATCTTTGGGGAAATAAAAACTGATGAAGGGAGAGTTTGCAATTTCTTTAAATAACGTTATTTAACAACAACACTCTCCCAATTTACTTTTGAGGTCAAGCAAGAGGTGGTCAGTACTGCAGCAGTAGTGGTAAAGATTTAAAGTTTTCACCAAGGAGGCAACAAAATACAAGAACTATGTTTGTTAGCTTTTCATTTCCTTTTGATCAATGCAATTTAATGGCATGTTCTAGCAGACATACAATACAGTAATTTCTGGAGTTTTAGTTTCAGGTTCATAAACCACTCGTTTTTTAAAATTGATAGAATTCAGAGAATAAAATTGAATCAGCTGTTATTCTCAATTGTGGCCTACTCCCTTTCTTCAAATTCTTTAAAATATCCATACAGATTGTATAGTTTGTTTTGCAAAAGCAGATTCAATTTAATTTCATTAAGGTGAATTAAACTGAATCAATTTAATGTCATTAAGGTGAAATTAAATTGAATCTGTACGAAATTTGACAACATACCTAGCTCATGGTTAAAGTCCACCCGAACCCGTGTGGCAAAGGTTGTTATGGTCCATTGAAAATGTAGAATACAGTGTGCCGTACTACATGTGTTACAGCTAGACTTTAAGCGATCAGGGTTTTTAGGGTCGATCAGCAATCAAAAGGTTTGAAAACAAAAAAAAAAACAATACTCAATTACCGACTCGATCAGAAAATGGAGCAATATTTCTTGTATTTTCAGTCTACAGTTGACCCCTGCCATGGTGAAAATGCATTGGAAAAAATAATAATAATGAAAGAAAATGTTTTAACTTTTCAACCCAAACATATTTTCTATTCACTTCTTCTTTAAAGAGGAAGTCAACCCAAACATATTTTTTTCAAGAATATGTTCTATGCAGGCCCACTAGTTGAAACAAGGCATTCTTATAAATATTGAGTTTGTGGAATAAGAATTAATTTACCTGTTTTTAGCCATCACTGGGAGCGGCCATTTTGTCACTTCTGTCGACTGAAAATGACATCACAGTTGCCCTGGGCTCAGGTAACGACTGATCACAGTTCACCTGTTTTCTGAAGCTGAGCTATGATTGCTCGTTATCTGAGCCCTGAGCATCTGTGATGTCATTTTCAGTTGACAGAAGTGACAAAATTTCCTTCTTTGACATTAATGAGGAAAAAATGCATGAACATCACCAGTCATTCAGCTGGCCGGGGCTTTTGCTAAAACTATTGGTTAAACTATCTTGGTTCAGAAGCTGTAAACAAATCCATACACTTACCAGCTATGCCAAGTAGCCCAAGCCTGCTCCTTTTAAGCTGGCTGTGTTGTATTGCAATGATTATTTTGTCCTACATTGTCCACTTTTTACCCGCCGTGTACAGAACATAGTACACTCTAAAAACGGATTGGTTAAAAACTACCAATCTAGTTAGTTAAGCTAATATTGGTTACAGTAAACAATAGATTTGTCAGAATTTAACCAATTTGGTTGGTTATGGGACTAGTCATTTTATCGGTGAGCCAAACAACCAATTAAATTGGTTACAGAGAGTACACTTGACTAACCCAGCTGGTTGGCTGTATTCTGTATTCATATGTAGTGTGTAGTAGATACGTATAGACCTAGAGAGTAAGTATATTAATATAGAATTACTTGTAATTCATTTGATACGTTTTAGTTTATATAATTGCAATTCATAAATTTAATTTATTAATCAATTAACCCTTGACCATAACTAGTCAAGAAAGGCGTCACTGTCACAGTGCATTCACACTTTGTACATTGTACGTAGCTTTATATTATAGTATTGTATTGTATTGCATTGTTGTTGAGATGAAGAAAATACTGCACTGGTGTAGCCTTGGTGGTAAAATGATTTTGAAAATATTACATTCCAGGCGGCACGGTGTTTGATTGGTTAGCACATCCAACCTAACAATACATAAGTCAGGAGTTCGAATTCAGTTTCCGGCTTTCTTGCGTGGATTTTGCATGTTCTCCCCATGCCTGTGTGAATCTCCTCTGGTTTCCTCCCACATTCCAAAAACATGCATGGTGTTTTAATTGAATACTCTAAATTGTCCCAAGGTGTGGATGGCTGCTTGTTACACTCTCGCTGTGCAAAGGAGAGATTCCGCCGCTCCTTCTTGCCTGCTGCTGTCAGACTCTTTAACAAGAACATTGCGTAGTCTCTACAAACTGGCGGACATTAGTGCAACTGTGCAGTCCTGCACCTGAGCTCATATCGTGCAATACCCAACATTCCCCACTTCTGTAATACCGTGCAATACTCATATGGACATGTTACAGGTTTGATCCTGAATGTTTGCCGTTAATGTTATACATTAATGGCTACATTATGCCGCCGTCCCTGTGTGGCCTATATCTTTGCTGCTGTAACACTGAAAATGTCCCCACTGTGGGATCAATAAAGGCCTTCTTATCTTATAAAATATGCGGTGCTCAATTTTGAAAGTTATGGTTCTAGTTTATGTGCATACGTCAATCGAGGCAGTGAGCAAGAGCTACGATTTATGTCTGCAGTGTTGCCAACTAGGTGACTTTTCCACTATATATAGTGACTTTTTCGAGCCCTCTAGCAACTTTTTTTTTCCCAAAAAGGGGACTTGTAAAAAAATACAATGGTCCTAATAATAGCAACATTTTTTAAGTGGAGGGAAGAGGGCAAAGAAGATTTGACAATACTGCAAAGCTACAGTTTCATATACTATATGTATTGAGTGCATTTTAAGTCATCATCACTGTATTAATCACTATCAATAATATGTATCCCACCTACCTATTTGGGAGTGCAGACTAGTAGGCTTATATGAGTTGGCAGTTGGTGTACAACAATGTTATAATTTTCAAAGTGTAAAGATGACATTTTAATGACTTTTTATAATTGTGTTTAAAATTTGCATTTTGTAATTCTAATTGCATACCATACCTCCACAAATAGAAATTTAGTGAACCAAGTACTGAACCAAGCATTTTCTAAATTCATTAAAAATAATGTAGGCTAAGTTGAGGTTAGCATGTTGTCTTGGCCCTCGGTAAGCGTCCCAGTTTCTCATGTGGCACCTTTGTAAAATTACTTGCCCACCCATGCTGTAGAGCACAGGTGTCAAACTCAAGGCCTGCAACCTCAATTTATGTGGCCCCCGAAGGCAAATCATATGCGTCAACTTCACGTTTCTTGCTAATTGTTTTCATTTTTGATAACACTGGGATATGAGATATTATTTGTTACCAATCCTCCCTTATAAAACAAAGTGAAAAATTATTGAACAATTTCAAATTATTACATCAATAATTGTGTACATCATATAAGGCGATCACACATTTATATGGGTTCACAGTCATAACAGCCCTCCGAGGGACGTTGTGCCCGACCCCCCCCCCCCCCCAAAAAAATGAGTTTGACACCCCTGCTGTAGAGGGTTGCAGGAGATGTTGGAGCCTAGCTGACTTTGGGCGAAAGGCGGACTACACTCTGAACTGGTCACCTGCAGCTAGTCTGTAGAGCATATACAGAGAATAACAACAACCAATTCACACAGAGCGGTAACTGATCCTACGCTGCCCGCACAAATACAAAAGCCGGTGAGTGTACCACTACACTATCAGCGACTCGATCAGAATTGCAAAAGAAAAAAAAAATACCATCTGCTATGAATTGGCAAATTACCACTAGATGACAGCGTTGAGTCGGATAAATCCAAATGAGTCTGTTTTGTCATTGTACCTGGAAAACGTTTATGCTATACGTTATAGAAAAAAATCCACAATATTAATGAAAACGATAACTCTAAACTCTAAAATACATGGGTATCATATCTATATATGTACATCCGTTATTGATCACAGAGGGAACTTGAATTTGTCACAGCAATTTTCAAGCACGTACACTTTATATTACGTTTAACAATTAGAAAATAGTATACATAACAGCACTGACGTATCAAAATACACAGTGTCTAATCTAGAAATGTATTTTTAAAAAGGGTGTTGATGATAATTCTGCAGTGAATTGCATTTCTGTTCATGATTGATGCGAAGTGACGATTCGGTTACTAATTCCGAGGTGTTCTTGAATGCATCATGGCTGTCACATGGCAGGTGGAGTTGATGGAGCTCGCGCTACAGTTGAGCGACGAGACGGCAGGCAAGATAAGGCAAGTAAGTTAGTGTACTCTTCGGCTCACCTTGCATGCGACACCCTGTTGTGTCACTTTGGGAATGTTTGTGTTTCCGGGTGCGCTCTTTTCATCGGGAGGTGTCTTCACAAGAACACATTTATGGATTTAGTTCGAGAACCGTCTAGAGGTGACGCCTGAGTAAGTAAAACGAAGCAATACTTTAGTAACGTTTGCCTTATATTTTGTCTGTTTGTTGTAAAATAATGTTAAGCTGACGTAGAATTCATTGAAAATCATCGAGTGCAACCGACTGCGTTTTTAAAACAAACCTGCACTCTGAACGCATTAAAGCCTGCAGTTACAACATGATTATGAGTGTTGCAAAAAGGGAAGTTAGTTCCTAGAAATAGAAGCTAATATTGCATAATTAGGTGACTTTTTGGAGTAATTATGACATGCAGTACTGTACTGACTGATGCGTTGTTTGTACTGTAGGTCTTCTGTTATTTATGTTCATTGACTTCACTGAAGAGTCTTTATATCTATCTATCTATTTCTATCTCTATCACGTTCTCCCATATTTTTTGACACCACGTTATGTTTGGAATACATAAAGTCTAAATCACTTCTGTCCAACACCATAACCTTCTGCTTCAGCGTGGTATCTTGTTTTTCAGGGGACATTGAACTGTTTACTTTTTTTTGTATTTCTTTTTTTGTTTTTTTTAATGCCTTAATTCTTTTTGTCAGTGTTGGACTGTATCGCAACTTTTGTTCCGTCTGAGTTCAACAATAGTACTACGCTTCTACTCTGCAGTTATCAAAGACACTATTCCAACTGTGACATGGTTTCAGACATAAATTAATGACACACTTTTTAGTTCATTTTTTTTCAAAGTTGAAAAACAAGGCAACTATTAAAATTGGAACATTTATTGCAGTGGTGATTATTTTGGGGGTACGGCCATCTTTAAGAGTGGAGGCCACTGTGTGAATGAAATATTGTACATTATTTCCACACCAAGTCTCTAGAACAGTGTTTCCCAACCTTTATTGAGCCGAGGCAGATATTTCACATCGGAAAAAAAAAATCTCACGGCACGCCACTAAGCAAAACAATTCACAACAATTCAAAAAGTGGATACACAGGTTGAGTATGGCCTTCTGTCAAGTGGAAGAGCATTTGATATGTGTATTACTATATGTGTTTGGCATAGATAAATGAACAAAAACAGTCTTCCATTTTATGTATTGTATGCTATTTAGTCATTGCAACAACTAGGATAGACAACTTAAAAAAACGTTATTGTAACAAATGTTTATCCCAGTATGCTCTTTCATGCACTGTCAGCTTTGTGATACTAAATGATGTGTTGTTGCGCTGACACATGCTGTGTTATTGCACATCATCAGTTTCTGACATGGAAGAGAAACATATACGCTTTGGGGAATAATAGGGGGTCGTGCAGATCAAAACTAATGAGTGGCTCCCCTCAGATGAAACATCTGCTGCATCTATAACACTGGAGATGCATACACACCACAACACATGGGACTTGAAGAGGACCTCTCTTCTGTAGCAAAGCTCATTTAAAAGCGAACAAGTTGAAAGGCGTCACTGGCACAGTGAATTGATTATGGCTGCTTAAGGGGATGGCATCAGCACTTAAAAACAGCAGATGCTAAAATGGCTGTTCACGTGTAGTGGTGCAAGATAAGGCCAAAAAGTTCAATTCAGTGTACCGTATGGTATAACAGTTATAAAACGTGTTTTCTTTCAATATACAGTATCTATCGCCTGTCGTCTTCTGCATATATGGTGCATGACACTGGAGCCATGCAGACACGTAAAGTGGAATAGGGGATTCTGGGATGCTCACTGTGATCAAAGCAGTCCATGTGATACCTACAGCATTGTTTTCCCCTGTTGCTGTACAGGATCACATGATTTGTCTGTCATTTCAGCTTTTGCAGCTAATCACGCAATTGTGTGTTTACCAAGAAGAAATGGACTTTCGTCTGTTGAGAGCTGAGCTGTTGAGGAAGGATGAAAATGAAAGAGAGGTGTGATAGAGAGGGATGAGAAAGAGAGGAACAGTGCAAAACGGAGTTTGGATGTTGCAACCACGAAGACAAAGTCATGCCGCTAATCTGCAAGAAATAATCCTCTGCTTACTGCAGGGATGGAGGGTAAAAAGTGAAAGAGAGAGAAGCAGCAGCAAAATATGAAATGACTGCAGTTTCTTAGCAGTTATCTGCTCTGCTGTCAGCAGAGGGAAAAGTGGGAAGCAAATGTGAAAATGGAGAAAGCGAGAATGAGGAAAAAATTGAGGATAGGGAGAAAGTGCAAGACATGAAAAACATTAGCCGGTATCACCCATTCCAGTCTGTTCCTTTTAAAGATCAAAAAGGGAAAAAAAAAGGCTGTAAATGACTTGAATTTGACTTCAGTGGCACACACTCTGTTCCCGCACACTGTTCGACCTCCAATGTGTTCATATTAAAGTGGAAGTCAACCCAGACATATTTTTTTCAAGAACATGTTCCCAGCAGGCGGCACGGTGGTCGACTGGTTAGCACGTCCGCCTCACAGTTCAGAGGTTGTGGGTTCGATCCCGGCTCCGGCCTCCCTGTGTGGAGTTTGCATGTTCTCCCCGTGCCTGCGTGGGTTTTCTCCGGGCACTCCGGTTTCCTCCCACATTCCAAAAACATGCATGGTAAGTTGATTGGATACTCTAAATTGGCCCTAGGTGTGATTGTGAGTGCGAATGTTTGTCTCTGTGTGCCCTGCGATTGGCTGGCAACCAGTTCAGGGTGTCCCCCGCCTACTGCCCAAAGACAGCTGGGATAGGCTCCAGCACGCCCCGCGACCCTTGTGAGGAGAAGCGGTACAGATAATGGATGGATGGATGGATGTTCCCAGCAGGCCCACTAGTTGAAACACGGCCTTCTGATTAATTTTGCGTTTGTGGAATATAAATTAAGCAGCAAAATGCACTCGTTTTTAGCCAGCTCAGGCGGTGGCCATTTTGTCACTTCTGTTGACTGAAAATGACATCACAACTGCTCAGGGGCCAGGTAATGACCAATCACGGCTAACCTGTTTTCTGAAGCTGAATATTTATTAAAATGCCTTGTTTTAACTAGTGGGCATGCAAAAAACATAATCTGAAAATGAAAGAAATATGTGTGGGTTGACTTCCACTTTTAGTCGATGAGAAAACTGCACACAAGGCAGAATAGAGTGGAATCTCAAAATGTGAATGCCCCTGAGGATGAATTACAGATCTGTCAGTTTGCGACCAATCACGGCTGACCTGTTTTCTGACTCTGACCCGTGATTGGTCGTTGTGAGCAGTTGTGTTGTCATTTTCAGTTGACAGAAGAAAAAATGGCCGCCCCCAGAGATGGCTAAAAACGAGTGGATTAACACTTATTCCACAAAGGCAATATTTATCAGAATGCCCTGTTTCAACTAGTGGCTTGCATAGAACATGTCCTTGTAAAAAATATGTTTGCGTTGACTTCCGCTTTAAATACGTGTTTCCCCTAGTGAAAAATGGAATCAATCAGAAAGCAATAGAAATTGAAATAGAAATATCTGAAATCTCTTTCAGGGTCAAAGTGTGCCAGCATAAACGTGTACACAGGCAGTGTACGGATGGGGGGTGGGGGAGGACGTAAATTGGTGAAACCTGTGAATGGTGCGTTATGGACACGTCATATACCTGTAGAAAAGTGAGACCTGATTGCCCTTTGTTTTAGGCTTATTTATCCACAAAAGGTTGTATTTCCAAGTGTACAAGCTCAGGGGCATTCACATTTTGAGATTCCACTCTACTATGTTTGATCCAGCTCCCTGCTGTATTGCAGCATGTTTGAGACCTTTCTTCATGCAACGTTCTGTTGGATGTGTCTGGATCTTTGGGCACGGGTACAGGGTATTTCTGAGAACAACACATACTCTCTCTACATTTTGATGATCATCATTATAAGATGTGCATGAGAGCACTGTCAAGTTAATGACATGTTAAGTAGGGGTGATGCTGGGTAATGACCGATGACAGATGCACTTTGGCACTTTATTGTAAGCGTTGCAAATGTTAAAGTTCTGCATCAATGTTAAAATTTTGCTCTATCCATCTTCCCATCAACTCTGACCAGCCTCCCTGCCCCTACTAAAGAAAAGTATCCCCAAATGATGTTCCACCACCATCTTTCGCAGTAGGGTTGGTGTGTTTAGGATGATGAGCAACGTTCTCTTTAAACTTTCAAGTGACTAAGCACAGGCAGCGTGGAGATCCAGCCGTAGCGGGGCGAACGCGATTTCTGTCCAGCCAGAGATTCAGCTCGGTGTTGCGGTGCGAGTGGGCGTCAATTTTGGATAAACAAATCCTCAACATTAAAGTGGAATTCAACCCAAACACATTTTTTTCAAGAATATGTTCCCAGCAGGCACACTAGTTGAAACACGGCATTCTGATTCATATTGCGTTTGTAAAATAAGAGTTAAGCAGCAAAATCCACCCGTTTTTATCTCAGGGCGCTGCCATTTTGTCAATTCTGTCGACTGAAAATGACATCACAACTGCTCAGGTAACGGCCAGTCACGGCTCGGCTTCGGAAAACAGGTCAAATTCCACAAACGCAATATTTATCAGAATGCCTTGTTTCAACTAGTGTCCTTGCATAGAACATATTCTTGAAAAAAAATGTTTGGGTTGACTTCCCCTTTAAGGTCAGTTTGGCAAAATTTCTGAATCGCGGTGTGGCGTGCGCTCGCTAATCAGGCCACTTTGAGAAAATGGATGGCTGGAGGGACTTTGAAAAAACATGGTGCTCCGTGTCGCAAGGGACACGCCGTCCAGGCAGCCAATAAGCTACATGCCCTCCACCGGCCACATTCGCCACCGCCGGTCAGGCAACCATCCTGAGGAGATCTCGTCGCAGTCACCCTCTCTGGACCTCCTCATCACCGTTGCATGCCGTCGATGCAGCCGTAATGGGGTGAACGCTTTTATTCTGTCCTGTCAGCGATGCAGTGGCGTTGCGGTGCAAGTGGGCCAGCCCGTGTGTGTCAATTTTTGATGAATAGCTGTAAGACAAGCTCCGGAGGTCAAAACTCGAAATTTCATAATTGGACTTGGAAAGATTCGGAGCTCCGGACTTCCAGCTATTAGGCCGACCCTTCAGCCAAGTGTGCCGTTTAAAGCATCTCATTTTCGGGTAGGCGGTGAAGGAACTAACCCATAGACAGAGGTGGACTTCAGGGCAAAAGTATGTCAAGCTAACCCATACAGATTTAAATGTAATATATAACAACCTATGAACAATTCAATTTACAAAAAGCCTCTCGGAAGGCTTTGTGTTCGAGTATTTTGGTGACTTATGAAAGAAAACAGACAGGCGTGACAGAAACTGCTGCACATAGGCTGCTAATTTTTTGCTCTTATAAGTCAGCCATGGAAAGACTGATCGTTTTTGGCATTGTCAGAGGTTGACTGGGCCTAAGTAGAGATGTCTGGATACATTTTGAGTCCGGATGGTCCCCGTTATTTTGACATTATTAGCGATGTATTCATACTGATTTTGAATGTACAAATTCTGATTGGTCCCTGGCGTGACCCCAACCAAGAGATGGAGGAGGAGAGGGGGTGTGACCATATACCTTAGTTCCAGGGGGGGTGTTTCAAATTATTTATTCACTAATTTCTCCAAAATAAATTGAAAATGCTAGCTGATATCATTTTCCTGATTAAAAAAAATACATAAATTGAGATTGTTATTGAAAAATGGACCATTCCGACTGAATGATACCTTTTAATGAAATTTGACCATTGCAGACCATTGACCAGAGCCAGCACCCTTGCTGGTCAAAGTTGAGCAGCCCAGATGGGCAAAGTTTAAAAAAAAAAAAAAAAAAAAAAAAAAAAAAATCCTGGGGCCAGAGGACTCCCCCAAAACTTTAGTTAATTGATTGTTAACGTGTTAATTAAAAAATGTCCAAATAAAAATATAACTAATGTTCAGTAAGCACTTATGAACTGTTAATAAACTATGTAACATATAATTTTTATGTGGAATTTATTGTTTTATGATATCGTAACCCTTGTATGGTGTTCGCGAGTCTGTGGGACCAGGGTTTAGTAAAAAAAAAAAAAAAAAAAAAAGACCCAAGACATATCAGAAACCTTCTCCCCATGGTGATAACACACTATTATGGGATTTTCTTTCCTTTTTTTTTTTCAACATTTTATTCAAAAACAAAACAAAAAAAAGGAGTAGCACATTATTAATTCAGAAACGTGATCTAAGGAGGGTAAAGGGCAAATGTGATCAATGTTTGCTGTTCATATGACTTGCAATTGGGATGTAGTAAACATATGTTGGGTATTTGAACAGAAAATAATTTGTTTTGTTTTGAAAACCCCAAACTCTAGTGAGTCCACCAGATCCATCAACACTGGCTGAGTAAGAAAAATACGAACACCATACAAGGGTTAAAATCCCCTTTTAATACAAGGTCTTCAAATCATTTAGTACAATCAATCATCATATGGTGTGACTGATTATAGCAATAACTACATCAAAATGAAATGCCTAATTTCTTTTAGGGCTAAGTATGAGACCCGAAAGTCAAGAAAAGCTGCATTCTCTCCTCTTTGTTGTATAACATGTTAGCCATGTTTGGCCACTTGTCAAACATCTACAGAGATGTCAGTGATTTGCAAAAAGGGAACCAACCACCTTTTGAAATTTCAGTTTCACCAGAACCTTCACAAAGGGCAATTTGTGATTTTCAGGAAAATCCGTATGCATGTGAACCTGTGTGATGGACAGGACCTGTTAAATATTACCACAAAATAGTCACATCTACACACAAGGGATATATGTGTGAGCCATTCCTCCTCATTTGACATAGCCTGTTTGGATTAGTGTCACCAGCTACAGGCCAAACCTAAGCCTCAGGCCTGAAACACAACAATGTGTGTGTGTGTGTGTGTGTGTTTGTGCGTAGTTGAGCCAACAGGAGACACCAGATTCTTCACCAATTAACATCAACAAGACAGCACCTCTGACATTTAAAGGGGAAGTCAACCCCCAATAATGTTCTATGTGCCTTCACTAGCATAAAGTCATAGCATTATGATTAATATTGCGTTTGTTTTCTCAAACTGAGCCCATGATTGGTTATTATGTAAGCCCTTAGCAACTGTGTTGTCATTTTCAGTCGACAGTAAGAAAATATTGCCTCTTTTTACGAAAGAAATGTCAAGATACGAAAGGTAAAAATACAGCATGGGCTGCCACTCTCAGCTCCGGAGTTTCCTGAACGCAACATTCTTATAGCTGCTCTGCCATTGACTAGCCTAGCATCTTCCTGGCATCCCATTGGCTACCGTATGTGTCTATGTGTGCAGAATGATAGACAGATAGATATGTCTATGCAGTGTCCTCGTCATTCGCCCCTCGGGCCATGAGGCGTTCCGATAGTGTTCCATGAATTAGAAACGAGAAACATAGAAACATCCCTACAATTAAGCATGGTGGTGACAGCGTCATGCTGATGGGATGTTTTTCAGATGAAGGAACTGGGAGAGTCGTCAAGATTGAGTGAAAGATTAATGCAGCAATGTACAGAGACATCAATGGATGAAAACCTACTCTAGAGTGCTCAGAACTTCAGACTGTCGTGAGGGATTACAGGAAAACGACCACCAATACAATAAAGGAGGAGTGGCTTCAGGACATCTCTGTGAATGTCCTTGAGTGGCCCAGCCAGAGCCCAAACGTAATCCCATCGAAATTCTCTGGAGAGATTGGCAAATGGCTGTGCACCGACGCTTCCCATCCAACATGATGGCGCTTGAGAAGTACTGCAAAGAGGAATTGGCAAAACTATTTGTGAATCAGGGCGGTACGGGACGCATCCCCGAGTATGTCGTGCTTACATTGCGCAAACAGAAATTGGACTCACTGGAGTTTGTGAATGACATTGGCATGTAAACTGTAATGTTTCCCCTTTCAGATGATGTAGTAGGCCGTGTGTGTGCATGGGCAATTGGAGACCGCCTTGCACCTCCCGATCGTGCGTCCGTGTGTGTGACCCCCCAACCTCCAAAAGTGACAGGAGTCTGAATAAAATATTTTGAGGATGATAATAGTCACAATTCATTCAATTTTCTACAACGATTCAGAGGGCTCGTCCCACGCAGGTGTCATATTTACATCAGCAGGGCGCCAAATTGGTCTACCTGTGCCTCGATTAAATGCACCAAACTCAAAATTGGTCTACCTGTGCCTCGATTAAATACACCAAAATCAAAATAGACAACCTGCGCTGCAAAATAGACCACCAAGCCAGTCTAAAATATAGTCTACTTTTTGTCACCAAATTGCGTTATGCGCTGTGGGGCTCAGCAGCAACGCCCAGTGAGGCGTAGCACGTCTACCAAATTCACAAACGTTCTGAACTAAACGATTGCCCCAGCATGAAAATGACGGTGTGCCCATTTTTACGATGAGCGTAGACTACTTTGTCACCAAATTATCTGGTGTGGTGTGGTGAGGCTGCTACGCGTGCTGGCATGCCCAGACAGGCGCAGCACCCCAAACACGCTAGACTAGACTTGCGTTGGCACGAAAATGAAGTTACCTTAATCAAGTCCAATCAGTTTAATTAAACATAAATGGACTCCAATAAAGAAGCAGAACCTTCTCAAGGAGGACCAGAAGAAATGGCCAGCATGTGAGTTAAATATGAAGGTCGCTGCAAAGGACCATATGATATTGCAGTTGTTCTTTTTTCATAAATTTGCAAAATTTTCAGCATTTCGGGGTTTTTTTTGTCAAGATGGGGGGCTGAGTGTACATTGAGAAATAAAATGAACCTAGATTTTGGCAAATGGCTGCGATGACACAAAGTGAAAAATTTCAAGGGGTCTGAATACTTTCAGGGGTTGACTTCCCCTTTAAATCTTTAAATGTCAGAGGTGCTGTCTTGTTGATGTTGAACACATTTTTTTCAAGAATTTAGATAGATAGATAGATAGATAGCAGTGTCGGGCCAAAAGCTCATGAGTCACATTTTGGTGAACCTCAAATTAAAAAAAAAAAACTATACTCATGTTCAGTCCACAGGCAAGGATGTTACTGTAAATACTGATATACTTCGTGCACCCATCAGCAGCTGTTCATAAATAAGTCCCATTAGTGAACTTGACAAAAAAATATGATGGAATCACAGTTTTAATGGCATCATGTTACTGTACATTGACTGTGTGCAGATTGTCAGTGTGAGCTGTCATAGTGAATTGTCGCTAATGTTGATGAGCATTAGGATGATCTGTAGGGGACCTCATTTCCCCAAAGCAAGATTGCATCACATCCTCTCCCTTGGGTCCTTCATCATGTACCGGTATTTCTAAGTTGATACGACAGTATGACATGATGGGCGCCTTAAAGGAGGAGATAAGAAAAATGACAGACCAAAGACAGTGAAGGAAAAGGGCTTGATATTGTATGGAAGCGAAGCCAATGTAGCGTACTTGAACCATTCTGAATAAGAAAATTGTATAAATGGTTTAATTTTTAAATTTTATTGGTTTATTTATCGCTTCATAGATTGCATCGATTCTAAATAGATGTAATGTACAAAGTAAACTGACGGATCTGTAATTCACAATCTATTCGGCCTTGTGTGCAGTTTTCCCATCGACTGAAAGTAGAAGTCAACCCAAACATATTTTTTTTCATTTTCAGATTATGTTTTTTTGCAGGCCCACTAGTTAAAACAAGGCATTCTAATAAATATTCAACTTCAGAAAACAGGTCAGCCGTGATTGGTCATTACCAGACCCCTGAGCAGTTGTGATGTCATTTTTAGTCAACTGAAGTGACAAAATGGCCGCCCCCTGAGCTGGCTAAAAAGGGGTGGATTTTGCTGCTTAACTCATATGCCACAAATGCAATATTATTGAAAATGCCATGTTTCAACTAGTGCTCTTGCATAGAACATATTCTTGAAAAAAAATATGTTTGGGATGATTTCACTTTAAGAGACAATGTATCCACAGTCTTTCGAAAGGTAATGGTTTATCAGTAGTCCAAACCTGCTCTGATGATGCAATAATAGCCCTCAAGCCTTTGGAGTTTTTAGAAAGAAAAAAGATAATAAGCAAACTCATTACATCAACTACATTAAAAGGAAAGGTGAGTTGTATGTTTGATCATTTGTTTTATTTGTTCTTTGCAAATCCATGAAACATCTCGATGAAACTGGTCCGTGACGCAAAAATGGTGAGGGACTGCTACTGTAAGGACTTAAATTGTTCATGTTCATGTTCCATGATTTACAGCCAGTCTTCGTTGTTAATGAATCACACCTAGTTGATGTGCTCATTCACATTCTATGTCTGGTGGATGTGTCGGAAGTTTGGATGGGATAATTTGTGTCAATGGAAAGCACACAAATAAAGGATGCTTTAAAAAGACATATAAACGAATGGGAAGTTATGACCTTAAATGAATAAGAATCCATTGATGCTGAACTGTTTTCAGGAAATCAAAAAAATGACATCTTGCTTGAGTTTCCAAACACTGCTTCTTTCCAATTGGTATTATACCTTGCATTGCACCATTGGGCACAAATACAACCCCAAAATCATGTTCGGTTGCTTGTTTATTAATACGCTAAAAAAACCTTCATTTATTTTGCTGTCATTGATTAAAATGGTAGAGTATGTCGCTGGGCACCACGTCAGCATCACAGTATGTTCTCGTGCCGAGTCCCTTACTGCACATAAAGCCTTTACTACTTCAAAAAACACAAACCACTGTGTTATGTCATTGTCTCAAGCTTTTTTTTCCCCAAAGTCTCAGCGCCATGAGCGATGCAATAAATAAAACAATGGTATGACTGTGACAAACCTGTGAATTAGCCAGATAGCAATCTGCTACTGATATGACTTAAGGCTTCCTTCTGCAAAGAAGCATTACAGTGATAGATTTGAACAAAACAGGCCTACTCAAACATATCCAACTTGTTTTCACTCGTTATTGTCCCAAAAAAAAAAACATCCAGACTTTCAATCTAGTCGGCAATATGCTGACAATATGACTCCGCAAAGTAAGGAAAGACATGGCGTTTTACAACATTTGTCAGACAGCGTTAAGAGCATTAATAGATTTGTTGTTAAGTTATTTCCAACACTTTAAATTGGTTGGGGGCGGCACGGTGGTCGACTGGTTAGCACGTCAGCCTCACAGTTCAGAGGTCGTGGGTTCGATCCCGGCTCCGGCCTACCTGTGTGGAGTTTGCATGCTCTCCCCGTGCCTGCGTGGGTTTTCTCCGGGTACTCCGGTTTCCTCCCACATTCCAAAAACATGCATGGTAAGTTGATTGGACTCTCTAAATTGCCCCTAGGTGTGATTGTGAGTGCGGGTGTTTGTCTTTGTGTGCCCTGCGATTGGCTGGCAACCAACTCAGGGTGTCCCCCGCCCACTGCCTGAAGACAGCTGGGATAGGTTCCAGCACGCCCCGCGACCCCTGTGAGGATAAGCGGCATCGATAATGGATGGATGGATGGATAAATTGGTTGGCAATGCGTAAAAATAACGGACTAAGTGCGGACAAAACAACAGATTTATTTTTTTTCATTGACCATATTTGGACATAGAGAGTTTCCGTCGGACAGCAATGGTATGTAAGATTTATTGTTCATATACAGTATTCACCACGTGCTTGGTTTTCTCCTGGTTCCCTGGCTTCCTCCCACATTTTTAAAAATTGCGTGATATAGTCACTGAAAACTGAAGTTTAGAGTCTAAACTGTCCTCAGGTGCGAATGATTGTCTATACAGTATGTGCCCTGCAATTGGCTGGCAACCAGTTCATGGGTGTAAGCCTGCCTCTCGCCAAAGCCAGCTAGGATCCAGCTTGGATCCGGCCTAACCATCCAGCCTAACCCCTAAAGACTGTAAACGATATAGAAAGTGGATGGACAAATTGATGATGCCAAAGTGGATATTAGAAGTGTGGTCATTCCTGTTCTTTTTTTTTTTTTTTTCAGTTTCAGGGTTTTATTTTCTTTATTAAAGAGTGAAATGTATAAACTGCAACCTCATTACAGTGTTACCAAAATCTTGTAGGAAGCAATTTTCTCAAATAACTATTAATGTTGTCTCTTCTACAGATGCTTATCTGAAGTCTAATGCTACCCACCATTACCATGGAAACTGAGGCTAGTCACATGCTCGAAGCAGCTCTGGAGCAGATGGATGACATCATTGCAGGTATGGAACTACAGAAAGCAATAATTGTCTTCTTTTTGTTTAGTGTTTGTGGAAAATGTGGTCATGCCATGATCCAGACCATAAAATACATGGGGGCTAAAAAGCAACAGTTTCATTCTCAAGCGAAGGTCTATCAGTTATTGTATTTATTTTGAATTTAAACTGTCAGTACATGCCTGCATACTGTATGTAGTTGCACGTCTATAAAATACAGTGGTACCTCTACTTACGAACGTCTCTTCATACGAAATTTTCAAGTTACGAAACGCCTCAACAGGAAAATATTGCCTCTTTGTTACGAAAGACATTTCAGGATACGAAAGGTAAAAGTGTGGGCTGCTAGTCGCAGCTCCAGAGGTTCCTGAACGCAACATACTCATAGCTGCTCTGCCATTGGCTATTACCTAGCATTTTCCTGGCGTCCCATTAGCTAAGAGGAACCTCTTCCGTATGTCTCTAGATAGATGTTTTTTTTCATAGAAGAATATATAATGTATATATATATATATATATATATATATATATATTTCCTATATAAATATGTATTTTAAGGGGGTTCGACTGGTTAGCACGTCCGCCTCACAGTTCATAGGTCGTGGGTTCGATCCCGGCTCCGGCCTCCCTGTGTGGAGTTTGCATGTTCTCCCCGTGCCTGCATGGGTTTTCTCCGGGTACTCCGGTTTCCTCCCACATTCCAAAAACATGCATTGATTGGACTCTCTAAATTGCCCCTAGGTGTGATTGTGAGTGCGGATGTTTGTCTCTGTGTGCCCTGTTCAACTCTTCAATGAGTTCCTAAATTGAAACGACTCAGGAACTTTATTATCTTGTGCATTTGTCAACGAGAAAAAAGTCACTGTTAATCTTTTTGTGAATTACAAAATGATATAGCGGGTCTGTTGCCCACAAATGACCTACAATGCGCCTCCCTGCATGTGGCATTAATGCCCCTTATACTGCGCTGTGCCCGCCTTGACATAATTCAATGCAGTGAGCCTCGTAAACTCACCATAGTCTCCCAATTGCTTGTTCGTCAAATGTCGGATTAAGTTGGTTGTGTTGAAACTTTTGGCCATGTTCTCCCCGCGAGGTACCTTTTCATGGCATATACAGTATTACAAGACGCAAACTCCACACACACAGCAGACAATGCTATGTTCACACCAACTGCAGTGGTCGGAATATTCGATCAAAGCCTTTTATTTCCGATTAAAAACATCCGATCACAAGCAGCTCATGCTTCGCAGCCTTGTGTTGCGTCCCTCCCCTCTGCTCGCAGCGGAGGCGCGGCTGCGTTAGGAAGTCTTTCTGGCGGCGTGTTTCAATTGGAGTCAGGTAGCTCGCACGGGCGGGCGCGTTTGTGTGCAGGGCGGCGGGAGTGATGCTTTCGGACGGAGAGACTTCGTCGCGTATTAAACAAATCAACTTTTTTGCCATTTCGTCTCGCGGCAGCCAAGCATGAGCTGCGGGTGTTTGGATGTTTAGATCGGCAATAAAAGGATTTGATCAAATATTACGATCACGTAATTTTTGACAAAAATCGACCGATCATGATCGGTGCCCGATGGATCGGAGCATCCCTAATATATTTATATATATTTAATAGAATAACTGAAGATAAATTCTGGTATACCGTCAGGTGTCATCTTTCAAACCGCTTATCCTGTACAGGGTCGCGGGGAGGTGCTGGAGCCTATCCCAGCTGACAATGGGCGAAAGGCAGACTACACCCCGAACTGGTCGCCAGCCAGTCGCAGGGCACACACACACAGACACCGTCACTGAGCAGGAACCGATCCCACGCTGCCTGCACACAACTCAGGCGTGTGTACCACTTCACTATCAGTGACCCCTGGTATACCGTTATGATATAAAATGGCCTACATTGTGATAGATTTATTCCATATTGCCCAGCAGGTGGGGGGGATGGGTGGCATGCAGAAGATGCCGCGGATGCGCATTCCTGCAAAATCCTGGGGAAACAAAACTATAAAACAAAAAACATTAAAACACAAAAAAAAAAAAAGGAAAAAAAATCTGCGAATCCGTGAGTGGTGAACTGACCCATTATTAAATGTTTTTTCTCATCTTGTTCTCTACCACATACACTTTCAGGTTCAAAATCAGCTGCGCTGGAACTCACTAATGGCGTGTATGACCTTGGTCCTGTGGTCAGATCCGGCCCTCTGCAGGTCATTCAGTTAGCTGCAGACCTCAAACTTGCTTTGGAGCGCCAGAATAACCAGGAAGACAGAGACCGCCTCAGAGCACAGTTGCCCACCGAAACAGCAGAGACTCTCAAAGGCTGGCTCCAGAGTGGAGATGTGAGTACCTTGTGTACTTGAATGTCCCATCGTTTTCATCTATTGGTAATTGTGTATTCCTGACATCAGGGCATAGTAGTGCAGAGTGTGGGGCCTCAGCAGTTCCGTTTAAAAACACACAGACAAATGAAAAAAAACCCCACAAACTTAAGAAAAGACCACATCAGAAAAGAGTTCCACATTAAAAAGAAAAAAATTATAATAAAAAGTTGAAACGGTAGATTTTACTAGACCACACCACTACTAACACTGTGGCCCCATCATCCTTTTAAAGGGATTATCTGACCTGGATGGCCCATATTTTTGCTCAAACATTTTTTTGATCAGAAAAATGATATTAGCTAGCATTTTCAATTTTCTCAATTTGTGTTGGAGAAATCAGTAAACAACTAACTATTCTCAAAACCCCCCTTTGTAGAGCAATATAGCCACGCCCCTGTGCCGGTTCTCATATATTGGTGGGAGTCAGAGGAGGTACCGGACACAATTTGTCCATTCAAAATCATTGTACATACATCCCTAATAATTTCCACAAACGGCGATCAGTCGGCACCAAAATTCATGTGGCCATCTCTACTTATGACCACTTCAACCTCTAAAAATATCACAATTTCTGACTTATAAGAGAATGAGGAAATGAGCAGATTACATGTAGATTTTCTTATGCAAGATTTGCTTTCTCCAAGGTATGAACACAGTGTGTTTCAAGAGAATTTATGTAAGCTGAATTGTTCATAGGTCATTAAATAGATTTAATTTCAATCTGATTAATTTTCAATAATCTTCTATTAGGGTTAGCTTGAAATTCTCACTGAACAAAATGTACTGTACTTTTGTCATTGGCAAATAAAATGAATTTGAGTATTTGTGATATTTTACATGCGTGTCAATGATGCATTTTTACAAGTTGCTTCCTGTTTTTTAAACATTTTATCCAGTCTAGTGCCAGTCCATCCCATATTGTTGTAAATTATTGATTAATATTTTGTGGTTTATTGTATGAAATGCTTTTTTTTAGATCCACAAATATCCCAACGGCGTACTTCTTTTTATCTATAGAAGTTGTGGTTTCTTCCATTAGTTCAACTAAAGATTGTGATGTTGACCGGTTACTTCTGAATCCATGCGGATTATCAGTAAATAAATTATGCTCTTCTATGAAGTTGTCTATTCTGTTGTTAGAAATATTTCCCAGATTTTTTAAAAAAATTCGGAAGAAGAGAAACGCATCTGTAGTTTGTGACCGGGTATTTGTCTCCGGTTTTGTACTCAGGAACAACTTTAGCAATTTTCATGTCATGTTACATTTGGGTCACATGCTTGTCTGGATGTCTCTTTGAGTATCAATTTAGTTCAGTTTCACATGGGGAAAAGCCAACTTGCCTAGTAACACATGATTTAGATAATTAGTTAATGTGGATGTTTTTCATAGAGATCTTCTTTGAAAAATGAAGTCAGCTGGTGTTAACAAGTAAATAGCCGCAAGCTACAGTACTTTGTACTCTGGATTAATCTGATCATTAATGCTTTACCCATGTTTTTATTGGTGCTTTTACATACATTTGCTTGTTGGGAATAAAGTGTAGTTGGAAATGAAAGTTATGAGGCAAGGAACAAGCAACGGGACTTATCTAGTAATCAGTCATTTAATGTTTTCACAGTCCAAAGTCAGTCAGTTGCAGTCCGGTTAGACTGGGTCAGCTGGATGGTCAGAGGGAGGTGAGGAATTTTGCTGCTGTGCTACAGAAAGCCTATTTAGTTTCAGCACCATGCATACTTTTTGTTCTTTATTAATCTGCTATTTTTTAGTTAAATTAATTAATTGTTGGGTTGCATGGTTGGCAAATCTGCCTCACTGTTCTGAGGTTGGGGTTGTTGAGGTTGTTCAAATCCATATTCCTGCCTTTCTGTGCGGCATTTGCATGTTCTCCCCATGCTTGTATTTTCTGTGGGTACTCCAGCTTCCTCCAACATTCCAAAAACATGCATATTAGTTCAGTAACTACTCTAAATTGTCCAATGTGAGTGTAAATGCAAGCCTCGAAATAACCTTTTTCTTTGAGGAACAATTTTACAAATCAGTGACCTCATTAGGGATCCAATTTACAAATTTTGAGTACCGGTATTTTTTCGCAGCTTAATCCCAGGGAGCTCCAGCAAAGGTTTTGTTCAACTATAAAAATACATATAACGAGGAGATTGAATGTAGGGTAATAGGTATCGAATCGAATCTCCCAAATTCTAAAAAATAATCGTGTATTTGGATGAAGTATATTTTATGATAATATATTTCACTTAATAACGACAACCAATTGTTTCCCTTTTTTATGCAATCAGCAGTTTTTACTTCTTAAATTCACATTATGCACAACAGCAAACTGTATGTTATCGCCTAGAAAGAGGGGCAATTTCAAACAAATATGAATTTAGGCATTGAATACAAAAAGGCTTTAATAGCCCTATTGCAACTTAACCTGAGAAACTACAATTTTATCATGCAACATTATAAAGTAGATTTGTGGTTATGCGTTTATGAGTTTAGGCCAGCTAACTAGGAATGAGACATATAATATTTATACTAATAGAAGTTTTAGAAGTGTTCCACCTAAAATGAAGAGGGAACGGTTGAAATTGTAAACTATAAAACACGTTGTTAAATGTTTGTCAAAGTAAAAGTGTTAGATAATTCACTTGTTAGAGAATAATCCTTAAGGATTTTAAAGACTTAATCTAGCTCAGGAAATATACAGTGATTTTCTTAAATTCACAGTTTTTAGGGTTAGGGGTTAGGGTTAAGGTTAGGGTTAGGGATGAGAAACAGTAATATTAAAAATCTTTGGCTGTAAATACTAGTAGGCAAACATAGACTGTCCGACAATTGTAAATTATTTCAAAAGCGGGATAAAGTAAATGATCACCTTTTTGTTAATATTGAGCTAACACACATGGGTGAGGGGTTGGGGCATTGCTTGTGTTGACCTGGCCCTGCACTGAGCCAGTGACATTGCAAGCTAGCCGACATATCCAAAGTGTGATTAGCGGCTTGTGCATTGATGAAGAAGGTAGCCAGTAGCTGCGAGAACTAATGTGAATTGCACAACACACTTGCCTCCTTTAATTGAGGCTCAAAATGTGAATTTTAACTGACAAAATGCGATGTGAATCCGCTTATTTCGAGCCTTGTGAATGGTTTATCGCTGTTTGCCCTTTAATTGGGTGGTGACCAATCCACGGTCTACTCCACCTCGCACCCAAAGTCACCTCAGAGAGGCTCTAGTTTATCCGTCACCATAATAAGGATAAACGGTATAGGAAATGGATTATTTTTTTAAACTCAAATTTGAACAATTTTGGATACCACTTGTCCTTATTAGTCAACCACACAACTTGCTTTAGACCAGGCACTTGCTGTGCCTTGATATGCTTTGCCCTGTGACAAGAAGTCTACACTGAACTTCATTATTGTGAAGATATTTACATGATAGCCATGGCAGGTTAAATGAGGATTTTTTTTGGAGCGTACTAATTGGTGGTAGTAGTAGTTTTTTCCCACTGTTTCTAGCGTAACATACATCATCATCATATGTGACATCTATGCAGTTTGTGGATTGGACTTGATAGCCAATAAATATAAATAATAGCGCCGTTGTGACGCGGGATCGTGACTCATTCAAACATGTGCCTACTTTATAGTTGCGACACGCCCACTCAACTCAGGAAAGAAGGACTGTCGGTGACAACACATAAAACTAAGCTAAAACAAAAACTTTGCTCAGTGGCCAGTCTTAGTTGAGGAATAAACTGCTTCAATTAGTTCTCGGAGAAACTAAGCCTTTTGGAACCAGGATAGTGCTGTGTCAGGCACATTTCATGGAGAATGGCTTCCTAAACGTAAGCTTTCACGTGTTAAAAATACATTTCAAAGTTTTAAGCGATGCACCTACACTGTCACACACACATTGATCAGTTCCCCTTTGGTGGCTGCATCACCGTGCATGTACGTGGTGATAGCCTGTAGCCTGTGTGCTAACTAGCTAGCGTCCAGAAACAACTGTCCCTATGTCATAAATGAAATTGGGCAATCCGCCACAACGTGCTTCCTTTTCAGATGCTCGTTTATCACCGCCGTGCTGTTATAAATGGGAGATTTGTATCGTTTTAATTAATTTTGTGAAATGCGCCGGACTTTTGGTTCCTGTTGTGAACTTTCAATCGGGTAGCCATGACACCATTACCCACAATGCTTCCGTTTACATCACGGATGGCGTAGATTGCCAGATTCCATATATCCTGCTGGCACTGAGAGCGATGTCATAGTGAGTTGGTGACCCAAATTGTCGAATTAGCTTTACAGTATTTCTTGTCACATTGTGTTAATACTAGTAGTATTAAGGTATACAGTATTTAACAAATCATAAAATGCGGTGTTTGGCTGAATGTGAACAATGCATCGCCCCACGGGAGTAGAAATGTGCACATGAATTTTAGTGGCAATTAATCACTTTCAGACACTAGGTGACAACAGAACGTGACAAACCAAAACAAGAAACAACACGCATCATGCCTCCCTGCGATGACGTTGACAGCCTGAGAAAAAAAAAAAATATATACCCTTAAGGTGGGCGGGCCAATTTGCGGCTTTAGTCATCACAAAAATGCCCATGAATCACTTCAGATTGTTTTAGGGGGGTGAATTTTAGTGCTGACATAATTTTTTCATACAAACCTATTATACAAGTGTTGATGTTCAGCCCAATCAAGTCTCCTTTTAAAATAAATTTGCTCTAAGTATTACTCAAAAGATGGTTGGTCAAGTTGACTTCACACTTGGTCTTTAACTCATCAGTGGAAACTCCTGTTTTCCATATCAAATTAAGGAAAGCAGAGACCTAATCGGACTAAAGCTTACTTACATATTGAATATTTTCTTAATATTAATTACAAAATGAACTGTTCAAAATTGCAGTTTCTTACCAACCAAAATAGCTCATTTCCAGACCAAATGACCTTGCAAACCTGACAAAAGGATATCAAAGATTCTAATTTATTTTTTTTAAACAGATAGGCAACCTTTGATTTTAACAGCCCTATCCCCCTTCTATTCTTTTCAATTTGGGCTTTCAGAAAATGTCTTTTTTTTTTCCAGGTTTAGAGACATGAAACTGTTTTTTGTCTGCTCTAGTCTCGTGTTGTCCTGCAGAGGCTGCTGTTGTCTTCCTACAAAGTAGTTTGACAGGATGTTTAAGATACTTTAGTTAACTGAAAGGGAAAGGTGGATCTTGGATCCAGTTCAGGAGCTTTTAAAATCCTGCATTCTTTCAAACAGTAGCAGCCTCAAAAGGTGCACACTGCAGACACTACCCCACTGTCTTTGGTTTCCATCTTTGTGTTTCGACACAAATGAGTATGAATTTATTGTACTATCCCCTCTCTATTTGTGGCGGATAAGAGGTGGTTGGGGGTTGGGGTATGCATGTGTTGAGATTAACTCAATAAATTCTTCAACAAAACGATAATAAACCTCCAGTATGTGTTTTCCACGAAAAAAGACAGTTGCCTCCTCCCAAATAAACATCCCCCCTAAAAAAACAAAAACAGAAGAAAGTTGTAAAAAATATTTTTGCAAATATTGAAAAAAAAATCCATGAATAGGTGAATTCATGGGTGCTGAACTGTGAGTATGCCGAGGTCTACTTTATATTAGTATAATTGTAATGAAATGCATCATCTTTGGACTTTTGATATCCATTTTTGACATACAGTCATTTGTATTTAGGGAAGATATTTTCAGGTATGACATACAGTATTTCACAGCAACTTAACCTGAAAATTGTTGATGTCGTTTCACTTTGAATTAGTTTAGTAGAAAACAAGTTAAAAACCCTAGATATTTAATTTTAAATAGCAATTAAATAAAGTTTTTTTTTCCATTTAATGTTTTTTGTAGCACTGCTATTGTAGCACTATTTAAAGTTGAAGTCAACCCAAACATATTTTTTTTAAGGATATGTTCCCAGCAGGCCCACTAGTTGAAACGGCATTCTGATTAATTTTGCGATTGTGGAATATAAATTAAGCAGCAAAATGCACTCGCTTTTAGCCATCTCTGGGGGCGGCCATTTTGTCTTCTGTCGACTGAAAATGACATCACAACTGCTCACAACGACCAATCACGGATGACCTGTTTTCTGAATCTGAGCCGTGATTGGTCGTGAGCAGTTGTTATGTCATTTTCAGTCGAAAAACGAGTGGATTAACACTTATTCCACAAAGGCAATATTTATCAGAATGCCCTGTTTCAACTAGTGGGCTTGCATAGAACATATTCTTGAAAAACAAATGTTTGCCTTGACTTCCACTTTAAGCAACAAAAAAATCTGAGGTGCCGAAAGAGATGTCACTTTTTAGTGAACAGAGCTGGAATTCCCATCGCTGTTTTGCACTTTATGGGCCCCTAAGCCTGCAGCCCACCACAGTTCTCTGTTTATTTGGCATCACACTTCCAACCGCACGTTTCACAGGCTTCACACTGCCTCTGTCCCACCCTCTTGTTTCTTTCTCTCCCTTGATCTTTGCCAATGATTCTAAACCTTTTACACAAAGTACCACCCAAAAAAAAAACCCACGTAGCACTTCAAGTACCGCCATTATAATGACCAAAATAATAAATTAAAATGCAGTCTCGAAGTGTTCTTCTAAAATGAGAAGTATTATTGTAAGCCACCCAACCTGCAGTTTGAACATAAAAACTGCGCTTAAAAATATAAGAAAATAAATACTAAATGGATCAATTACAATGTTTCACACATAATAGGGAAAAACAAATTGGATTTAAGTAAATGTTTTTAAAATATAATTAAATACAACTGAATTTGTAGCATACCACTTAGAGGGAGACCACGTACTACTAGTGGTACTCAGTCCACACTTTGCGAATCATGTATCCTATTACCTGTTGATATTTCAACAATGTGGACAGCTGAATGTGCTGGCCACAAATATTTCACACCTTGTCAGTATGCATGGTTGCATCACTATATTTCACATAATATTCTGGGCTCTGAAAGCCATGCAACTTGACTCTGTATGAGGATACCAAAGTGGCAAAATGAAAACCTTGCTGAGTTCCCAGATATAAAATTATAAATTACAATTTAGCATCATTATGTTGGTATAATAGTCCAACGCTAACTTCTACTTCACTCGGCACCCTTTTCCTCTGACTGGCGTTACTCAACACATACGAGGTACAGTTATTCAACCTTAGCTGATTTACAGGTGATATAAAAAGTCTGCACAGCCTGTTCAAATGCCATGTTTTGTGGGGTTTTTTTTTCTTTCCACCGTTAATGTGACCTTTTAACCTGAACAACTCATTGAGGGGGGAAAACAAAGAAATCTGTTCAAAAGGGGAAAGTTAAAATAAACAACTGAGATAACGAGGTTGCAAAGTGTGCTGCACACCCTCGAATAACTGAGGATGTGGCTGGTTTCACAAGCCTGACATTTTTGGGCCGACACTGACTGATATCTTTTACCCAATTGAGCTATATAGGTTATAGGTCACAGTAGTGGTGGAAAAGGTTTTAAAATGATTTATTTTGGTCCATTTTTTTTTTTATTTGGATTCACTTTCAACGGGGGGGGGTGTTGACTTTTTATTAGGGATGCTCAGATCGATCGGGCACCGATCATGATCGAGCCGATTTTCGTGAAAAATTACGTGATCGGAATATTCGATCAAAGCCTTTTATTGCCGATCAAAACATCCGATCACCCGCAGCTCATGCTTCGCAGCCTTGTGTTGCGTAAGTGATGCTTTTGGACGGAGGGACGTCCAAAATCAACTTTTTTGCCATTGCTTCGCAGCCTTGTGTTGCGTAAGTGATGCTTTTGGACGGAGGGACGTCCAAAATCAACTTTTTTGCAATTTCGCTAAGTGATGCTTATGGACGGAGGGACGTCCAAAATCAACTTTTTTGCCATTTCGTCTCGCGAGCCAAGCATGAGCTGCGGGTGATCGGATGTTTTGATCAGCAATAAAAGGCTTTGATCGAATATTCCGACCACTGCAGTTGGTGTGAACATAGCATTGTCTGCTGTGTGTGTGGAGTTTGCGTCTAGTAATACTGTATATGCCATGAAAAGGTACCTCGCGGGGAGAACATGGCCAAAAGTTTCAACACAACCAACTTAATCCGACATTTGACGAACAAGCAATTGGGAGACTATGGTGAGTTTACGAGGCTCAATGTATTGAATTAAGTCAAGGCGGACACAGCGCAGTATAAGTGGCATTATTGCCACATGCAGGGAGACGTATTGTAGGTCATTTGTGTGCAACAGACCTGCTATATCATTTTGTAATTCACAAAAAGATTAACAGTGATTTGTTTCTCGTTGACAAATGCACAAGATAGTTTGTCTATGCACAAGACAATAAAGTTCCTCAGTCGTTTCAATTTAGGAACTCATTGAATAGTTTATTCAAGTGAAGCCTGCATGTGACTATTTTTTCTACTTTGATTATATTCTGAACTATGCAATGTTTAGCATGTTATTTATTTGACTTTTTGCATAATTAAGTTTTTTGAGAGACTGCTGATTTTTTTGATCTGTTAAAAACTGTGTTACTAAAAGCTGGTAAATTTAAGTTTTTCAGTTATCTTTGTGACGGTGTAATTATTGTATTGTGCCAGCAACGGTTTTGTATTTCTTCATGCTTTTGAAAATATATATAGATTTTTGTCAAAATTACGGCAATAATATGACTGGGTTTTTTTCAGATAATATTGCATAATAGCAGTCACCATAAATAAATGGAAAAATATACAGGTATTCCATGTGATCGGAATCGGCATCGGTATCAGCCAAACTCACTCATGCATGATCATTATCGGTGTCATAAAACCTGATCGGAACATCCCTACTTCATATATCAAGCATTTTTGGCAATTCCTAAAATATTAACCATAGTGTTTTTTGTTGTTGGTTTTTTTTTCTGGTGGGTCTTGTGACATTGAAGCTTGATTCCAAATGGCTGATAGATAATTAAGCAACTGTGAGGATGATCGACGCTCCTTGTCTGTGAAATTGTACTCCATCCGTCCACCTTTTTCACTTCATGTTCCTTCTAGCTAACCTAGTGTAACAAGATTGTTCGTACTCTACAATTACTTTGAGCCCTGGGGGCTTCTGTCCACTGGATACTCCATGGTGAAGCACAAACACATCTAAACACCGGAAGTGTATGTGCAGGAATTTGTGACGCCTGCTGCTTATACAGTAATTGCTCAGAGCATCCCAGGCGTTTCAGCCTTAAAATTTACAGTCCTGCACAAAACAAAACTTGTTTCAGCAATGTCACATAACATACTGTAGTTCACACCTCTGCCAAGGCTGAACTGAGAAAAATTTCGCAGCACCACTTTTCTGTTTGTTTGTCTATCGCTTTTGGTTCCGATGATAGATCCTTTCTTCAACTCAGCTAAAAATTTTATTGCGCAGAAATTTTAATCGACGTTCTTAAGATCCAGCTCAATGTAGCTATCCTACTATTTACTGGTTTGGTATGTCAAATGACCGCTGTGAAAATGTTAATTAAAAGAGCAAAGTTTCTGCTTTAGATTTTTGTCACGTCAGAAACAATGCATTGCCAAACTGTTTTTGTTAATAGGGGAACAAATAATTTGGGACACTGATTTTCCATGCCGATTCAGTGGCCCCCTCAAACTCGCGGTTCGGCACGCGATTTTTCATGTTCGATTTTTTTTTTTTTCCTTCATTTATTTCCACCAAATAATTTGAAAATATTTTAATATTTTCCCCGCTCCTTTTCCCTTTAAAAAAAAAAAAATCAAAAATACACATTGAATGATTATCAGCTTTTTTGAATAGTTTTTGTGGTTAATTTTTGCATTTCAATGGGCCGCAATACGCAGATAATTGCTGTTTGCGGGGTGGCCTGGTCCCTATCCACACGAGAATAGCTGGGGTTCATCATGTAGCACTGCATCATTTTTTTTTAATTTTTTTTTGCTCAAGAAAACAAATTCTGTTCAGGGTCACTTTACCAAATTCATGTATAGCACCACAATACATTAAATACATTACACAACAGCAAACAAATCCCTATCATATCCTACTCAATGGAAAATTGAATTAGTACCTTCATCTAATATTATCAAGTGTAATTACAGCAACTTAATTTAAAGACACAGTCCCAAGTTTTGTTTAAAATGTTGACATGAATGTTAAGGAAGAAAATATGTTTTTCTCCATATGATCTTTTATGGGCGGAATTTATGAATGCAGGTCTCCTCCCTTGTTGATGTCATGAGATGATTAGCTGACAGTTACTGAGAATGGGAATGGTCCCATAGGACACGTGCAGAATGGAAACCAAACTATGTTGTCATGCAGAGACAAACTGTTTGGAGAAAAATGAAATCCAGTACGTAAAGAGTAAAAAAAAATATGTATCTCACTATGTATATATATATATATATATATATATATATATATATATATTACTTTCAAAACAACCATAGCTGCACACAAAGCAAAGTGCCGTACATAGAGTAAAAGTCATAAAAGCATCCATCCCTTTATCCAAAACAAAGACAATTATAACAAATTTATAGCATAAAGACAGTAAATATAATTTTAAAAAATGCCCAGTCATCCTGAGTCGAAAGCCAAATAATAAAAATGTGTTTTAACATGAGTTTTACAAATGAATACACACGACACAAAATGAAAATACATATGTGAATCAACTCTCATATTAACATGTTCAGCAGATCTGTGTGTCTGTGTGTGTGTGTGTGTGAAAATGACATTGAGCCAAATGGACGCAAACAGATGACAAAACAGGCAAACTTTTTTGTCCCCCCTCCCCTTTCTGGGCTTGGCCATTTGGCTGTAAGACAACTGCAGCAGGAGGACAAGGGAGCTGAGAAAATAGAGCAGGAAAGGAGAGAACGCAAGCAAGGAAGGAGTATTTGTTGATAAAAGGGTTAAAATGGAACACAAGCAGGGGAAAAAACGGGACCGAACACAAACAAAAAGAGCTCAGTTCTACTGAAACAGATAAGGAAAGCAAGCAGCAGTTGGAAGGGGCAAAACACTGGGAGGGGGTTTTCTGCTCAGACAGCAAAGATCGTAAAATTAAAAAAAAAAAAAAATACAGCTGTGAATGATTGAAGTAACGCATTTTCACACTTGACAGTACATTGTGCAAACTCAAGACTAACTTGAAGTGGGCTTGGTCTAAATGCACGCAGCGGGAGGGTGAGCGAGACGCACAGCCTGATTTTCTGACCAGCTGAGATAAAATCCTAGAGGAAATAGACAGGGCAGAAATGGGCTGGGAGCATGGAGACTCCCATTGATGTCTACAAGCACTTCTCGTGGCTTAAAAAGGTGAGTGTTGAAGCTTAAGTCTTTCATTTCAGTATGAAGTCTAGCAATTCTGCGTTTCGTTTCTTAATACCAGGTTAGTACTTTTTTAAGACAACAGAAGAGGAAAAGTGTGTACTGATGAAAAATTGTTTCTCTAGCAAGAGATGCTAAATTTTCTAGCTTGGATGCATTCTATTGTAAGGCATCATTCAGTCAGCTGCCTTTTTTTTTTGCTGTAATTTAATTTTGCTTAGCAGAGTTATCAGGATGCATCACCAGGGCCGTGCTATCAGGTTAGGCAAATTATCCATCAGCTGATTCCTGTCGACAAAGCGGCGTCTGATACTGCTGGATTCAAATGCTGCGAGGTATACACAAAATCTGTGTCCTTGTAGCTTGAGAGTCACTTTTTTTTAATTATAGCACTTGCACAATATTGTCTGATGACTAGCCTTTGGCCTTTATCGTTGAAATTGGACACATTTCTTGTCAGATTGTTTTTGTCATTTTAAATTCATTCCTAGCACTTTAGTATTTGGTGACCCTTTCAACTGATGCAGTGGCAAGTAAAATATTGATCATGGTAAATGCGGAAGTGGGCAATCCCAAAGTTCATAAATCAGAAGGGATGTGACTGAGAAACTTGCTATGATTTTAAATAATTCAGGATTAAGTATGTAACATACAGTCCTCGATTCAATGAGGCCTGGGGGTTGATTTTAGAAGAATTTGCAGCATGTATGTTCTCATCATAGATCGGGGTCCCCAACCTTTTTTCTGCTACGGGACCCCTGTCATAGATGACACGAGACTTCAGATCAGCAAGCTTCCAAGGATCAACTCTCATTGGCTTGGGCTATTTATGGCTCTTTAGCAACATATGGAAAAAGATGGGGTGCCCCTCGGACCCTTCTGAATTAAAGACTACTGACATTTTTCCAAACTACCATCAGTAATAAGACCTGGATATTTAAAAGCCTCTCTCTCCTGCTCCCTTGTTCTTCTTACATTTACACAAACCTGAAGAATATTTGCATTTCCTGCGATCTGGCAGACAGGAAGGAGGTCCTTCAATAAGATTCTTCTTCCGTCCGAAGTTGAGGATGAATCTGATGCGCATTATGTTGACCACTCAGAGAGCGGGGCATTCTGAAAACGAGTCTAAAGCACTGCTGTCTAAAAAGTAAGACAACCTTGTTAAGCAATATAAACACATAGGGTAAGAAATGAAAGGAAATAGAAACTTACCATTACTCTCATCGGTGAATGCCTTGAAAGAAACCTGGAATTATTTCAATCACAACCTGAACCTGAGCCATGATTTGTCGTTATCTGAGGCCTGAGTAACTGTGATGTCATTTTCAGTCAACAGAAGTGACAAAATGGCCGCCCCCTGGGGTGGTCAAAAACGGGTGGATTTCTCATATTCGACAAATGCAATATTATTCAGAATGCCTTGTTTCAACTAGTGGGCCTGCATATAACATATTCTTGAAAAGAATATGTTTGGGTAGGCTTCCACTTTAATGAAATAACCCAACTGTTTTTAGAGTGTATTATATATTCACTGGGACTGGAGGCTTATCCAGTTGTGCAGCCATATTAAATTTGATTAAACGGATGAATTGAAATTCCTCAAGGGTGTAGCGAAACTGGTGAGAGTGTCGATATTTAATAGCGAATGTGAGAAATGCCTGCATTACTCCTGGTTGCCTCTAGGGCCGCCATGACAAAAATTTGAATTACTTGGAGGGTATTTCGACAAAAAAAACTTGTTAAATGAGTCTTGAATAATGAAGGGGGCTATAATAAAATAAGTTGTGAGTTCTTTTACCAAAATAGAGATTAATACTTTGACCCAAACACAGACAATTCACTCTTGACTTCTGTATATGGACAGTGGTTATTAACTACCGCCATTGAAACATACAAGAAATACTACGATATCCTATTCTATGGCAAGCCTAAATAAATGAAGAGAAAAAACAAATATGAGAAATAATTGGGAGGTAAGGGAAAAATGGGACATCGAATAGATGAGCGTGAGAAGGTGTAACGATGACTATAGTGACGGCGGCGGACTTTATGAAATGCACAAAGTTTGCTAGTGTTTACTACAATTTTTGTATGCACCAAACTGAAGCCCTAGTGAGTTGCAAATTAGGCACTTGCGCGTAATCCGGAGTCTCACGTGAGGAGCAGGAGGAAGGAACTTCACTTGTTTGCAGATGAAGAAAAAGAGAAAAAAAAGAAAGAGGCAGCTGGAAGCAGGACCAAAACCTTGGTAGGGTTCTCGTGCGCCTCGGACCTGTGCGGTCTCAGAGCTTCATCAGGACCACCTGGGGTGGTTCTCCAGGCCTTCAAGCAAGGAGCAAAGATGGCTTGTTGCTTCAGCTTTTACTCCCAAAAGGACATTTTTTCTTGGTTCACCCGCCACATGCGCGGTGGGTGGTTGGATGGATCGAGAACCCAGGTTATTAAAATCTACCACGGGAGGATTCCGGCGGGACTTGGCGCGATCAAAAACCAAGCAAAAAGATTTTTAAAAATGAAGATGTTGAGGAGAGGGTTTTTTTTTGTTGAAGAGAGCATTATTTGCTTTAGTTTAGTCCATATTATGGACCAAACGATCTAATCGTAACGATTAATCTATGAATTTGATTTTTTTTAAGAAGTAACAGATTAGACGATTAAAACAATTGTTAGTTGTAGCCCTGTTTCATTTTCCACCATAGTCGGCATACTGTGTATCTACACTAGTGTGCTAAACATGAATATTTTTCAGCATTCCTGAGCACCAGTGTCATGCATTGTCCCACCCACTATAAAAAGCATTTGTTGCATGTACATTGCACAGATTTTTGAAAGACGGACAAGTAACAGCATTTCAAACTCATTGCGCATCCCATGTGGTCTTTATTTGAGATATATGATATTTTAGATTTGCAAAGTTAATTCGAAGCATAAGCCCTTCTTCAACAAAAAGCTACAGAACAAGGACATTCTTTGAATTTAACTTGATGAAAGAACAGTTGTTACACAAGCAACTAGTGACAGAGAAATGGTCTGTTTTCTTTTATTATCCCTTCCAAGTGCCATCGACATTTCTTCAGTGTCCTGTGAGTGTGTGATTGCAGAACACTTCAATCGCTTCTAAGTACACAAGGGTTCAAATGTACATAGATACTGTAGGTCAAACTGCAATATTGATGCATAACTTCATGTTATGGCAGAATTCCGATTGAAATAAATTCTTTTGCCCATCCCGCATTTATTTACACTCTGAATAACTTCAATGCCTCCATATAGTCACTTGAAGGTGGCCTGAGTTCATTCTTGGAAGTCATTGACCATAATGACAGACACTTCAAAGATTACTTCTATAGTTTTGTATGAAGCTGAGACAAATGATTCAAGGTTTGTCAGTACAGTATATGATACATTATTTACTTAAAGGGGAAGTCAACGGAAAAATATTTTTTTCAAGAATATGTTCTATGCAAGCCCACTAATTGAAACAAGGCATTCTGATAAATATTGCGTTTGTGGAATATGAGTTAAGCAGCAAAGTCCACCTGTTTTTAGCCATCTCTGGGGGCGGCCATTTTGTGATTTCTGTCCACTGAAAATGACATCACACTTGCCGAAGGATCAGGTAACGAACTATCACAGCTCACCTGTTTTCTGAATAAAACCTCTGCCTCCTTTTTAAGACCACGTAGGCCCACTATGTTATTGTATTATGATGTTGGTCCTAATGGCGGTACTTGTAAAGTGACATTTTTTGATGTGGTACTTGGTGTAAAAAGTTGGAGAACCACTGACTAAGAAGAATGATTGATACTGTGATAACAGAATGTCATAATACAATACCGGTAATGTCTATATACAAGTAGTTACCACTATTTTCCGCATGCAATTTTATTATAATACATAAAATGACGTTATTACTGCAGTATGCCACACTACTAGGATGAAGATGACAATGTGCATTGTGTGATTGTTGCGTAAAACAGGGCTCAGTTTGTATGCAGGAAACGTGTCCAACACAAGAGGGGTGAATTCAAAGTTATTTTACACAACTCGAGTCTATAATATAGCTGTTTTTGGGTGTGGAACCCGACACAAAATTCACATTTTCATCCAATTCTAGGGTCGCAACAGAAGTGCTAACTGGCTAACGCTCATTAGCGTGCCGCCACCGGCAGATGTAAACGATGCGTCCTTTGTTGACAAGTGATGTAATAATTACACTGTAACCAATCATGTGTGTCACTGGCCGCATTGAGGATTGTGGCATTTCTGTATGCAATTTGCATACGGACATCCATCCATCCAGCCATCCATAATCCGAACCGCTTATCCTCGCACGGGTCGCGGGCGTGCTGGAGCCTATCCCAGCTGTCTTCGGGCAGTGGGCGGGGGACACCCTGAGTTGGTTGCCAGCCAATTGCTGGGCACACACAGACAAACAACCATTCGCACTCACAATCATACCTAGGGACAATTTAGGGTGACCGATCAACCTATCATGCATGTTTTTGGAATGTGGGAGGAAACCGGATTACCCGGAGAAAACCCACACAGGCATGGGTAGAACATGCAAACTCCACACAGGAAGGCCGGGGCCGGATTCAAACCCACGACCAATATTTTTTTTGTTCAAGTTTGTTATTTTATTCAACTATTTTTGTTTTGTTTTGTTTTTTATTATGTTTTATTCTTGTAATGTTTTTTGCTCATATACTTCATCTTGGTCAGCGCGGTGATTTACGTCAAGCACGCAACATAGATCATGGTGGTGGGAGAGTCGATTTTCAAGAAGACACGATGCGTTCGCTTGTGTGGAAACACTTTGGATTTAGAGAAGAGAAGAAAGGCGATCGTCTTGACAAGATGGTTGTTGACAAGATGGTTGTCGTGTATAATAGCCTTTGCCATTGCCGAATGAAATGTAACACGAATACGACTATTTGGGAATGAATCAACAGCAATGGCAGCCGTGCATGGTAGTGGGAGTGGGACAGACCAAAAAGGTGTTGCTGCCTTATTTATTAAAAAACTCGATCATAAATGTCCTCATGCGCAAAGAATTACTTATTAGGTTTTGTGCACAAATTGGTTAGTAAATGAGCCCCATTGAGAACATGCAGTTGCCTGTGTGTGTAGTCGTATTGAGATGCTATTTCTGAATCAATTGGACTTCATATGATGTTTCATAACTCAGTACCTTGTGCTTTGTGTAAGCCTTTGTTTTTTATGCGAGTACCCCTTACAGCATGTCCTCAGAAGCATCTTTGACTCAAGACACATTGGTGCCTTTGGCATTTAAAGAAAAAGGAAACCATGCACCTTGTGACCCAGCATCCAAATTTCCCTTGTGATAGCACAATCTTCCTTCCAACTCTAAAATAGCAAACATTAACACAAGGCACACTACTGAATGATCTAAAGCTATATGAATGGCTTTATATTAGCCAACACGTTAACCAAAAACCAATATGGCAATTACCGTATGTTCCTGACTATAAGTCGCGTTTTCATAGTTTGGCCGGGGGTGCGACTTATACTCTGGAGCGATTTATGTGTGAAATTATGAACACATTATTACTGTCATGGATTGTTAGTGCTGACTTGTATTTATGATGTTTTGCCTCCCTCTGCAGGCACTTTAGCGCTAAAGCGCCTGCAGAGGATCGAGACAAAACATCATAAATACAGCACTACTACAAAGTCAGCACTAACAAGCCATGACAATTACTTCTATATCATTTCACGTTATTGTAAACCACATAAAGAAACATAAGATACATCCTAAAAGCTATTAAAATGCATGAATAATTTAAACGGTTAAAGTCTAATGTTTTGTAATTAAAATGGTATGATAAAAAGACAATTTGACTGTTAAGGCCTTGCTAGTCGAGGAAGCCAGCTCATCCAAACAGCTAAACATTCACAAACAAACGCCACAGACTCTAGGTGTGCAGCGAAGTTGCCTGTTTATATTGTGAAACTGCACAAGAAACAGAAAATACTATCAATCTATGCATTACATACACGTGTTTTCATAGACATCAACAAGATGAGCCTTTGCTAACAATTAGCGATCACAATTAGCATTAGCGATAGCAATTAGTATGTTCAGTCAACAACCTACAATCATCCACAATTCAGCTTGTAAATAAATGTCATTACACACAATTGTCTAAGTTAGTTTCAGACGATGGTTGAACAAGAATGATCCACAAACATGCTAACGATTAGCGATCGCTATTAGCACTAGCGATAGTGATTCGTATGTTGAGTCAACAACAAAGTACAATCATCCACAATTCAGCTCCTATACAAATGTTGCATGCTCATTACACACAATTGTCTAAGTTACTTACAGACGATGGTTGAACAAGAATCAACCACAAACAGGCAGTTGCCTGCCTCTGGCTGGGGTATTGCATCATGCAGCCAAACACATACAAGAAGCCGAGCACAGAGGAGACGAAGTCATAATTACGACCGAATACATAAATACTTTTGGAGACTTGGAAACATTCTACATAGTGGGGGATAAATGAAAGACTTATTTAATCGATCTACAACCGTTTTGGTGAGTTTAAAGTTATCTTACAGTAACTTTCTTGTGTGCTAATGTGTGAATGTTAGCTAAATGTTGCCATCGTAGCTCGGTGGAAATGATGTGTACTAAGCGCACAATTTCCTCCCAAAATGTGACTTATACTCCAGTGCGACTTATATATGTTTTTTCCACTTTATTATGCATTTTATGGCTGGTGCGACTTGTTCTCCGTACTTATAGTCCGGAAAATACGGTACACATCGCATCATCAGTTAGAAGTGTGCCCTGATCTGACCATTCGACCAACTGGAGAGGATCGGCCCTACAGACCAGGGAGGAGACCAGCCCAAATTGTTTTTTACATTTTGAACACTGTATAAATGTGAGGGCTGCGTGTTAGACCGTGCCCCTTTTCTGCCCTAAGATCTGCATGTATTTTCATCCCCAGTGGAACCTTTTACACTCTGGACCTAAAGCCTACTAGTACTGCTGCCCCAATCCTGACCAATCATCTTTGTCATTTATCTTGATTAACTCCATTTTCTTAAATCCCAAGTTTGGTAACTTGGATCATAAACAGTAATAGGCAAAATAATTTATGTTTTTGTTTTTTTTGTGGGGGGGGGGGGGCAAAATGTCTAATGGTGTGGAGAGTATTTGTTGATTAATCAAGCCTTAATGCAACCATTAATGCAAACCAAAATGGCATTACTTGGCTGCAGAGGCACTGTTGATTCAGTCTCACGAGTTTGACGTCTAAAGAACAAGACAGCAGCTATGGGAAATCGAGTTTCATTCATGCAGACCTATAAAACGTAATATTTATTGACATTGAAATGTGGGTTTAGAACATTCAGAAAGAGATTTTTCCATCTTGCTAAGAATAACGTGTAATAACTGAGCATCATTTTATTTTCCCCTCAATTTGGTCAAATGCCTCATTTGTATTCACAAGTGTATTTCTTTCTTTCTGAATATATATAGAAATATTCCAAATTTCAAGTCTTCTTGTTACATGCAGCTCTCATATACAGTGTTGCCACGTTTACCCTGAAAAAGTAACTTAGTTACTTTACTACTTCGATTTTAAAGTAACTAAATTAGATTACAAGTTATTCAATGGAAGTGCATTTTTAACAATGACATTTAAGAATAAAGTTTATTCATTCATTCATTATCCATACCGCTTAGGCTCCAGCACGCGCTGCGACCCTTGTGAGGATAAGCGGTATCGATAATGGATGGATGGATGGATTAAAAGGTGTTTCTAGATTTCACATACATCTAAAACAAAAGCAGTCTTTTTTTTACTAGCCATATTTAACTATTAATATTGTAACGGCAAAACTCAAACATTTTAATGTACATTGTTTATAAACAAAACAATTACATTTGGGGAGCTCCTGCAATTACACAATCTGACTTTCTCTTTCAGCTTGACTGCATACTGAAGTTCTGATTGTTTTATCCCCTAAACTTTTACCGTATATGTACCTGTATATTTTTTAAGACATTGCTTACCCCCTGTTTTTTAAGTGTTTGACTTATACGCTAGGTGCTCAGACAATAGTTTCATTGGTTCATTCGATTGGGTCAGCAAATAAAATGAAGATGTAATAAATTGTTGCTTGATTTCATTTTTTAAATATTTCAACAGAGATGGTTGCATAATCCTCCAGCTCAACTGACATGTTAACAAGTATATTTCTGCTTGATGTGGTTGTCCAGGTGAATCTGTGTCCTCCTGCCAACAATGAAACCTACCAAGAGAGACTGCTCCGCCTAGAGGGTGACAAGGAGTCCCTGGTTTTACAGGTAAACAATTTGTGTGTGTGTGTGCGCGTACGTAGGTACGTCCATGTGTGCAAATATCTTCATTTTATGTAACTCTAAAAGCATGAGTTCAGTTGTTTGTGTTGATGTAATCATTGTAAGCGTAAATGGGATTAGTCTGGAAGGGTTGGTGCCACACTTGATAAGCATCTCAGTTCCTGGGTCGAAAGATAATCCATGTTATTCCAAATAAAACATGCCTGAACAGCTTTGACTCATTCACACATGTTCGGTACTTGCATTTACTGGCAACGGCAGGAGATGATAGCGTCAACAGACTCCCTAGTTCACCTTAATAACTACTTTATGAAACTGATAATTGCAATGTTCACCTCTAAATTTATGAGCAAGTGTCTTCACTACTCCTATGTGTGAGTGAGTTTGTTTTGCTCCCCTTGTCAATGGATCATCTTGGGCTACGTTCACACTGCAGGGCCTGATGCTGGATTTGAATTTTTTGCTAAATCCGTTCTTTTTATGTACGTGTTCACGTGACAAAAACAAGCGCGACTTCTAACGTGAACGCAGCGTGCGCACAAAGCACAATGTCGAGTGATGTACACCCCCAAAAAAATGCCGCCACGTTACTGAAAATGACTGCACATTCAGCAGTCCCAAGCACTCTCTCCCACCCGTGGGGAGCGCATATATACCGGGCTTTTGATGACGTGTACATCGGATGTGTGTGGGTAAGCATTCATACTGCAGTCGCATCGAATACATATCCGATTTTTATCCACATACGAAAGAGGCCCCGGTCGGATATGAAAAAATTGTAATCGTACTGTTCACACTGCAAGAAAAAAATCACATATTTGTCGCATATGGGCAAAAAAAATCGGAATTGAGCTGGTGTGAGCGTAGCCATAGTGCATATGGGCACTAACCAAACACCAAACTGAAACAAAAAAAAAGAATTGTTTTGATGTGGTTACGGTTGCTGATGCCCAAGGTGACCAGGACTAGTTTTTCCAGACAGGAGATTGTTTGTATACCGTTTGGCCCTTTCACTGTTCTCAGTGCAACTTTCACATGCCTCTTTCTCAGGCCTATTTGTGTGTATGTTTGTGCATTTGTGTTAGCGCCCCTAAACACAACGTTTTCACTAATGGACTTCCCTGTCACTTAGAGGGAAATATTTTGTGTAATTTGCGTGTTGTCTCCTTCCCTCCTCCTTGTCATATGTTGCGCATATAATCTTGTATTTCTTACCTCGGCTGCAAGTTGCACAAAAAAAAACAAGATTTCGCATGTACTGTGCATGCACTTTATCATAGATTCTTTGTAAACAACCATGAGACAGTTCATGAAACAGGAGTTTCACTTCAACAAGGGTGCTTTAGCTTAGAAAATAGCTGCGGGGATGACCATAATGGGAATTGAAGTGACATTGAATCAGCTACTGTCAGAGGAATTCTCCATAATTTGGTGGAAACAAGTGTGTGTCTGTCTGTGTACATGTCTGTACTTTGTTGGCTTGGCAGGAGGTGAGTGTCATGTCAAGGGGATTATTGTAAATGTCTAGCCCAGATTCCTGGGTGACAGACTTGCTGAGTACTTGAATGGTGTTGTTAAGATGAGGAATGTCATGTGTAATGTTTGCTTATTTGTTGACTTAGGAAACACAATGAGGGAATGTTGTTGCGCTGACACTTAAGACATGATAAGAAGGAAGACGTTATCTGTTCATTCACTAATCCTGTGTGTATGTCATAATGAATGACTGTGTCATCCACTAGGTAAGTGTACTGACTGACCAGGTGGAGGCCCAAGGAGAGAAGATCAGAGATCTAGAAAGCTCCCTGGAGGAACACAGACGGAAACTAGCTTACACTGAAGAGATGCTGAAACAGGTAACAATCGCACGGGAAATCTGCCACATCCGAAAACTTCCATTTCAGAGGGCAGCCATTTTATCACTTCTGTCGACTGAAAATGACATCACAGTTGCTCAAGGCTCTGCTGACGACCAAACACGGCTCACCTGCTTTCTGAAACTGAGCCATGATTGGTTGTTACCTAAGCCCTTAGCAACTGTGATGTCATTTTCAGTTGACAGCAAGTGACAAAATGGCGGCTACCTGACATGGACAAAAACGTGTGGATTTTGCTGTTAAATTCATATTCCACAAGCACAATATTAGTCAGAATGCCATGTTTCAACTAGTGGGCCTGCATAGAACACATTCTTGTCAAGAACATTTTGGTGTTGACTTCCTCATTAATTTTAGACTAAATTGTTCGATTTCATCTTTTCACTGGTGCAAATGTTACTTTTGACCTCAGCGTTGAGGTAAACTTTTGAGCACTGCCAGCCTAGGGCTCAACAATACTACAACTGAGTGTACCAGTGAATCTATTCTCTGTTCAACCTTCTCAACAGACCCTTTGTCTTTGTCTTCTGCATTGTTTGCAGTGAAAGCAACCCCCCCCCACAGCTTAATATATAATCCCACTGAAGCATGTTTATTTTCTGTATTTAGCAAGTTCATTCATTGTCTTGTTGAACAACTTTTATGGTAACTACAGTATACGTGACCAGCTATAAAAGTTTACTTGCACATCAGATTTTTGAAAAATGTGTCATTTTAATTTAATTTGTTGACCACTGTTATTATTCCCATTGCTGCTGATGATCTAGTCTTTGTTAGACCATGTTGTGTGTTACTGAATATGACATATTTTTGTTAAGCTGCTAGGCTAATTCAGAGTGCAAGCTGCAACAGCTAGACACAATTAAAAATCTTTTTTGAATCCAACATGGGATTTTCTTGAAACAACTCTTAAAAAAAAAAAGGTGAACAAAATTGTTGCTTTCTGCTTTAAACAAATTAAAAGTGGCATTAAAGCCAACAGGGATTTCAGACCACACATTTCAAACAACATAGCTTCACCTGTCACTGCCAGTGATTTCCTAAACAATCCTTCATGAGTTGTGTTTGTTAAGTTTAGAGGTTTTATTGGATTTAGCTGTGTTGATCCACAGCTGTTGTCCTGCTTAGTGGTCATATTAGTTATTTTCGTGTGTAACATAGTCCCATTTGACAGATAATGTGTGCTGGTAGAATACTGACCAACTCATATGAATTGTTTTCAACCTGAGATGAAGGAAATGAGTAACAATGATTGTCTTGGTTGTGTTGTGCTCCGTTTTGTCATTCTTTTGAATGTTTATTGGAAGACTTCACTCATTGTTACATATCATGCACGATTTATGCCCCGGTTAAGGTCAACAGATACTTATTCTGTCTCAGAATTTTTTCAAGTGAAAATCAATAGATGCTGTAATCTCTTATGTTAAAGAATTAGTTGTGAACAAATGATGTCATTTTTCCCCCCCTAGATCTGTAAATGCCGGTGAAAAGACAATTTGTTGCATGGTTGTCCTTACTGCGGCGTAGCCAATATCTGGCAGCTGACCCGTGGGTCATGACCAAAGATTTCAAATAAATGATGTCTTAAGACTGCTGCTTATCCTGCTGTAATTGAAGCTGGTGTTAGGTTGCAAACTAACAGCCAGCTGTCATTACTACGTAAATACTGTGTGTGTGTGTGTGTGTGTGTGTGTGTGTGTGTGTACGCATTTGTGTGTGGCTCACGCGCTTAGACAATTTGGGGATTTTAGCTGTCAGTCTGTGTGTGGCTATGGTGCTGACCCGATTTGTTTACCATGTGCTCTCCATTTGGTGGCTTAGTGAACACACAGATAAAATACAGCTGATGTGTTTCATGAAGAATATAAAACTGTTGACTTAGGATATCACCCATTCATAATGCACTGTTATTTACTTGATCGACACTGCACGAAATCACACTTTATTTCATGAAGAGAACGTTGTCACATTTTAAGAGACACAGCAAGTCGCGGCGGAGTAACTCGTGTGCGCATGTCTCAAAACAACTCAAAATTAGTATTAATAATCGTTGTTTTACGTTTATGCCAATTTTGTAGTCGTGGAGTGTAATAATCGAAATCGTAATTGAATTTCGATTAATTGCACAGCCCTAGTACACTGTAAATAAAATGCATTTTATAGTACTTTATCTACACCATATCTTGTCCAAAGCGCTTTGTCAAGCCTCTAATTCACTATTTTCAAAAGATATAACATAAACATAATATATAATAAACATATAATATATAACTTATTTATATATTTAAACGTTGTTATTGAGACATCCATACGCTTCGCATACTGTCATGATAGCTTTTTCATAGACCAGAATCCTGTGCGATCAAGTACTGCCTGCGGCGGCCAACGGCCATCCAGATTCGCCTTTCAACAAGGCTCTGTCACGGCTCCGCTTCACGAAGGAGAAAATATGTCTGCGCGCATTAGCGTCTTGGACAGAAATGTCCTGCAAGCTATTATAAGCTTGCTTTAATATATGTTTGAATGCATTTTATCTTAATAAACCTTTTTTTTTTTCTTCTGACCACCACGGCTGCTATTGGCCCCAACTCCCTCCACTCATTGACTGTGTCTCTTGGGCCACCTTTCAAGCTTAAATGTGCCTCTTGCCCTTTCATCTGAAATGTTCCTTTGTTCCTTTTGCTCTGTCCGTCTTAAAGAGCAACAACTATTTTCAAAGAGTGCTGCAAAGCATGCTGGGAAAGGTGCAGCTTCACCATTGCTACAGTATGACTGTTGTTATTATGAGATGGGTGCCTCCAAATGTCAGCTCTAGTATTGGTGAAGTGTCCATGTTGTACCTTTCCTGTTTCTGCTGTGGTAAGCTCCAGCTGCTTGCACCACTGCACAGGATAAGTTGATTGAAATCTTGATGTGATTATCAGAAGTGTAGAAGCTGTAGCGAGAAAGAGGGGATCTTGGTTCCATCCAAAAATTCCCTCTGGGCCAATAGTATTTCTGATTTCGATTGTGGGAAAGCCCCTGGCAGTCAAGGCCTGTCTGCTCTTTGAATGCAAAATGTAATTAAAGATAGTTTAAGATTCTCAGTCAAAGATCAGCTACAAGTATCTAGAAAGGGGAAGGAAACTACACATACAGTAGATATGAACGCAGCGCTTGTTTTATTGTAATTTAACGACATAAAATCATGCTAAAATGAACTTATTAACTTATGCACCTATAAAGAGCTACTTTCATTCAAGAGGCTTTTAAGTATTTTTCTACAGTTCAATATTTAAAGGGACACTTGGATGAGCTTAACATTGGCACTTATATAATGTAAATGCCATGTAAAAATGACATCAATACTAAAATGCCCCCACCCCCGCCCCCACAAAAGACTCTGTAGTGATTTAAGGTTTTTTTTTGTGATTAGATTTACGACAAATTGGCCCGCACACTTTTGGAGTTTGGCTTGTTATTTTTTCGGTCTCAGCGATCTACATCACGGGAGGGAGGCAAGCGTGGTAATATTGCTCGCTTTGTCAGTTCTGTTGTCTAAAACGTCGACCGATCGCCACCAAAATGCAAATGCACATTACTACTCTTGTCCACTTCAACCTGTGTTGCGGGGTTGCCTCCCAAGCAGTCGCATGCGTTGTCCGACACCGCTTGCAGCCGCAAGACTGAAGCGGCGTCAGATCAGAGTGAGGTAAGACCTCATCGAACACCGGGGGTGTCTTGAACGTGCGCGTCCGACTCCACAGCCAAATGTGGCCGCATTGGAACGTGCCGTTTCGGCTGTCACATTCCACGGGGTGTTGTCGGTTGAAAAACTGTGGCCATTCCTCATCCAAATAAATGTGCACGTCCACTCATTCCCACTTCAGTCTCTGTAAATATCCCGACTGGTGTTTAATGCCTCACTCGTCCTAACCGTGATCAGCAAAGAAGCAGTGTTTTTTTTTTTGTTTTTTTTTGTTTTTTAGCAAAGAAGCAGTGTGCACTTGTCCCAGTATAAATCTATGTAGCTCTGCTCACTTCCACATTTCCTCATTCTCATATAACTCAGCCACGAAATGGGCATTAGTAGAGATGTCCACATAAATTTTGGTGCCAATTGATCGCCGTTTTTGGACGTTATAAGCAATGAAAGTACAATGATTTCCAATGAAGAGTTTGTAATCGGCCCCTCCAGTGACTCCGACCGAACAAAAATTTAATGCTGGGGGGTGCAGCCATTTGCCTCATTAACAAGAGCCGTTATTCATGGAGTCACTTATTTCCTAATTTCTCCCAAATGTATTGATAAAATAGAAAATTACAACTATTTTCATTTTCCCTATCAAAAAATATATAAAATGAACTTGTTAGTGAAAACATGGCCATGTTGATTGGTCCCACTGTCCCTTTAAATTTTCGGCAGCCAGATTTTTGCTGCATTCCTAGCCTATAGAAGGGGAAAAAAAAGAAAAAGAAAAACAGTGGCCGGAATTCAAAAAAAAAAAAGTATTCTTGGCAATTTAAATTTGATTTTAAAAAGAGAAATTGTGACTTGCTTGGAATAGGAAATGAAAGCAACACTCGTGGTTAGCAACTGTGAAGAGAAAACAAACAGTACGTATACTTTTTTGTGTCGAGTGTCAATTTTTGATTTTTTGTATTTACGCACATTGGTTTTTTTTTCCTGCCATACCACAGAGGCATTGGGTTTTTATTAATAGAGCCCTTGACTTGCCTGTGCGTGAGTGTGTGTGTGTATATTTAGCTTCATTGGGTCTGGGTCCCCAGTCTATCCTGATCCGTCAGCGTGGGAAGAACACTCCACTCAGGAAAGGAGTGTTCTATACACTTACTACTGTTCGCTCCGGTATATTGTGTTTGGACATTTACTCCAGTATTTGTGTTTATAGCTTGTTGTTGTTGTTTTTTACAGTGATCTAATTCATTCTATGTATTTGTTTTTCTCAGGAGCTGGTGAGCAGGACATCTCTGGAAACTCAGAAGTTAGATCTTATGGATGAGGTTTCATATCTGAAACTGAAGTTGGTTAGCATTGAGGAAACGCACAACACACATCTCCAAGATCCCATGGACACGAACCAGAATAAAGCAGAGGTAGGGAAAGTCATAAGATTTGTTTGTACTTTATGTACGATGTACGTGCGAGTCTGTCTGATTTCTCCACTCAAATCACGTTATGTCATGTCATGTAGTTGTAAATGTAACAGAAATAATAATAATGTTATAGTATGAAGTGGTGCAAGATAATGGCATTGAATGGAAGACCCAACATTTAGATCCTGCTTGGCGGAGCTTGACTTCCAACTTGCATATGCTCTATGCTATTTGTATGCAAGTTCGTAATATTCCTGTTTTTTTTTTCCCTACCTCTGAGTGACTGGGAATCCTGCAGTGCTTGTGGGAACCTGCTCCTTTTATTCTGCAGCGGGCTAAAACTTTCTGCGGCTCATCAAAAGTCTTAATGGAGGCCACATGGCTTTGATATATTAGAATGCTTGGCACAAATTCCACTGAACTCATGTTTCCTTGATGTCAACTGTTGTGTGATGACAGATAAACCCTGTTGCTAATTTGGCTCAAAAATATCAGTCAAGAATTTCAGCCTTTTTATCTCTGAATACACTTCCTGAAAACCAACAAAGTATGGTTTTACCAATCTCAAACATAGTGTCTCACATCCCATTTGCGCAATGTTCTTCCTTAGTCATGGTTGGCGTTATCCTCCATTCACTTGATGAACGGTAGTCCTAAACACATTTACAGGAAGCCAAATGCGTCAGCCAAATTCTGAACAGACAAGCAATGAGCAGATGGCCCCCACCGTTCCATACGCCCCCATTCATAGGCCCTGTCATCACAGTTAAAGGTAACAATAAAAGGTCTGTGGACACATGCTTTCGTGTTGGCACTCTGAAACAAGCTCAATCAACCGGCTTCTACAGTCTTTCAGCAATACTCTTCAGCAACATTTGGCCCTATTCGGCGATACGTTTTTTTCTAAATTCAAGATTGTTCACAAGTAATTAAGGTTTAAGTGAGCGGACTGCAGTAACTGAAAATAATCTAATATGCATCCCCGACAAGACGTTTGTGATGTCACTTTGAAAAGAAACACTACGGTCATGGGCGACAGCTGATTATCCTCCCTGGTTTTAACTGAAATGTTTGAATATTATTATTAGTATTTAACATGTACCATAATGTATTGATGCATTGTTTGATTTATAAATATGTGAATCCACTAGTCACAATAGCAGCGCAGTCTTTCGAAGCAGAAATGCCAACATAGTGTCTTTGTCCACCCTTTGGTGTTTAATTTGAGGCGAAATATTGCTCGCCCTACACTTTAAATGAATATGTAGGTCTCCTGTTGTCCCAAATGACTTTTTTCAGATTTGTGCACTTAAGTTACCAGAATGGTACCATCTTTAGTCACCAAAATGTGAAGGCCAAAATGATCAGTTTGATGATCAGATGATCATTCATGTAAAGAATGTGGCAAACACAAAATGTTACATGTTTTGTATTGTATTTTTTTTAACGTACAATCAATTATAAGCTGAAAGAGAGGTGATCAATTTACCTGACAATCCAATGAGAATGGTTTACCCTCGATTTGTCTCGAGAGCTGTTCACTCCCTTTTTTTTTTTTCCTTTATTTGTTTTTACTTTTGTTGCTTGACAGAGTTCAATAATCCGACCAAGAAAATTATCAGTGAGAAGCTGTTCTGTTTGGCAGCCTGCAGGCTACGTGTGTGTGAGTTTGCGCCTTGGTCATGAGAAACGATTGACGTACTATTCGGTCACACTTTGTGCGTCAACGGTCTCTGATACGCCAGTTCTGTTGTGTCGTGACAAGTTTTATATATAAATAATATTTCTAATTATAGGGGGCCTTATGGGGTCAGAGAGGGATGCTTTTTCAAAAGGTTCTTTTTAATAATAGAGGTCAGATCATACAGGGAGACTTGGGTGAGCTTAACATTGGCACTTATATAATAGGTTTGCATGTAAAAATGACATCAGTACTAAATAAATTGACATAAAACACTATATACAATTGACACCGGAAAAGAGCCGAAAATTTCAGGTCATGCTCACTTCCACGTTTCCTCATTCTCATATAAATCAGCCATGGAGAGGTTAATCCTTTTGATATGTTAAAGTTGGCATTAGTAAGGATGTCCACATAAATTTTGGTGCCAATTGATTGCCGTTTTTGGACGTTATAAGCAATGAAAGTACAATGATTTCCAATGGAGAGTGTGGAATCGGTTCCTCCCGTGACTCCGGCCGAACAAGGATAGGTAGCGGTAGAGGGTGCGGCCATTCTGCTCATTAACAAGGGGCGTTATTCATAGAGTCACTTATTTCCTAATTTCTCCCAAATTTATTGATAAAATAGAAAATGGCAACTCTTTTCATTTTCCTGATCAAAAAATATATAAAATGAACTTGTTAGTGAAACATGGCCATCCCGCCTTGTAATATACAGTACATGTATATGACAAAAAAGGGGTTTTGTTTTTAAACCACAAACTCCAAAAGGCAGCACTCCACCACTCAAAATAAATTTCACTCGATACATTTAATTCAATTGGCTCTAATCCAGACGAATCTTGGCACACTTCAAATTCGCATTAAAGTTGACTGATATTGTAAATACAGAACATTTGGTTGAATTATGTCCATTTAGAAAATGATGATGATTAGAAAATGTTTACATGATTAACAGTATTCCATTTCCATCGTGGATATTGACGTCACCAAAATAGAATTGATGGAATATCCCTCATGAAAAGTCCTGCTCATTAAAATCAGTGAGCCAAGTTTCAAGATACGCCAAACATTACACTTTTGTTAATAAACGCTATGTCTGAAATACTGAAATAAAATGTTAAAATAATTGTTCTTGCGAATTTTGGCCAGTTTCTCTGGTTTACAAGTACTGTAATCGTACCAACTTGTTTTGTGCAGAGTGTAACGCACTGACTAACATGTCCCTTAACTAGTACTATTTAGCTGTTTTGCTTGTCTTGTGTGGCGTTTACTCGTGGTGACAACCAGCTGCTCTTTCCCTCTGCCACAAAGCCTCACTTGTTGTGTGGACATGTGTGACATCACATGGTATCCAGAGCCGTTGCCAGAGGATATGTTGGCCGGCAAATGTTAAATTTGCACAGCCAACTACATTGGTCACCAAATAATGTACTGGTGAATGATGGGGTGATCGTGCAGTATTCCTGAACGTAACTTGGATGTGTGTACTTATTCATTTCTATAGCATAAGTGTCAATTTGGCGTGCATGCTGCAGGAGGAACTATTGCTCAGTGTACGCACTTATAGGAGAACTACACTTAACACAGATTGGAATCAAAATGCAACTAGCAGTGTATACTCCTACTGTGCATTTTGTCTTTTTTGCACAAAATCATATTTTGTCGAGTTCTCTATTTGACTATTAACTCATTCACTGCCAGACATTTTCAGACCCTCTTTTACCCTAATGTTTGAAAAAATTGAATTTGAATGGCTGCTTTTCAAAAAGCATGCTTGATTAAAATAGGGTGTCATGTGTCACCTTGCAAACCGCTTATCCTGTACAGGGTCGCGGGGAGGTGCTGGAGCCTATCCCAGCTAACAATGGGCGAAAGGCGGACTACACCCCGAACTGGTCGCCAGCCAGTCACAGAGCACACACACAGACACCGTCACTGAGCGGGAACCGATCCCACGCTGTCCGCACACAACTCAGGCGTGTTATCGGTTATCACCACACCATCAGTGACCCTGATTAAAATAGTGTCAAGAAAAAAAGGGAAAAGAGAGGCATGGGAGATGGTGCTTCAGCTTCATTTTCTATCCTGCAAGACTCTCGCGCCATAAATGCTGTTTGACAGAAATACTATGTGAGAATGCAACCCTATATTTGACTCACACAGGTATTTCAGATTTTGAACGCATCACTTGAGGCATCCTTAAAGAGGAAGTCAACCCCCCAAAAATTATTTGGAATAAATGACTGACTTGAAATGACTGATTAAAAATACATGATTCAGAAGTTGTGTATGTTAAACTGTTTACTTACAGTCTCTTGCCTTTTGTATGTGTGGTATGTACCCTGTACTATGCACGTCTAGCTTTATTGCTTCTTCCGCTTGAAAATAGTGTTTGTAATCAATATTTCTCAGCTTTGTTTTCCAGGTCCTGCCCTCACTCACAGTCTATCATATCAAACAAAAGAAAAATCATTGTATTAGAAAAATACAAAACGATGATTGTTTTCTCATTTCAAAGAAACTTTGGTATGATTCGGTTATACAGTAAACCACTTACAAATTCTATGATTCATTGTAACGGTTGTTTTTACGTCTTTGGGTTTATTTTCCTCATTGACGGGAGGCAGGGCACCCACATTTCCACATTTGGGTTGCTAAGGTAGCAAAAAGTCCAAGATTCACGTTTTATGACCTTGCAACTGACTGCTTCGTTCGTCTTTTTCCTCATCTCAACCATTTCCTGCTCGGCCACCACCCTTGCCTTGTCTGCTACGGTTCATGGGCTGCTCTCTCCCAGTGCGTGGTAAATCTCATCAGTGAGCTCCAGGAGCAGATGTGCAGGTTTCAGGAGGAAATCAGCACTCGCATTCAGCAGAAGCGGGCCCTGGAAGACGGTGACGCCCAGCGTGGGGAGCCAGGTGCCGACCAGGCCCGGGGGCACAGCCCTGCGGCCAGGCTAAGCGGCACAAACCTGAGCCTGTGTGGCTCCGGTGCCTGGAAGCACGACGGAGGACTGACTGCAAATGTAGGGAGACTTCATGGATGGCTGTGTCTTACCCTCTGCTGCAACCCCCAAATCTCCTTACATCTTCGCCTCTCCCCCCTTTAACCAGTCCACACTGCACCTGGCATTTCAACATTTCCAGAATATTCAACTAACAATGTCTGCAGTGTTCATTTCTGTCGCGTTTTTGGGTCGAGATGTGCTCTAGTTCTTGCAGAAATGGAGACTTATGGTTTTCCACATGCTTTCATTTCATTCTTTGAGGTGGTGGCAAATGGCCGTAACAACTCCAAACAGCATCGCTTTGTGTTTATTTGTGTTCCAGGTCACAATAGCACCTCGAATATAAGCATCTCTCTTATCTTAAAACAGCTGTGTGACTTTACAGTGACCTTATTTTTTGGTGTATTACTTGCATGACAGAATCTTCATACTAACCAGGTTCATGGGAAAGTGCTTGTCGAACAAGGAAGATTTCCAAACGGAGGTATTTTGATCTAGAAATAACATGAGCAATCTGTAAATTAGAAATTGCCATTTGAGTTGAAAATGTGCAGCCTCTTCATCTTCATAGTTGTGACCACTTGTCGGGTTCGAACTTCCCCCTCTTTTTGATAACCGCACGTGCTGGTGGCTCTTTGCGGGAGATCGTGGTTCCAATATTAACCACTGTTTCTGGCTGGGGGGGACCTTCACAATTGCAATGACTTTTAACATTCTGTTTGAATTTCTCCCCATCTTAGCATGTGCACAGTTTGGCAACAGTGTTCCCCATCTAATGCCACTTTTTCCCCCTCTTGCAAACATTTTGTAGGTGAAGTCATTTAAATGGCCATTTTGGATTTACATTTTTGAACTAAAAGCCTTTCCTTTTTTTGTTTTCTCCGCAGGATCTATTGCAAGAAGTAAAGCAGCTTAAGAATAAAGTGGAGGAGCTGGAGGGAGAGAAGGGACAGTACGAGAGGCAACTTCAAGTCACCAAGGTACATCTCATGCATAATAAACAAATGCTGTATCAGCTATTTAATAGTATATGAAACTACAACACAACCAATGTTATTAAAAAGGAAGTCAAGTCAAAAATGTTCTGTGCACCCCCACTAGTCTGAACATGGTATTCTGATGAATATTGCGCTTGTGGAATATGAACTAAGCATAAAATATTTTAGCCGTGTCAGGTGGTGGCCATTTTGTCCTGTACTGCCACTTGCTGTCGACTGAAAATGAGGCTTTACGCAATCTGAATTTTTGGCGTCGATCAGCGAGTTTGAAACAAAAAAAAAGAATATTCGATCATCGATTCGATCAGAAGATGGAGCAGTATAACTATTTAACCCATTAAGGCCTAAAGCGCCTGGAGAAACATCTCTTTAAAAGCTAAGGGCGACTTTAGAATCAGAGCTGGGCACTTGACCCTTTTTTGCCGGTCCGTCCTCCATCCGCCACCTGGGTAACCCTTCCGGCCTCGTCCTTATTCATAAAAATTCTCATCCTCCGACCCTGCCCGTTCTTATCCTTTTAAAGCGCTCACGTCCACCACCACCCACCAAAAAATAAATAAATAAAAAATGCGTCCGTGCATGAGGCGCTGCGGGAGAGATGCTAACGGCATTAATGGTATTTAAAGCTCCTTAGCTGGCTAATTTACTATTCAAACCCACTGTGGACACGCTTCAAACGCGCCACTAGTAGTTACCCAACTGTGCGTACCAACTTCCATTGGGAGTCCCGGCGGGAACGAACGCTCTGAACTTCACACGTTCGGTCTGCACAGAGGCGAGTGTCAGCCACTAGATAGTGATGTCAAAACCATAATTTTGTTTGTTTGTTGTTTTGGCAGTCGCCTTCTACCAAGCAAATCTCTCCCTCTCCGATGTGCGTGAATGAAGCGGCTGCGGCATTCAGGTTTCAAATTTTCCGCGGTCAAACGCCAGCACTCCTTCGTCTTCATCTCATTCTTCTTCTCCTTCCTTTTCTTCTCACCTCCGTACAGACCGTACGTGTGCAGTGCACAGCGTTTCCGCCGGGGCTCCCAATACAAGTGGAACATATGATTTAGTTGCCAATTGATATTTTCATTTTTGTGTATTAATTTTGGGATTGCATATTTTATTTTGTATTTATTATTTTTCAAACATTCTGCAATATTGTTTTGTGAGTATATATTTATTTTTATCCTGCTTGAGTATTTGTTCCTTTTTGAGTTGGTTTGCTGCGGCGCATTTCCGGAGCAAATGAAGAAAAAGAAGAAAAAAGAGAGAGAGGTGAATTAGTGCGGAAAATGTAGGACAACTTTTGAGGGTTACAAAAAAGTAAGTACGCGCATTTGGGTAACTAGTGGCGCGTTTGAAGCGTTCTGAGGCAATTTTTGTCGTTTGCCCATTTCAGGATTTTTTACACTCCCGCGGGCAGCATCCACGAGCACGTCACTGCAACAGTGCTGCTCGCAGTTTGCCTTTATACTTGTACACAAACCACACGCGTAGTTTTGAAAATGTGCTACAGTTTCATTCCAAGTCGGGGGCCGTCGCAACGGCTACTGACGAGGATACCGCAGGGCGGAATTTCCTCTGCCTTTTATGGCCGATTCCGGTCAGCGTTTTTACTGTCGAGCAACGATCAAAAAGACAGCGACAACAATGGATATTGTGCTTGCTACAGCAAGATGACTAAACGATGCATTCAATTGTATTGCGAAAACAATCTGGAAGGTGGTGGCAAAAGTGGTACGTGTGTGTAGCTTCTTTACACACACATACTTAACACTCATGCCGCTGCCAAACTAGTTTTCTTCGCAGCAGCAACGAGCTACGTGGTGGACCCTCTCCTGCGTGGCAACAAATAAATTGCCGGGCCGAGCCGGGGGAAACTGAACGTCATCGCAACATGTGACATAACGCACCGATCACGAGAGAGAATGCACGTGGCGTCGTTTACGCAGAAACAATTTCTGACGTGGGCGCGGCATGTGTTGCAGACCTGTTGCCAGCATGTCGCGCAGCACAATGCGTCGGTCACGTGATGCAATGCGGCAGTTGTCGCCTGCGCCGAGGCGGGAGTATAAAGAAGCCTCAAGTCCCCGTTTCCTCAGACCGCAATGATTATTTTGGCCTACATTGTTCGTCCACTTTTTACCAGCGTAGTACAACACAACACGAGACAAGGTTAAAGATAGATTTCGGGCTCACGTATACTGTGCGCCGTGGTGGCACAGAACGACCCCGGGGTGAGCGACGTCGTATTTGCTGTAATGTCTTGTTTTGCGGATCTGATCAATGATGTCATTGATAGATTGTGCAAATTAAGACGTTACAGTCAATCACCAATTTTGCATAAAATAATAATAGTAAAAGATTGACCAATTTTGATCCACTCAATCAGACTGGTGTAAAATCTTCTGAAAATGACATCGTAATGCCTAAGGACTCAGGTAATGACCGTCACGGCTCTCCTGTTTACTGGGTTTGGTCACGTGACATTTGCAAGACGAGCCCTTGGGTACTGTGATGTGATCAGTCAACAGCAAGTGGCAGTACAGGACAAAATGCGCCCCCCCCCCGAGATGGATAAAAACAGGTGAATTTTTCTGCTTAATTCATACTCCACAAACGCAATATTAATCTGAATACCGTGTTTAGACTAGTGGGGGAGCATACAACATATTGTAAAGCCATTTTCTTTATTTGACTTCCGCTTTAAAGATTCCTTATTATAAAACACAACAATCGATATCCATGGGGTGAGGTGCAATTTTCTCAACAAAGCTCCAAAAGCGGAGTAAAATATCATTTAATCATGATGAAGGGTCAGAAACACAGAGATGAAAACATAGCAAGTAAATGCATTATAATGGACTTAACTACTTAACTAAGAACATAACTAAACGGAAAATAACTTTCTGGTCTCAGTAACTTTGCTGCTTCAGCTTTGATTGAAATTGCATCGATGATCATCTGTTGTATTGAGCTGTTAGAATGAATTATCTGAAGAAGAAGGGTCAATGGTGTAACTAGTTGTTTTCACAAATGTTATTTATTTTCTGGTAAATACTTCTTGTCATTTTTTCAGCGTATAATAGAAACTTAAAAATACGCCAATATCTAAAAACACTAAAACGCTAGTAAATTTAGGCCAACAAAAGTTACATGTGCAATCAGTGCCCTCCCACCTAACACATTTTTTGAGTACCATTGCATCCTCTGTGCTCACATTGCTTCTTTCTCCCCCTCCTCTCTTCTTTCCTATCAACTGTCTTCTCTGTAAACCCCTCCATGCGGCCTGCTGTCACTTTTTCTGCTCCACTATTCTCTCCATCTTGAAATCTCCCCCATCATTACCCTCTTCCTGTGTGTGTGCGTGCGTGCGTGCGTGTGTCTCTTTGTCTCCCCTCTAGCTCTCTATCTCTTACTCTCTCCATGTGTGTTACCAGTCGCTCATGACTCAGCTCTCCAGTCTCAAGCTGACTGTGGGGCACACACAGCTGGAGAAGCAACAGTGGGAAGAGCGATGGCGCAGCGCACAGGTGCCTCCTCTTCCTCTTTTTCTGGCTCCTGCTTTTCTGGCTCTTTTTCTCTGTTCCCTTTTCTACCACCCCCTGTGCTCTTCGTATGCGCTTTTCCCCCTCTTTCTAATCTTTAAAAGCTTTTAAATTGCTTGTTTATCGCTTTACAACATAAAGTCTTCCTTGCTGCTTTTTCATTCAGCCTTGGTAAGTATTTTTTTTCAAGTGGTACTTGGTGTACAAATTTTGAGAACCACAGATTGTTATTCTGTTACACAAGCCTTTTTCACATGATTGCCACGTGACAGGCACTTACAAAATAATTGTAACTAGCATCCAAACCGCATGGTGTTTGAGACCACAGTAGGGCTGCTCGATTATGAAAAAAATATTAATCACGATTATTTTGGTAATAATTGAAATCACGATTATTCAAAAGATTATTTATTTTTTGCTACAAAATAAGAACAGGTTTAAACATGTAAAAAATATGAAGACAAAATTATTTGAAACACTATAATTTAAGTTCTTTTTGGACCCAACAACATTTATTAAATTAATTATTTAAAAAAAAACATTTAAAGTGCAAATGTATAAATTAACGTATGGTTTCCTTGTATAAACAGACAAGTTAACTTGCTATGCACTTATAATTTGCCAAAGTTGTAAACTGCTTGAAGTAAAATGCCAATTTTGACAGAATAACAGGCATTCTATTCATCTATACATTAAGACCTTTGTCTGGAGCCTTTTTTGTTTTGTTTTTAAAGTAATATTTACACATAGTAAACAAAGTTAAAGTAATTTGATTCTGATAAATTATAAATTTGATATGCTGATTGGGTCAAACTAATTTAAATGTTGACTGTTACATACCGGTACTAGTACGTAATCTATACAATACTTCTAAATTACAGTAGGCCATATATAAACTGTATTATAATATAATGACCAAGAATAGGTTTGCAAATTGCATTTGAAGCAATTTGAAACAAAAAGGAACACACAAAAAATTGACTTCATATTATAGACTACACAAGAAATTTAACTCAAGTCACAGTAATAAAGTTTAGCATGGTTTCTATTTTTGTGCTAGTAAAAGTAGTGTATATTTGCATAAGATATGTTATTTAAAATAAATCCCTCTTGCCGATTGCGAAGTGGAGTCTGTGCCCTAAACATTTGGAAGCCTTGTCCGGGCAATAGATTCTGTTATCTTTTTGTGTCCCTCCGATGTTGATGGGTTGGGGTTGACGCGTACAGTGATTCAACGACTGAGATTTGCGTTGCGGACGAGGCCAAATCTAACTCGGTGTTTTCTTGCTTTGGTGTATCATAACATCATCGTAAACCAAACGATGGTTGAATAGATTCGTTGTTTGAGGTTAAGTATCCGAAGTAAATTTGTTTAATGACACACACCAACTTTGCTAATCAGCTACTCGCTTTTGCAGTTGGCGAATGAGTTGAAATGCTATGTATACTAGAAGATATTTTCCCCCCTATTCCGTTCCTTTTTCCGGCATTTTGATTGTTTGTGTGTGCGCGCTACATCAAGTCCCTCATCATAAGTAGAAAGGCACTGTCTTCCTATTGGTCAATGCCGAAGAACCAATCGAAGGGCGACGTAGGACATGTCACACCATGCGGCAAGACGAATAAAAATTCTGACATGCCAGACTTTCGTTGTGGTGGTCGTCAAGCGTCCCAGATGCCAAATGACCAATCGTTGAGTATGTCACACAACACGGGCAACCCTACACCGTCTGAGACACTACGTTTGTCTGGGACACGTCTGTCGGCTCAAAATCGGGCTACATTCGACTCGTCTGACATGGGCATTACAAACCAGCGCTACCCTCCTTCATTCTCAGAAATGTTCACTGTGTAACCAATACAACGGAGGAGCTCGAGAGTCTTGTACAGGAGCCAGAAAGTGTATCGGGAGACTACCTTCTATGTTTGACAGAGACATGGCTTATGGAAAACACCCCTGACTCCCTGATCCCTGTCACTGGCTTCGAATTATACATGCGGAGTGTACCACTGGGAGCAGAAAGCGGAGGGGTGGGGGCTTGATGCTTCTTATCAACGATAAGTGATGTAACCCGAAGCATGTAACCATCAAGGAGCAAAGATGTGTTATTTTAGAGAAAAGTTATTTTACTGACTGTTGCTGGGTTTTCTTTCTGTAATGGAAGCATACTCACGATTTTGTCCGTGTGTGTCCCCAAAGACGTGGAAGACTGACTTGATGAATTTGTTTTGCTCATCTACTTCCACAGGCTGAAGTCTCAGACCTGCAGCAGCTCCTTGCCTCCAAAGATGCTGAGATTGAATGCCTGCAGACCCAACTTCTGGCCAGAGGCAGCACAGCCAATGACAACGCAGAGAGAGGTACATGCTGATGTCAGCCTGACTGTCAGATCAGATGTACAGTTCAGGGAGAATCTTGCAAATGTGTGTATGCACATCTGTCAACTTGAATTACTTGTGTTTCAACTCACTGAACCTCTCCTCAACGTTTCCCTCCTTTGCGTATATTTGACTTGTTCTTGACTCTATGCTGCCCTCTGCTGTAGAGGAGATGTATATCAAACATCTGATAAACAAATGTAAGGCACAGTCAATCCTTTTGTCATTGATCTCATTTCCATTCAACTCTCTTGTCTGTTGGCCCAGCAGAATTTCTATTTGCTGTTGTTTATTCTGAATGTTACTCTGCCACTCTAAACCGTTTCACTGTAAATGTTTCGCACCGCTCAAGTGTCACTGTCAATTTAAGTATACCTCATTCTCATCGTAATTATAAACTAAAAATAGTCACATTACCATAATGATTATGATATCAGAATATTAGTTGAGTTTCAGTTGGCTTGAGGTTAGGCCACAGCAAAAAAAATTGTCAGTCATACACCTACACAGCTAATCATAAAGCTGTCCATACTTTAACAAAACCTTTATTCTCTCTGAGAAATGTAGCTCCTTTTATAGCAAGAACGATGATGCTCAGTCTTAAAAGACACTGTCAGAGAGGTGTTGATTCAACTATGTTTGTTGTTGTCATAATTTCCACTGGTGTAATACTTAACTTTGCTGTACTGCATCATAATGAGAGTTGTGTCTAATATTTTTGTTTGAATCAATTAGTTTAATTGGAGAGGAAAAAACGGTATAGGAACAGCTCTCTGTATGATTCAATAAAGGTTTACACCACTGCAAACTTCCACCACAATAATAAACATCTATTTGACAACATTATTTACTTTTTTAAAAGTATAATATTCGATACATCTCTTATTTGGGATGTCATTATACAGGGTGTGTGTGGCCCTCGACCACACTCTGTCTGGCCCCTTGATTAATTTCCCCTCTCAAAAAAAGTTTTTGTTTTACTAACCCCAAAATTTCTTCAAAAAACTGATAAATATTCATTATATGTTCTCCACCGAAAATGGGGGAAAAATGGCAATTCCGGAAAACCCCAAATATATTTTAAACAATGCTCGGGGAAAAAAATCTGCGGATACCGACTGCAGTTTTAAATCCTAATGTTACCATTCACCACTATATGGCAGACATGGCTTGGTTGCACTTACACAGAGTCTCAGGCTAGTTTCACACCGCAGGGAAATGTGACCCATATCAGACTTTTTTCGGCCCGTATGTGACCTGTGTCTGATTTTTTTTTTATTTATTTTTTTTTATGACAATCTGAATGGCTCAATTCCGATTTTTCCAAATCCGACCTCGGTCGTTTTCATTTGTGGTCCTAGATCGGATACGTATCCGATTTTTTTTGCAATGCAACCGCAGCCTGAACGGCCAGTTCGCATATATCCTCCCTGACATCATAATGCACTCCGCGCGGGCGATGACACAGACTGCTTGATTTTCTGTGAATTTGCAAAGTTGTTTTGAGTAACGGTATTAGCTTTATTTTTAACTTCAATTCAATCCCACTTGAAACGTGAAGCATAAAGTGGACATTTATGGTGATGTAGTAGCCACGTCAACGGCAATGGCATGACGTCATCTTTAGTGACGTCTCCATGAAATGAGATCGAAAAGCCTCGCCTCATTTCCCCCAAATACTCTATTTCTGCCTTCTCCGGAATCACTCCTTTGTAAATATGAGATAATAAAAGTCCGTGGCCCCTACATGCTGGACCACATTTACTTGCGTAAACACTAGATTGCGAGTGATGTCCTCTTTTCTTCTGCGCATGCGGGTCATTTAGGGGACTCATATGTTCACACACTAGACCGACAGACGTCGCATTTAATATGTACAGCAATGTGCACGCATACACAGGAAAAAAAAAATCGGATTTCACCCAAAAATCCCAATTGAGCATTAAGACATACAGTGTGAACCTGGCCTTACACTGCAGTGTGATCAAGCCTAATATTTTTTTTCCCAGATTTGGAATGATATACAGGACAAACACAGTACCTCAATAATATTAAAATGTTGAGTGAGTTGATTTTGTGGGAGAATGTACAAAATGAGTTGGTTTGCTGTTCAACGGTTTTGTGCCGACCTTGAATGACAATTTTTATGCAAGAGTGCCATTTTCACTGGAAAATAAACCATGGTATGTGGTCATTTTTTTCGTTTGCTCCAAAGCCTTTGTTATTGGGATAGAATAGTAGACAGAAAAAAGTATAATGAGAAATGATATATACTGAATTAAGAGCACATATTTTGCACATCCATATTCAAAATGGCATTTTTCCTCATACAGTACATCTGGTTAGGATGATGGTGGTCCCCCAGCAGCACTGATGGAAAAATTGTAGCCCCCGCCAGCATTTAAGTTGCCCATCCCTGATATAGTGGAAGTGGTCATAATGCTCCGGCATGTCAGTGTGATTCTGCAAGTCAGACTGCCTGGCATTTGTGGTCAGTTGGACTATTAAAGACAGCGGTTGATTCCCATCTTCGTCCTCTATAGCCTGCATGATAACCTGATAACAGCTGCTGCCTTGTGGTTTTTGAAGCACGTGAACGCCACCCTCATCATGAAAGTAATTTCACAGTTCATTTTTGTCTCAGATGACAGGTAGTTGTGCTTCCTGTCAGCATGCATTTGTTTTGTTTGTTGCGCCATATTAGCATGGTTGTCATGTCTCTCACAAACATCATCCATGCAGGCACTCATCAGATGCTTTAAAATGAACTTGACATGAGCTTGGATGTATGAAATGAAGTTGCACGGCTCATGTTTTCAGACCAGGAATACCAGAGGCTGAAGGTGGGGATGGAGTCTCTTCTAGCTTCAAACGATGAAAAGGTAATAAAAAAAAAATGGACGGCTTGAGGGATGAACGGTAGTAGTAAGTATGACATATTTTGAGATTTCAAAATCCCACCTGCTTTGCATGAACAGACACGCCGTATAGAGGAGCTGACAAATCTGCTTGGCCAGTACAGAAAGATTAGTGAGCTTATGGCACTCACGCATGGTAAGAATACCACCCATCAATTTGCTGAATACAGTTTGTGTTTTAAAACATACCGTACATAACTTACAGGTGTTCGCATATTCTTTTCTCCTCCCTTTATCCATTTTCTACCATCCAGGAAGTAGTGAAGAGGAGCTGAGTGGCAGTTTGAAAGTCCGAGCCATCACACACAAAGCCCACTGGTCAGAGGTAAGGTCACGCAGTGTCCATTATAACCTCGAAGGTTCCTATTGCTTTGCTTTCCATCTCACACACGTTCTTTTCTATGGTATGACACCGTTTTTCAGGGGGAGGGCCGTGGTTGCTAGTGTAGTGGTTCACATAGCTGACTTCAGTGCAGCTGACATGGGATCAATTCCTACTGGAATGCGCTTTTCACAATTGCCCCGTGATTGACCGACAACCGGTACACAGTGTCGGCCGACTTTCACCTTTAGTCAGCTGGGAAAGACTCCAGTCCCCGTTGTAACCCTGAAGAAGAAAATGGGATAGAAAGCCAATGGCTATTTCATGAATATTGACAAATTATTTTGTTTTTTCCATAGATGTCATCAAGAGGATCTTCACCGCTTATGTTATCCTCATCTCCTTACCAGAGAGAACTGGATTCATGGTACACTATTAGCACATAACACAGCCATTGGGATGTTGGGATCTCATACTGTACATACCAACATGTTGTGTGCCATTTATTTTAGTTTTCAGAACTCTATGGACGCATCGCTTTCTACTGGCGACACAAGCTTCTTAAATGGATTATGGTGAAGATGCACTGCTTAACTTTCATTGAAAGTACCAAAAAAGGATAAGAAAGAGATGAGTACATGTAATGAATGTGGTTGAAACGATAATACTTTTTTTTTTTTCTTCAGGCATCAGCGCAGGTTGCAGTCGAGCAGTCTCGAGGAATTGCGGAGCAGATCTTTACAAAAGGTTCTCATGATTGATTTCTGCTTCTGTTTGACTGCCATTCTGCTGTGAATCCAATTGAACTAATCAACACAAAGCATTGCTATAGTGTACTTACCGATATGCTTCTTTTTAACATGCTAACTGAATTTGTTTTTGTATGCTTGCATGTGTGTATTTGTATGGGCGGTAGCCTGTTGAGATCCTGCCAGATGAAAGTGAATCAAACGTAGGGCGAGAGGTACTGGCCTACCGCATGGCATAACACGATCTAACATGCTGCTTTACAAACAAACACAGTGTACATTTGTTGATTACGTAAAGCTTGAAAGTCTACTTACAGTGTTTGTTATCCATGAAAAAAAAAACAAAGCAAAACAGAAACACGTGAACACAAGTGAACTGTGAGAGAAGGCAACTTCTGCCTGCGTTTGTGGTGCAAGAATGCTCCGAGGCACAAGATGTACTACATAAGGTCACGTAGGCTTCACATTTCTATTTCTTGAGCTTGTCTTCCGGAATGCAATGTTTTCATTATTATGGCATATTTTTGCTACAAAAAGAGAGGTTGCACATCTCCATGCAAGGCATGTATGGGATTGCTCCAGGTGCCCCCTGGCCTTCTTTCTGCTGTTTACAGTTTCAGAAAAATTACACTAATCAGAGATGGATTCATGTGTCCCTTTGATGCTAAAAAAAAAAAAAAAAACTTTATATTTTTCCTGCCATATCAGGGTTTTGAGATTTTTATTTGAGTGTTTAATTTTGACCTATTTCAGCATAAATTGTAATTTATAGCTATTACACTTCAGAAAAAAAAGCCCACCTGTTGCCAAACCTAACCTTTAATTCTTGAACATTATTACATATTATATTATCATCATCATTATTATTATTCTGAAAACCTGACGTGCTAGAGACAAAACGAGGGCAAATTCAGAATCAGCACAAAAAAAAAAAGTTTACTTGCATCTCTGATTCCAAAACTTGGTTAACACTTCTTGACCAGTGTTTCTATACAAGCTACTGTATATAGAAAACGATTACAACAATTAGAAATGACACCTCCAGCAGGTGCAAAGGCCAGTCAAGTTCTCCCACACCAGACTCATCGAATCATCTTACCATTAAACCTTGCGTTGTGCACTGGAGCACCATCATTTTGGAACCGAAACTGTGAAAAGGTCTTCCTAAAATGTTGGAAACCAAATCGGTAAATACAGTGGAATTAAGAATTAGTCAGAACTAATGAATCTGGCTCATTGCTTGACTAATGAATTAATTGCAGCATTTTGTGTACTATAGATAAACTGTAGTAATATAGATTTTGTGTCAGATTTAAAACACCAAGGGGGTAAATTCCCTTTACATAATGATACAGTGTGTGATCTTGTTTATGACGTACGTTCACACACACACACACACACACGCAGGGGCGGGATCCACATGAAGTAACTGTCAGAAGTGTTTAGCATCATGGCTGGCTCCCAGCTCTTTTTTTTTTCTGCTGGCCTTTCTCCTGTTATTTCCTCCTAGCCCCAATGACTTTGATGCAGCACCCCACGTGCACCCTCCTGTTATGCAACAGGACGACATCAACTCATCGTCATGATCAAATGGGATGTGCTGTGCGCTGACCAAAGGCGAACACTCGACATATATTTGCAGTCATCAGTATTAGCATAGGAGCATGTTCACCAAACAGAAAGAAAGTTACATCCACCTTTCTGTATCTATGAAACAATCTTGAGGCCGTGGCAGATGGTTTTACAAAATTTTGAGCCCCCCCCCCCCAAAAAAAAATTAAATAAATAAATAAAAACATTTATCTTTGGCAGAATACTCACATGGAGCTGAACAAGTACCAGACGCTGCCAGGGAAGCTGTGTCGGAAGGGTGAGCGAAGGATCAAGCTGAATGGTGACAGAGAAAGAGAAGAATATTCATCCCCTGTACGGCTCTCACCTGTCCACAGCCACGACCAGGACTACAGTCTAAGTGAGTTTCATGATTCTCTCTTTAGCTCTTGTCAACTAAGGATGATTTACTCAAAGGGTTGATAACCGGGATGTATGTCATATGTGAGTGGGTGCCCCAATCCGATGTATTGACTATATCTTTTTTTGAAGTATCATTGTATTTTCAAGTGACCCATATCTGACATGAGTGGGGTATTTTTAATTACTGAACACCTTAATCAACTTGCATGTGCATCCACACAAAATGCAGAAGAACGTCAACATTGGGCAGCAACAGTACACTGAAGTAAACAATAATAAATCAAATGACATCCTGCTTGGGTTTGACTTGAGGTATAACATTTGACTGAACAATTCTGTCACCTAACTGTGGCTTCAACTGCTTTTCTCTTGTGCTCTTTCTCATCCTGCTTCGCTGTTGGATATTTCCTTTTCCTTCTTTATCTGGCTGCAGTTCGCTTCAGGAGTGCCAGTGCTCCAGTTTTAGGTACTGTATGCTCAAATCGGAAATCGGCACGCAGAAATTTCATGGGCAAAATCTAGTTCACATTGTTCGTGTTATTTACGGAGGATGCATTCGCAGCTCAGCTGTTTTTTTTAATTTTTTTTATTAATGTCATCCACCTTTAAGGCAGAGTCTTTTGCAATGCCAAAGCAACACTGTCAGAAGGCTCATTACAAAAATAGCTGACTCTCCTTCAAAAAGGCTGAGCCCAAAGCTGGAAGGGACGAGGGCTCCATGCTTTCATGATGTTTGCACTTCATTTGAGGTTAAGTATCCGCAGTAAACAAACAAGCATGCGACTTGACATTCCTGTCGCGCTCTGTGACTCGTATGTTCACGAGCGCTGCGTAAAGTGTGGGTCAAGATCATGTTGAGGGAGAAAAAGCAGCACAAACAATTTAGGAGCTAGTAAGCTAATTAAAGCTGCTGGAATATATTCTAGCACCTCCCTTGTTCAACTCGTGTTTTAGGCTGTGAAGAAGATGAAGCAGACAAATTAAGGGCAAACACTGCATGGTGGCTGCAGGTGTGGCCTGACCTCATTATTCAAGCTCATCCTGTTCTTACATGAACAGGCCTGTTGTGGAAAAAGACTTGTGCATAAATAATGCAGAAAGTGTCTGCTAAATAAACATTAATTACAAACTTTGTGAGTCTTTTTTTTTTTAATCAAGTTAGCAGCATTGCACCTGCCCAAGGCTCATTGATTTGCCTGTTTCCACAGTCAACATATGAGCGCTTTTGGGGCGTGACTAATGCCTGGTTTTGTTTCCTTCTCACTTTACTAACCTGGCTCAGGATCCCCGGGAAAGTATGATCTTTATTGTACTGGTGGGTACTGCATAGTCAATGTGTCCTCCACTATTGCTCAAGTAAACTTGCACATAATAATCCTTGCTTTTCATTGCATCATAAACTAGCAATTGTGTACTTTTGTTGCCATCTTTTAATAGGCGATCAGTGCATGTTGTCGATATGACTCCAAAAAGAGTCCACAGTAGTGTTGCGGATGTTCTTGCAGCCAAGATGAGAGTAATCCTATCCCATTGGCCGTCGTTGTGCATGTCCTGTATGTGAATGGTTGTCTGTTGCAATGTGCCCTGCGATGAAATGGCACCAAAAGAGTGTAGGCTACCTTGCCCATGGTCAGTTGGGATATTCTCCAGCTGCCCTGAACAAAAGAAGTGGTAGAAAATGGATGGATGACACTTTTCAATTTGATGTCCTGATTATGATGGTAATGGAGAAATCTCTCAAAGGAGTCACTGTGCAGGTGATGTGCCATAACACACAGCCTTTTTAATGTTCCTCTTTTTCGTTCTTGTCCGCTAGAATGTTCGGAGCAGCTCCAAGAGTGTATCTTGTCAGACCAGTCCCCTCTGTCGTCTGGAAGGGACTCTGGACAGCATTTTCCTATGTCACCGGAACACAGGAAAAGTCAAAGAGGCATAAAGAAGCTCTGGGGGTTGTAAGTAATCACATTGAAATAGAGCATTTGCTCAATTCGACCACATTTTTGCTTTCTGTCCTGCCTTCCTCATCATGTGAACTTCATGAAGTTTTTGGGGTGCTTTACGCTTTTTGCAGGATTCGTCGTAGTCAGTCAGGTAGTCCAGTTCAGATACATGACCCCGAGCTTGGCGAGTTCAAGAGAGGAGGCCCCAGAACAAGACAAGCGCATTCAGGGAACATACGGTACGGAAAACATTCACTTCTATTTGAAAAGTTATGCACACACATAAATAAATAAATACATAGAGAGAGAGAGAAATATATCTATTTAAACAACTTGTATATCATTGACATCGGGCCAAAACGTCATAAGTCACTGTTTAGTGTATTTAATATTTTTTTCAAAAACGTGTACTATTGGTCGCGTGTTGTTTTTACAGATTACTGACTAATCAAGTGTAGAAAATGGGGCATTTGGGGCTCTCATGAAAAGTGACTAATTTAGAGGTACAAGGTTTTGGTCCCACGCCAGCCACATTTACTTTAGTCCCCAACCACAGGGCGGCAGACCAGAACCGGGCCGCAGGCCACTTTGGACTAGGCCGTGCCAGTCCATCTAAAAAACACAGATGAAAGAGGGAAAAAAAAAAAAACATACAGTAATTCTGGTTTATTTATTGTCCGAGGGTGAAAAATATTTTATTTTGAAAAGTGACTGGATTCCCGCCGTTACATCCATCTATGACTGATTCTTAATGCATGTCAAGTTATCTCCGTCGTGTAAATGCACAAGATAGCAAATGAGTAAAACAGACGTATTTGGAAGGTCCCCCCGCTGACAGTGAATAGTTGAATAATTACAGGCCCGCAAAGGGTATAGACTTGTATGAACCGGTCCGTGGCAGAAAAAAGGTAGGGGACCCCACCATAGCGAAAATGCATTGGGGAAGAAAATAATTGAACCCCCTCCCAAAATCTTGCAAAAAATGCTCCTAAGCACTAATATAAAATATTTACAACATCTCCTTCTCTGACATTAATGGAAAAAAAAAAGTCATTCAGCTGGCTGGGGGCTTTTGCTCAAACCATTGCTATCTTGGTTCAAAAGCTGTCAACAAGTCTTACTTTCCAGCTACGAGGAAAAGTACATATACAGTACTAGTACTTTATATGTAATTGTGTTGCGAGAATAGCTCAACACACGTTTGGAAGGACCGCATTATATCTGGTCTCCTCCTTTGCAAAAGTTTAGTGCGTCCATGGTCAACAACGGAGCTATTTTATGTGTGAGTTCAAACAAACAACACGCCTGCCTGCTGGCATCTGTGATTGGCTGAATGTGTATGTCGGGAAGTTACGTAACTTCCACTGAATGATGACAGCTATTTTTTAATGAAAGTGATGCTAAAATTAAATGCATACCACACATATTGTTGCAGGTTGGGTTTTTTTTTTACATAAATAAAATGGGTTTCAGACTTTTTACCAGTAAAAAAAAATAAATAAAATCAAATGACACACACTTTATTACTTTGTGATTGGATGGTCGATGGTGCAGAGGCGGAACTTCAGCGGAACTACGCAACCTGTTGCCAGCTAGCAGCGCTCAAATGCCCCATATAGTCTGGCAGGAGCTTTCAGATTACTTTTCAGAGCCAGGTTTACTCAAGTGTGTTGTTGATGTTGTAGCCGGCAAAATCGCTACTGGGGTTGTGACGTTACTTCATCTCATCGACCAAAGTATGGGGAGAGAATTGCCTAAAATATTACTAATGTTTGTAAAGAGGAAAGTAAGTACTTACACCGGTAAGTGTAAAATGTTGAATATCTCAAATTGAAAACCAATTGGTTGTTCATTCTTAGGTGGAAATGTGTTTGGCGTTTTTTTGTTTGTCTTCAGTACCTATTACCCCGCCCCAATTTGTTTTTTTTTAATTTTCCAAACACCCAATTATTCAATAGAAGTTTTAATAGGATGTCCAAATACCAAAATATCGATAGCTGCAGCCCATATCGATTATTGCACTTGCCTTTCCGCCCTCCAGAACCGAAACAAACATAAGCTCTACATGATGCACGATCACACACTTGATCACCGCATGCCCATTTTGCAGAGATGGGGGACTTGAGTGATGAGTTGACTCGAGTCAGACTCGAGTTGCTATTTTTTGGACTTACGACTTGACTTGGTATCTAAATGACTCAACTTGACTTAGACTTGAACCTCATAACATGCCAAGTCATCCTGTTTATAATTTTAAATCTGCATTTGAACACACTTTTCCTTATTTGAAAGGAAAAAAAGAGAGAGGGTTTTTGTTTTATTTACGCCAACCTGGCAATCCAGTTGCATCACTTGTTAGTGTGAATTGGCAACGTAAACACCCAACAAGGTCTCAGCAACTCTGAGGATCATTCATTTGAATTCATGGATTATTTTCTCCATGCCGTTGACAAAAAGGATGGAAAAATGAAATGGTTTGCACCTCACGGAATAAAGACACAACAACGTTGGTGACAACGTCTAACTTCATTTGTCAGCCCAAAACGCACAGAGAGGTAAGACAACCTTGCAGTTTAGCTAGCGATACAAACACTGGTTTGGGACCAGTCACATAACGAGGTGTGTGATGGTTTGTGAAAACTGTCCGAACAGCTCGTTTTGACTGTGGTCTTTCTATTCAAAACCAACCCCTTCCCCCGCGCCCTTTTATTTAATAGTGAGATGAAGAGACGTGCGCTTTGAAAGTTGCTTCTGTTCAGCGAAAAACATAGACAGCATAGACACGCCGGTGTTACTGGCGTATTGCTAGCAGTCACTTGTGGAGAGAAAAAAAGATGCAACATTGCACGTTTTCTACTCGAAGGTGAGAGCCATCCCCAAGTTTTGTTTCATGTGTCCAACGTATATAAGAAAGCGCCGTGAGTGCAGTGTAGCTAGGTTAGCTCGATAGTATAGCTCACCAATCGCTCGTCAAATACTTCATGTTGGTTCTGCAATTCATTGAGAAGCCAATAAAGCCAGAGATTCCCTGGGCCACACAACCCACCTGCACTTGGCCCACATACCTCAATGATGATCCTTTAGTGGTCCGCATCTGGTATCCATATGGGCCACACAATACCCACATCTCAGCCAAATCATATAACCATAGCTGGCCCTATGATGGACCAGAACTGATTCCTCATTACAGTCCTTTAGCGAGCCACATCAGGCCCATATCTCAGCCAGATCGTATAAATCATAGCTGGCCCGACTATGATATCAGCCTTAAGTCAACCTTAACTAAGCCACTTCATTCATGAGCAAATATTTGACCCATATTTTTGGGGGGAAAAGCCTCAACAACTACAGTGTTATAAACAGATGATTATTTTCAGAACTTGAGAACCACCGCACATAAACTGGAAAACTGCACTTTTTTTTCAACACTGAACACAGAGTCCAAACTGGGACACAGCGTGCTCTTGAACAGCATTTTTCCATCCATCAAATTGTTGTGCTCTCCATGCCCTCTTTTCTTCTCCTTTTCTTCCTGCCACCATCCCTATCAGGTGCCAGATATAGCCATCTTGGGATTCGGTATCGATTTCCTGGTCTTGGACCCCAGATGTGTGGCCCAAGCGGTTACACTGAAACATGCAAACATGATTTTAAATCATTTTTTTGTATCATCAGGTAATTTGACTGCTAAAAAGAATAATTCAACTAAAACTCATATTGTGGTGCCAGATCAAGTGTTTCCCAAATGTTTACAGCTTTGTACAAAGAAACACTTTGTTTTGTTTCCCTGATGTAAGTGAACACAAGGATGGGGAGTGTGTTAAGAAAACAGACATTTGTGCATGCCATTACCAAAGTATGGTCAATAAAAATAACCCTTGAAGATTCTTAAACTAGGTGTGACACCATGGGCTGAAATATGTGCCAACGGAATCCAAATAATACACACAAAAGCCAAACGTTATCCTAAACATAAAATAAATGTGTGTGTGGGTGTGTGTGTAATGATTTAATACAATTCTTACGTCTGGGATGTAAAATAATACTGTGTGTAGAAAAAAATTGAAACTGCTTTTAAGGGTTGGAAATGACTGGCTATCCAGAGCTTCTGGACCAGATCCTTCACTCAACAACTGGTCCACATCTTGTTTGCCAGAGGCAAGACAGAGCCTCCTGGGCCATGTTCGGTTGACATTCCGTATGCCAGTGCCGACTGGATGCCACCTGTGCCAGTTTCATGCCAGATGTGGCCCAAATGCCATTTCTAAGTGGGTTGGACACCACGGACATTGTAATTTTGAAACGACACCGTTTAAAACAGCGGTCTTTATTCAAACGTAGAGATCGATACGTAGAGTGACAACATTCAGTCACTGCCAGGCATTTTCAGACCCTCTTTTACCCTAACTTTTGAAAAAAATTGAAAAAATATATAAATAAATTCCCTGGATTGAATGGCTGGACTGTGAAAAGACACGTAAATATGCCAATGGCAGTGAATGCGTTAAATAGAGTCCATGCAGGGTACTTTTCTGTTCGTGAGCGTATCCGCCATATTTGAGGTGGCAGGGCGCCCGTAAACGAATGCACATCAACTTCACTCAACTTCAGAAAGTGACAACCCACAAAGTGAATGCATTTCGTTCACCCATTTACACACACTAATTCGATTTGGGTAACAAATTGGCACCAGAAACAGTGTATGTCGTTTTTAAATCTGACGATCATACGACGATTTATGCCCTCATTCAGCATATTTCAGTATTAATCACCACATTAACAATGTGCCACTCATACAAATGTTAGATTGAAAAAAGAACATGCATTCTTCTAAATAATTCAAGTGTAGACACTCATTTTGTAAGTACATTTTCTTATTTTTGCAGATGTAAATGTTGATTACATTTACTGTATAGGGATAATGTACTCTTTGAAGTAGAATCATGGAAAAAATATTTTATTATTACTCCAACATACTGTATGTTTTCTGAGGGTTAGAGTTGGACTTGACTTGCTTGAAATTTTGTGGCAACTTGACTTCTCTTCACACTGGCATAAAACACAAACTCCACGGCTATTGTGTTTCCCAATGATCAATTAACAATGGATATACAGTCACAAAAATGTATTGCTTTCTTCCACGGCCAATCCAACAGTTTTGGATTGCTATGTGGCTTTTTAACCCTGCGAGGGGAACGCTGATACGACATTTGTCAACTCTTGCACTGTCAACATTGCACACTGCTCACTTGCACTTTCTGACATTCAGACTGCACTGCAATTATGACTTCTTTTTATTTTTGTATTTTTCATATCTTTAACTCATTCAGTACCAGACTTTTTCAGACCCATTGTGCAATGACATAGAAATGTGTTATTTGGATAGAATGACTTCGTGTTTTTAGTGATTAGCATGCGCGTGTTGCCGTGTTGTTTTGATTCTAGCGACTGGAACTGGAACCGTGATTTTCACTTGTTGGTGAATAAAGTAACCACTGTGCCTGTGTATTGTATCTATCTCATGGCTCATATTCTTCAAGCGCATGCAATTAATTCAACATCCCCGTGGTACCCTTTCCAATTAAAATCAATTTTCTTCCATTTAGAGACCTGAAGATGCCTTTTTCTAAGAGGAACACAGAGCAGGTGTGTGAATGGCTTGAGGACATCGGACTCGGCCAGTATGCCTCCATGGCTCACCAGTGGGTCAACAGTGGTCAAACTCTACTGTCTGCCACCCCACAAGACCTAGAAAAGGTACACACACACACACACACACGGCTAAAGAGCAAATGAATTGGCCTCGTATGAGCCCTGATGTAAATCCGATTGAACATCTGTGGAAGGAGCCGAAACATGTCGTCTGGAGAAAGCGCCTTTCAGACTCGAGACAAGTGGAACAGGTTGCTCATGAAGAGCGGGCCAAAACACCCGCTGAGAGGTGCAGAAGGCTCATTGAAAGTTACTTAAATGGTTTCATTTCTGGGATTTTGTGCAACAAAATATTAAGTTTAGGGTACCATCGTTTTGGTCCAGGCTGGTTTCATCACTTTGTTTTTTTTTTTAGAATCATTCTGATGAAGCTCAATTTTCAGTTTTTCATGGCTTCATTGTCATTAGCAGAGCTGGGCACTTGACCCTTTGTTGTCCCGTCCGCAACCTGGATACCCTTCCGACCTCGTCCCTCCGTCCTTATTCATAAAAATGATTAATCCTCCAACCCCGTCCGTCCTCATCCTTTTAAAGCGCTTCCGTCCTTACTACGCCTCCACCCACAAAAAATCTTTTAAAGATGTATTTTTAAAAAAAAATCATCCGTGCATGGACCGTTCTGCCCCCGGGACGCAGGAACCACCACTGGTCATTATTTATTATTATTTTTGTCAGATTCAAGTTTTTTATTTATTTTTTTTTCCATGAGAAGTTTGTGTTTTTCTTTGATTAAGACTGAGGTACCAAAAGTGTTGTCCGCGTGTACACGAAGCAGCAACAATTTCCAGTCTTCTGAATCTTCCGCTCATTTTAGCTGTCAAGGCTTATCATCTGCACAGCATGTTAATTGTTCTTAGTTAGTACCCGTCTCTCCGCTCTGGCTGTTTGTCTGTTCACTTGACAGTTAGTAACACCTGTCGCTAATTTTCAGCCTGCACTTTAGTTCCGCCTTCATCAACAATGCCACGTCGTCTTCCTCACGCCTCCTTACGCTTCATCTATTCTGTCTCTTTCATCAGGATATTTTTGTTTTTGTCCTCTTCGCAGGTGCACTTTTCATGTGTTGACTGTCAAACACACTGTGACAAAAAATGAATTCCACCTTTTCCTATCTCTAGGAAATGGGGATGAAAAATCCATTGCACAGGAAGAAACTCCATTTAGCCATCAAGACGTTTAATAGCAAGCAGCACGAGAGGTCTGCCGAGCTGGATTACCTCTGGGTCACTCGTACGTAACAAAACAACCAGAAACGTATTTATCGCAATTTGAATCGTTGGTTCCTATATATAAGAAACCTTCGCCTTCTTTAGAGTCAGTTTCCACCAAAACATGTCAGGTAAATGATAACCTAAAAACGAACCTGTCTGAGATATAAGAACCAACGATTCAAATTACAATTAAGAGACAGAATGAACTTTATTCATGGGAGTCACAATCATACATGAAAATGAACGTGGCGTGATGTTCCGAAGGCTGGCTGGATGACATCGGCCTTCCTCAGTATAAAGACCAATTCAATGAAGGACGAGTGGATGGGCAGATGTTGCAGTACCTGACTGTGGTAAGTTCAAGCGAAAGCTAAGCAGCACAACAAGATTGTTGTCAAAGCGCTGACGTTTCCCTCTCTCTTCTCAGAATGACTTGCTCGTCTTAAAAGTGACCAGCCAGCTGCATCATCTCAGCATCAAGTGTGCTATTCACGTTCTCCATGTTAACAAGTTCAACCCTTCCTGCCTCAAGCGGAGGCCTGGCACCGAGGTCAGTGCAAAATGGCCGCATATTAGCCAAACAACCAAGAATGGATCAGGTGACATTCGTATTGCATGAGCTGCCTTGCTCAAGGGCACCTCGGCAGGGCTCAGAAAGCAGACTCGTGTCCCTCAAACGACCTCTTGTTTATTTTTTGGCGTGTCATTTTCCTTTTTTGATCAGTGCAATTCAGTTTGTCTGTCCAGCCCAAACTCCCAACCGTGGAGACTCTGACTTGCTCCAATAACTCCTTCAATACACAACTTGACCCAAATAGAGAGACCTTGCAAAAAGAAGAGAAAAAAGCAAAGTTGGTCACAGTTATTACTGCTGATCCTAGATTCTGGTCCCTTGCATAGACATGAAAACTAAGATGGATGTGCCAACTCAGGTGCTAATCCAAAAAGTAGCACCCACTAAAGAACAACAATGTCGCAGGTGACTCAGAATGCAGTGTTACTGGCTGCCACTGATGCTCTAGTCGAAACATGGCATTCTTATTAATATTGCGTTCATGGAAAATGAGTTGCTGAGGTAACGCCCAGTCAAAGCTCACCTGCTTTCTAAAGCTGAGTCATGATTGCTCGTTATCTGAGCCCTGCGCAACTGCGATGTCATTGACAGTCGACGCAAGTAGCAAAATGGCCGCCTCCAGAGATGGACAAAATTGGGTGGATTTGACTACTTGACTCATATTCCCCAAACAGGATATCAATCAGAACGCCGTGCTTAGGCTAGTGGGGCTGCATAGAACATATTCTTGGAAAGAATATAAAGAATGGGGGCGGCCTCCCCCCATATAAGGCGGACATTCCGATACTGCACAGAAAGGCCTTAGCTGAATCCAGCAACCATGATTGTTTATGTATGTTGTTCAGAACCAGTTTGCTCCCAGTGAGGTGGTCCAGTGGTCCAATCATCGAGTCATGGAGTGGCTGAGGTCCGTGGACCTGGCAGAGTACGCCCCAAACTTGAGGGGCAGCGGAGTTCACGGAGGACTAATCGTGAGTATGCTCACGCTTGCGGTTGTGACTCAGGCGTGAACTGAATGAAGTGTCCCGGTCCTCTTTTGTAATAGATGCTGGAGCCTCGGTTTAATTCCGACTCGCTGGCCATGCTGCTTAACATCCCTCCTCAGAAAACACTGCTGCGGCGCCACCTGAACACCAATTTCGGCAACCTGGTGGGAGCACAAGCCCAGCAAGAGAAGAGAGAGTACACCGAGGCAGTGAGCTACACGCCGCTCAGCATCACTGCCAAAGTCAAGGTGAGACGCGTAAGGCTGCCACTGCACAATTGGGGATGCAAGATGATGCAACGTAGTTGTGTATGAGGAACCCACTCCTCTCTCCTGTAACGTGGGAGAGAAAGCACCTTTATCTGCGTGAGTCCTCGTTGTGTCAGCTCAGTTTAAGCTCCACGCCGTGATAAGAAAGTGAGGCGGGAACTCCTCTGCTCCTCCTCACAGCTTCAAGGCTCAGACGCAATCCTCTTCACTGTTCCTACAAAAAAAAAAAAGAAAAACAGGCACACGCAACTGGAACTTGACATGACTTGGAACATTTTGTTTTTAACCTTTCATTCTGCTTAAAAAAATCATTGATTTTAAAAGAATGCACGATAATTTGTGTGTACTGTATTGTGTGGTTGGAGGCACTTTCTGCCACCAACAAGGAAGTACAGAGTGAAATGTTTTGGTCATGTCAATAGATGATTACTAAATGAAGGGAAGCTTACAGAACAAAATTAACTCCAATTATAGCAAAAATATTGGGCCGCGTTCACACCAACAATTTGTTCAACTAATTACATTCTTAAGAAAACAATGTTCAAATAGAATGTGCATCTTCTGTCTGTTGACTGTTACAACCTTAGTGAACTGCTTGTGGCAACAGCCCTTGTAAAATTGTAATATACAGTGCTGCCTTGAAATACGAAGTTACGACTTACGAGTTTTGTGGGGGCATATGAGCTAGTCACTCAGCCAAAGTTTTTTTTTTTTCTTGTGAGCAAAAAGTTTGAGGTACCAACACTGTGTGGTGGCAGCGAACTCAACTAACTCACCTTACAACAAGCAGCACTTTGGCAGATTCTTCCAAAAAAAAAGTGCATTCACGCTGTGCAATGCTCCTAACTGTTAAAGTTTATTGTCAAACTTCACTTAAAGCAAAGAGAATTGCACGTTGTCTATAAACAACCACCATAAGTCCACTAGCCTAATGCTAACACATACTGTACAGTTTATACTATGGTTGAGCTAATGGTTAGCATTTCTGTAGCAGTGTTTTAGGCTTAAAGCAATGGATACGGAAACAGAAATGGTGCAGCAACACACATGGACAGACAACATAACCGACTTCTGGGGAAAATGGCTGATTTCTGATTGACTTATATTAGCAATGAAAGCCTTCTTAATACTGTTATAAATCATAATTGAAATCTATTTGTAGAAAGAAATGTTTTGTGTGGTAATGTGTGGTAAAGTGTGGTAATGGAACAAATTCAACTCTTTTCTCCAGGCACTACCGGATGCCAAAATGACAGTCTTTTGTCTTTTTGTTGCAGCCCAAAAAGTTGGGCTTCTCTAACTTGACGCACTTGCGGAGGAGGCGGCCGGACGAATCCACGGACTACATTTGCCCCGTAGAGTCAGCTGGGCCTCCTGAGGGACATTCAACAGTAAACGGCACCCAGGTGCTTCACTACAACAACAACAACTTGAGAGGCCTGAGCCTCGTCGTGGACCGAAAGCCGGATCACTCCAGCCACCAGGTAGGCCCCGATAGCAGACAACGAACGACACGTCTCCAGGACATCGCGCGTGTCAAAAACGTGGACGTTGTCATGATCGTCCATCAGCCAATCAGTACCTCTGTTCCTTCCTTTGCTTGCAGCCCTCAATCGCTCCGCCCGCATCCCACCCCCATCCTGTGCTCCTCAACCCAGCCCATCAGTGTGAGCCAGTGCCTTGACAACTGTGATGTTCCGATAAAGCTGCCTGATGGCTCTCCAATCACAGCTGCCTGTCATGATGGATCTAGTCCGCTTCCTGTATGATGGGTCAGGTGCTTAACCTCAGCCTCTTTTCCCCGGTGACAGTGTAAAGGCACGAAAGATTCATAATATCAAGCAGTTCTTCTAACCATTGTGCACCAACAAGTGATGATTTTCTAGTTGTGTGAATTCACTCGGGCACCATTTGTGCTTCTCATTTTCCAGCTTGAGTACAATTCTACCGCACGCTTGAAATAAACTTGTCACATAGTCGCTTTTATTCTTAGGGATTAGTATTTATTATGTCGTTGCAGCGGCAAACATGAAACGGGGTATTTTGGAAACAGAGGAGATGATTTTGTACAGTCTTCTTACTTTACAGTAGTAGATGACCTTTTGTACTAAATGAATGAATGCTGCATTGAAGAACTCAACATGTCATCTAGAGAAAAAATTGAAATGAATAGTGTGTGCGTGTGTAGAAGTTTATAAAGTTGCTTAAATTTGAATTATTTTAGCTTTTGGCTCCAACTGTGGGAATTATTTTTGAGGTTGAATGCTTGTCAATTAAACATTAAAATCCTTCCAATACCTTTGTTTTTATGACTCAGTTTTATTGGAACCGATTTTCAAATATATTTCTATAAATATTATACTATAAATGGACACTTTACCCAAAAGTCCATTATTAATGTTTCCACCTTATACCATACTGCACACACCAAAAGGTGCTGGCTTGTTTTCCTAACCCACTCACTGGGTTTCTGTGCTTTTTGTTTAGATGAGTAGATTGAGTTATTTTACCCAAGGTTGAGTTCATTATTTTGACCCAGCAAATTGGGTTGGAGATAGATTTAGGGGAGCTGAAGCTATTTTTTTTTTTTGTGTGTGCTGAAGTTGAAGTAAATTTTCTGGAACATTCAACAGGAAATATTGGTGGTTGTTGGATGGCTTAGTGCAAACGGAAGCCAGATAACGATACTGAGCACTGGGTATGAATAACCCAGCATTGGTCCCTTTTGGACCCAGCGCTGGGTTAGCTAATTCATCCAATTTGTTTTACTTTTGGCGGAGCAGTTTTAAGCGTGTATTACTGTTGAATAATTATAACGTGTAAGGCTGACCTATTCTCTGAAGCTGAGCCGCGATTGGTCGTTATCTGACCCCCGAGCAGTTGTGATGTCATTTTCAGTCGACAGAAGTGACAAAATGGCCGCCCCCTGAGATGGCTAAAAACGGGTGAATTTTGCTGCTTAACTCATATTCCACAAACGCAATATTAATCAGAATGCCGTGTTTCAACTAGTGGGCCTCTTATTCTATTCTTGACCGAACTTATTCTTGAAAAAAAATATGTTTGGGTTGATTTCCACTTCAAGAAAATCGCTAAAATGAGGCCAATCCAGGCAATGAAAGATGCAGAAACATTAATTCATGCTTTCAGGACTTGTAGATTGGACAACTGCAATGCTCATTTATCTGGATTACCAAAAAAAAAAAAAAAAAAAAGCCTCAGTGTTCTGCACTTAATCCAAAATGCAGCAGTTATCATTCTTATGAAATGTTAATGTGTTTGTATCTATCGGTATTACCTGCTTTATCGTGATTTGTATAGCACTTTGATTGAAAGTGCTCTATAATTATGTATTATTGTTGTAAAGAATGATTATGAAACAAATCGGTGGTCCAGGGACCGAACAGCCTGTATCTGGGGACTTGGGGGACCAGGGGGCGTGTCAACCAGGACAGCCCCACAACATCCAGAGCCTTTAGGAACTCTGGGCGGACCTCCAAAACAGCTTTTAGCACCTTGGTGACCTCAACCCTAGAGATCATAGACTCTGCTTCCTGACGGGAAGAATTGAGGAGGTCTTCGAAGTATTCCTCACCAACTCACAATGTCACATGTTGAGGTCAGCAGTATCCCATATCTACAATATTTATGGTGTACTGCTTCCCCCTTCTGAGATGGTGGACTAGAATTTCCTTGAAGCCATCCAGAAGTCATCCTCCATGGCCTCACCAAACTCTTCCCACGCCCTGGCCTGCCAATACGTCATTGCCGCCATCGACAAGCACCAACCACCTTCCTACCGCAGCTGCGGTCGGCTTAGTTTTATTATGTATTTTTAACAATACTGTAACGAAAGTGACTATGATCCCAATCAGGATATTTCTACAGTTTGCATCATTGGTTTTTGGAATGTCTACATGTCATACCCTCCACCCCATCATCTACATTGATTGCTTTGTAAGCTTCAACCACACACACACACACACACACACATATGCACAGTCACATTGACACATGTATGGTGGTTTTCGTTCATTTGTCTGTCTCACTTTATTTAATCTGTTTTTGCTTCACAGAAAAAAGAAATTAGTTGGGGACACTGCGTTTAAGCGTATCAGCAGTATCCGCAAGTAGAACGTCAATATGTGAACGGAACATGCAGAGCTGCAGCTTTGTTAATTTAGCATAAAAGAACTCGCTTTCATATTGGAAGGGGGATATAAAAAAACAGAACTTTTCCAAAAATATATTTACGTCAGTAAAAACATCAGTAGCGCATTAAATAAATGATGTGAGCCTCAGCCACCGGCATCATCCCTTAATCCTCCATCCTAAGTCGTCTTTAACATCATATCGGCGGACCAGGCTGCTGACTTACGCACAACATGAAAACCTGAAAAAAAAATACAGTTCATCATAATTCACCACTGTTTGCATGCATGTGTGTGTGTTGCAGATGGCGATCACAAGGGGCACCATGTTGCAAATTGAAGCGCTTTCTGAAAGAATCAACAACATGACAGTAAGCAACAGCACACTGTTGAAATTTCCATACAGGCAAAAGGCCAAACATACGCTAAGGGGAAAAAAATCTGCACTTAGAGTCACTTAATTCATGAGCACAACAGTCATGCATGCTGCTGTCACATGACACCGCAGCTTACCGAAACTAGAGCCCAGTTTAGTGGAAATCAAAAGGCTCTTAGTAAGTGAATGTGAGAAGAGAAAAATACATACACCAGAAATTATACTGGTAAGCAGACACACATTCAAAACGTGGTTGGTTGGTTGGTTTGTTTGTTTGTTTGTTTATGATTGAAAGTGGTCAACTTTGCATGCGTGACAATTGAGCATGTGTGATGTGAATCACCTTCACCTTTGTTGTTTTGCATCACAGGTTAGGCAACGTTTGATATTGTTTTCTTTCATTGTACTGTATTCCTATTTCTATTAACATTATTTGATTTATTTGGTAATGTAAGTAATTCATTATAAGGATTACATGAGACAGCCTTATTTACACTTTTTTTTTTCGCCACGGAATCTGTGCTCTGGAAGGTTTACGAACAAGCGCGATGGAAAGTTTGGGTGATTTGCATAACAATCGTCATGTTAGGTATTGTATAAACACATCCCACAATGCTAAGTCTGCCTCTGTTTTCAAGAAGTTTCTCCACAACATGAGTCCTGAAACACTGAACTAACTTTGATTACGGTAATCAAATTCATGTAAAATAGGAGGGGGGGGGGGAATTTCTGTATGCATGTATAAATGTAGAAAATCAAATTCATCACAAATAGGATTCAAATTTTTGACACTAACATCAAATCTTAAAATTTAACTGGTTTTAAAATTGACAGCACACAAGCAATTACCAAAAGTGTCACTTTTTATTTTTATCTGGCATGGGCCAACTGTTGAGATCTCTGAACCGTCTCCCACCCTGCTTTGCCTCCAGTATCTGCTCAGCCGAGATGAGGCGCAGAAGGAGCTGAGGCAGTCTCAGACGGCGCTGGTTTGAAGCAACGTCATGTCGCGCCGAACCGCACAGCATCTACTTCAACAAGCCCCTGCAAGACAATGGAAAGTGCAGCACTATACAATGTGGCTTGCAAAAAAAAAAAAAAAAAACACAACAACTGAATCACCATCAATGTGCTCCCAGTTTGCCACTGTACCATAATACTGACCTGTGAACATGTGTAGACCTCCAATATGATGCCACAAATAAGTCATCATTATTTTGTATAATGAGACCCAGTGCCCAACATGTTAAATACTGTAGAATTCGCTTTTTTGCAAATCGCTGGGCCCAAACCTCACATGTCCAAATTTGGTCAATTTGATATCTTTTCACAAATCACTACTATTGGTCAGTCGTATTATTTTCCAAATTATTGACCAGTGTTGAAAATGATTTACTGTCTTTGACGATGCAATGATAATGCCTCAACAAAATTGCAAAATGTTTCCAGAAAAGTGATGGATTTGGCACCAGTGATATGGTGAATACATTTTTTACAGGCAGATTATTTTGTTTAAGATTGTATCTTAACAGCTGGTTAGACACGTCAGTCTTATTGTGTGTTTATTGCAACGCGTGAGTCTGTAGGTTTGGCTCTGATGTGGTTAAAAAAAAAAAAAAAGCAATAAAATACATGAATACCTTAATTCATTGAACAATAGAACAGCATGTGTGATATTTATCATGTAAAAAGAACACACCCACAAAATATAATTACCAATCTACTTTTACTACAATTCACATTCTATCCTACCTTTTTTTTAACGGCTAATTTTGTGCCAGGCCACACAAGTAGTGCAGGGGTACATGCTGATGACGCAGGTTTGATTCCCAGCCAATGTACCAACACCGTGCCACTCTCCAGTGGAGCCGGCAAAAAGGAGAAGGCAGGGTCAGGAATTAAGGATGTGAAATCTGCCAAACAAGTCCCGAGTGACTCACTGTTTCGACGGGAGGTGCGGTGCCGTAAGGCAACTACTGAACATTTGTGCTGCCCTCCACCCGTCCCCGTGCTGACCTACATTCGTTGCCATTGTCGTCTGTGGACAGACTGTGAAAATTACTTCACAAAATGATGTCTTACACAAAATGGATGTGTTCATATTTCTGTGAAACACTTATTTTGGGGCGAAATGTCACATGCGCGTTACTTGTTGTGCTATCAAGGGATCTGTTAAACAGAATTTATTTGCAAGTGTTTAGTCAATTTTTGTCTGTTTTCTTAAGGTGGACGCAATTTTACTCTCATCATTACGGGAATAACTGTTGCTTGTCAGTCCCGTCGAGAAAAAAAACGAAGATATCGCAATTCCTGTAGAACAATGACACTTCGGAATAAGTCACAGTGGTTACAATACAAATGTCAACATCCCACTGAAGTGTTACACATTTGACTAAAAGTGTTTCTTAAATACCACCTCTTCCCTGCCTCATGAGAGGAAGATACTTAGTAGAATGCTGGTTAGGAGTTAGCGCCGAGCTGGTTGCTACATCTCTCAAAGGGGTCAGCGTTGGGACTCTCAGACCCCTTTGCGATCCAAGAGCCGAGTGTATGCCAATCTTGTCACATGGAGTAACTCCAAGTTACTTTCTCTTTAGACGAGGCGGATTTTATGCAGCAACTCCACATTGGTTTTATTTCTGGCTCGTTTGCCGCGAAGCTGCGTCGCTAATGACAATGCGCATCAGTATAAATCTTAACAAAATAAAGGCATACAATGCTGCGCAAAGGAGTCACTACAACACAATTTTGCAATAATAAAAATAATAAACAGAGGTGGGCATCTATGCTTTGTCTACGAGTTTTCGTCTATATTTCAGACCTGCCGTCCATGTCAGCCAAACGGCATCGAGAACGGACTTTACCGGTACCGCATACCACACGGGTGCCCCACTCCTGACAAGTGTTGTATACCTTTCGCTCCCACAGACACAATGACATGTGCCCCGTTTAGTTTTTATTTCACCGATCACCACCCTGCGCGTGTATGTGTGTGTCTGTTGTTTTTAATTTGATATTTTTTCTTTGTTTTGGCGACGTGTCGGCTTGTGTGGCACCTGCGTCTGACGTGAAAATTATGTTCTCAATGTCGATACGAGGGACGGACTGGGACCACGTGGGTCGGGCGTAAATACCGCCCAGAAGTTATAGACGGATAGACGATGCCCAGCTCTGATAATAATCATACTGGAGGTGGCTGGGACCATTTGTAATTTTCATTCAATCAAATGGGCAGAGGTCTACGAGTGGCTTCATGTTGCAATTAACTTCGTCTTAATTTGAAAAGAAAAATGTACTGTTACTGTCACCAATATTCAACATGAAACACTAATGCCACTGAGGCAGAAAAATGACCACAACTCAAATCAGTGTTGGGCAAGTTACTTCCAAAATGTAATGTATTACATATTACTAGTTACTTGCATTTGAAAATAATAAATTTCTTTACAATATTACTCTATTTGTAGAGTAATGCGTTACTGAAGTTTAAGTTACTTTTAAATTACTTTTTTGAATCAGGGATTAATTTATTTAATAGTGATTTCAAGACTTTAAAAGGAAAATGCAAAATTTGCTGCCATACTCTAGCTGGTAAAGTTAACTTGTTATGAGCATATTTACTATATAGTGTGGTCTATAATTTTAAATGTTCCGACTCTATGGTGGGACATCACTACCTTTGATCAATATTTGTATCAATAAGATTTTTTTTTTTTAGTATAAATATTGGAACTGATATTTTGTCCAGTCAATAAATAATCCCAGATTGTAAACCACAAATGAAATGATCAGTACTCTCAAATTAATTTAAATACAAATTGTAGTGATGCATAGCATATAATTGATAATTGGTCTAACAAAACGGACAGAATAAGTTTTTTCCTTATTCATTATTATTTTTTCTATATATAATAATTGAAAGTTCAGTTCGTAGTAATTCTCTTTTACTACATGGAGACAAAGTTTCGAGGTGAATTGAAAACAAAAGTAAATAAGGAACGAACGCATCAGACTCTAATAATGGCGTCGATTGTAGTTTGTTCGATTGTTCGATTGCCGTCATCTGCCACCGGCAGATGATTTGCATTTTGATTGCGAACAGCCAATCAGAATCACTACATTTTCCATACGTCAATTGATGGCACTAAGTTCATTAAAATCATATCTAAAAAGCACAGTGAGTCTTATTTTTTTTGCAGTTGCTGCTCTTTACTTAGGCTTGTCCCTGCTTGTATTTTGTGTCTATGTTTTGCATTTTATTTTATGAAAACGTGACAGTGATTAGTGTCACAAACAATAACTTCCCAGCCATTATAATCATTGTCAATGGTGAAAAGACAATTAAATTACTTGAAAGAGAGTTGAATTGGGCACTTTTATTACCTTTGTTGCATGATGTTTAAAGCGTGACAAGAAACTTCGTATTTGAATATTGCTTAAATTAATAGCTTACAATCTAAGTGATGTAATAAACTGCCCTACTAGTTAAGAGATGTGAATATATTTGTGTTGTGGTCCTGAAATTTGTAACACATTATCAAGCTCAGTAATTGTAGTAATATTACCAAAACAATTGGAGTAACTCGTTACCCCAACACTGACCCAATACTGACAATGACTCAATATTTTACACTCCTTTTAACTGTATAGTAATATATCTCTTTAAATTCAAATAACTTGATGAATTACTAAAATTACTGTCTCAATGAACTAAAAGATACAACAATTTTTTTATGCTGTAAACATATTTGCCCACAGGTATATTAATTAAGTGAAGTATTTTATTTTACTGTACATTTAGAACAGATATAAATTGTGGGATTCATTTGTGATTAATTGAAAGTTAACTATGGACGTTAAATGTTAACGACTGACAACCGTCATGTACTATACACATACATTGTGTGTGTATATACATACATATATTGAATGTGGAATATATATATATAGTGTGATACAGCTGCAAATAAGTATTTGAACAGCTGTCTATCAGCTAAAATTCTGATCCTCAAAGACTGTTAGCCCGCCTTTAAAAGTCCACTCCATGTATTATCCTGAATCAGATGCACCTGCGTGAGGTTGTTAGCTGCATAGACACCTGTCCACCCCATACAATCAGTAAGACTCAAACTTGTAACATGGCCAAGACCAAAGAGCTGTCCAAAGACACCAGAGACAAAATTGTGCAACTCCACAAGGTGTCTGATACACCAAAAGGACCAGAGGTCGCTGCAGGTGTCAGTCCCACTGTTGACGGCTGGTCAGGAAAGCAAGCTGGGCGGCCAAGGTGCAGTCACTCAACCGGTCCGTCACTCTGGGGATGCAGAGGTGTCGTGCGGGCTTTTCGGATGCCCAGGTGTCTCCAAACACCTGTGCCTCTAAAATCCATTCCTGATTGCAGTGCACCAAACCGAGCAAACAGCTCGTTGACAACGGTGGTGGCGGCACTCGGGTCCGGAATAGCGAAAGCCTCTGGCCTCTTAGAGGGGTAGTCCATTGCAACCAGGACATAACGGTTTCTTTGTTCTCAAACCGGGAAAAGGGAACAAGATGTCAAAACCCAATCGCTCCATGGGTGCCCTCACCTGGTATTGTTGTTGGTGGTCACGGGAGCACCGGATTGGTCCTTTTAGGAAGTGCAGAGGTCACAACAGTGCAGATAGAGCTTCACGTCTTGACGGCAGCCAGGCCAGTGGACCCGCTGAAGGGTCTTGGCCGGACCAAAGTGGCCAGCCCCTGTTGCTGGAGGACGGCCCGGTTTCCCACCGGGTTCCTCCAGCGGCGACGGAGAAGACTGACATGGGTAACAAGGCTTAGCTCATTGGGAGTACAGGGCCTTTGTCTACAAGTTTAGCATGGAGGCAGACCACGTGGGTGGTTGGCCATCTTGTATCCATTGTTGGACATGGGAGAGGACGAGGTCGTCCGCCTGTTCCCGCTGGAGCTGCGATAAGGCGAGCTCTTCCATGCTCGGCAGCACCGGTAACGCGGTTGGCAAAAAAAAAAAAATTATAATAATTTGAGAAAAAGGCAAATACCTTTTGCGGCACTATATGTATAAAGTATGTACTATGTATGTATATATGTCCATGGTGTTTTGCATCAGAAGTGGTAGTAGCCAGCCTTCCGCTGCGAGGTTTGTCAAGAGCAGTTCCTGCTTTAAGAAATAAAGTAATATAAGGGGGAAAAAGAAGCAATGGATCGTGTTTCAGTTTAAATATTATATTAAATTGCTTATGCCTGTTTGGATGTTCACTTTCCCAAGCCTTGAAAATCCCATCTTCTTTTTATCACTCTTACTTTTGCTCCACTTTTTAAAACCATCCTCATTCGAGCCTCCCTTGAAAAACAGAGAAAGGAAAAGTGTTTACTTGACAAACCCTTCAGGCTAACCACAGTCCACAAAATGCTCCTTTGAGTTTATAACTGGTAAGATAGCTTTTTGTTGACTTACGTAAAATGGCGTAAATGAAAAAAAAAAAAAAAAAAAAGAGTGTCACCTCCCATTTGAAGCTGAGATGGAAACTCCTTAGCTGTACTGAAGGTGCTGAACACACACAAAAACTGAACACACACACACACTTTGTGTACGTGAGCAGGCCAGGGAAGAGGAGCAGAGGGTAGGAACTGGACTTGGAACTGCATAAAACATCCAGGCCCATCCTGGTGAGTACTCCACTTTATTAGCAGCTTGCTTTTTTTTTTTGCACATATTTGTTACAATGACTATACTGAAAGTAGCAGAACCATTGCGCCATATGGGAGTACAGTTGAATCCGCCATCGAAAACATATCGACTTCTTATGTACATTCCATTTTTCATTTTCTTTTATCCATGATGATGACACACTGTATTGCTGTTTAAGACATATTTTACCGTGCAGCCAGGACAAATACATGAAATGCTTTGCTAAGTTGCCGTGAGTTCCATTTCTGGTTCCATTGTCAATGACACTGACAATGGCGGTCATGAAATCTGGAAAACGCTGAAGTCTTGCAGGATTTACTGAAGAACAGTTTGGTTGAATTCCAAATTTTGTGACCTTGAATGCATTCCATTTTGGAGGTTCCATTGTATATCAGCTACATCACCAGCTATCAAACTGCAGTGGTACCTTGACGACAGTTTTAATTCCTTCTCAACGGAAATTTATGTAAATTTCATTTCCAAAACATGCACTCTTAACATAAATAAGAATGGAAATAAGCAGGTTTTCTGCTGAACTGTTTTTTTTGCCTTTTTCGCCATGCTTTGCTCACTTTCAGCAGCTTTCAATCTATTCATGAATGTTCAGAGGTATTTTTCTTAATATAAATTATTTGAAGGAACTTGGCAGGTGTTTATCAACTTAACTCCTGGTGATTCACTATAGTACATATTGTAGAAGAAGCCTCCTGTACACATACTACGTACTAGTCGACTGCGCACACGTCACTCATATTTTTCTCTGATTTCAAGCCTTTATTCAGTGGACATCACCATCCACATCTTCTAAAGCACTCACTTTCTACCATGTTTAGAAAAGAGAAATTTGACAAATGTCCAATACAAAAACGCAAACACATAATATCGGTTTCACTGAATTGCAACAATTTGAACTGATGTTGTGATTAGTCAAATGTTTTCACACAACACAAAGCAAAAAAACAAACGAACAAAAACGGAAGTCAACCCAAACATATTTTTTTCAAGAATATGTTCCCAGCAGTCCCACTAGTTGAAACACGGCATTCTGATTAATTTTGCGTTTGTCGAATATAAGTTAAGCAGCAAAATGCACTCGTTTTTAGCCATCTCTGAGGGCGGCCATTTTGTCTTCTGTCGGCTGAAAATGACATCACAACTGCTCACAACGACCAATCACGGCTGACCTGTTCTCTGAATCTGAGCCGTGATTGGTCGGTCCTCATAAGCAAGGTACTATTGTATGTAGGGTTGCCAACTGTCCCGTATTAGCCGGGACGTCCCGTATTTTGGGCTAATTTGGTTTGTCCCATACGGTACCTTAAATGTCCCGTATATTGATTATCAACTCTTGCAAATACAAAAAACTGCAATCTACCGATCCTGTAATATAAGATGCTTTTAGTAAAGCTTTGGATGGCGATCGATTGTCAATAACGATGGACACAGACTGGTTGGCAGCTCAATGTCTTTTGCTTGTATACTTGCTCGAACATACATTGCTGGTTCTTAAACAGTGATCGCACATTACAGCGCTCCTAATGGAGACTCTTGGTACTACACATGACAAATCCTAGATCAGATAAAGCGTCAATCTCAGAACAAGCGGCAATCACTCCACCTGTCATGTAAGGACGTCTCTCTGGCTGCGCAAAATGACAGAAGACTGCTTGAGTCAGTCAAAAGCAGCCAGAAATACCCAGAGATAAAATAAATTTGGTGAGTCACACTGCTCTTTTACATTTCAGATTTCTTACTCCCGTTTTTTGATGAAAAGAGTCAAATTGTGGTTTCATATGAAGCGACATATCGTCGCTGTCCATTTTTTTTCATTTTTTCTTATTTTTATGTGAATGTGGTTTCAGCATTAACGTGAAAATTAGAAAAAAAAAATCAAAAATTCATACATCATGCTCACACCACCGTGGCACCGTGCACCTGTCCCTTATTTAGGAGTGAGAAAGTTGGCAACCCTAATTGTATGTTGTTGGTGGTATAAGCTTCTCCTAAACTCATTCCTACTCTTCCCCCCCAGTGTATTGGTGTGCCCACCCTCTGATGTCCACTGTCCGTCTAGCATGGGAGAGAACATGAGTAAACCCTCCGCTAAGCCCTTTCAGGATGTCACCTTCTTCACCTCTTTCAAGCCCTACAACCCTCCCGCCACCAATAACAACACCCCCCCTCGACCAAGCATCTTCTCCACGCTGAGACGGCCCCCGGCGGCCAAGCCCAATGATTTCATCCCTCTCTTCAGTGACTGCATCACTGCTGCCTCATCTCGAACTCAGGAGTACCTCCTCTTCAAGGACCCCGAGGACAAGTTCCACCCCACCCCAGAGGCACTCACTCAGGTAATATGCAGGCACGGCACTGAGGCTAGGGAGGGGCTATAACCTCGTCAAAAATCTGTGTAGCCCTGGTAAAGCTCCTCCAGCGTAGGAGTTCAGGGGTCCCCAACCACCGGGCCCAGGCCACTTTGGAACGGGCCGCACAGAAAAAAAATAAAGTAACCGTAAAGTACTTCCGGTTTATTTGTTATCCGATGCTGAAAAGTATTTTATTTTGAAAAGTGACCAGATACTCTCCGTTACACCCATCTATGACTGACTCTTAATGCATGTCAAGTTGTCTCCGTCGCTTAACACTAATATCAAATGCACAAGCTAGCAAATTTGCAAATTAGCAAGTTTGGGAGGGGAGTCTTTCCTTTACTTGCGCGTTAGGTTAAAGAATTTCCTACTGCCCTGTGGTCACTTGTATTTTTTTTTTGTTGAATATTCTTTGGCCAAATTCAGTTAAACCTTCTTTCATATTGGACATGCTCACGCAATGTATCTTGCGTTTACTGAAATAACGGAATCGTTTAATAAAGGTGGTGAACAGATGCAACTGATTATTTCCTCAGCCCCCTCACATTTTGGTTAAATCCCAGGTGAGGAAAAAATCCTGGCGCCATGCCTGGTGAAATGTACCTTGATCGTGTCCAGAGGTGGCAAAAGTACGCACACTGGTGTACTAAAGTAGAAGAGACCGTAGTAATATTAACTACTTAAAGCCGGAAAATCAACGCAAACATTTTTTTTCAAGAATATGTTCTATGCAAAAGCCCACTAGTTGAAACACGGCATTCGGATTAATTTTGCGTTTGTGGAATATAAATTAAGCAGCAAAATGTACTCATTTTTAGCCATCTATGGGGGCAGCCATTTTGTCTTCTGTCACGGCTCAGCTTTAGGAAACAGGCGAGCTGTGATTGATCGTTCCCTGAGCCCTGGGTCGTTGTGATGTCATTTTCAGTCGACAGAAATTACAAAATGGGTACCCCCTGAGATGGCTAAATACGGGTGAATTTTGCTGCTTAACTCATATTGCACAAACACACTATAAATCAGAATGCCGTATTTCAACTCGCGGGCCTGCTGGGAACATATTCTTGAAAAAAATATGTCTGGGTTGACTTCCGCTTTAAGTAAAAGTAAAACAGTAGACTCTAAAATAACAGATTCTCTACAGTGTTTTCGTACGTGGAAAAGCCTGACAACTATAGATGCTAGCGTCCTTATGAGCCCTCGGCCCTATTTCCTGGGTCAGAGATTGGTAGCAATGAGACAAAATGCTTGGCAAAGCAGCAGAGGATGCTCTGACACGCATCCACATCCACGATAATCGCACACACAACCCTGTTATCACCACCTTTGTTGGATTCATATTTCTCCCTGTGATATGGAACCTGAGCTGTGAAGCTAACGATAACAATTGAAAAAATGTCCCTTACCAGTGTGCGTTTTTAAAATAAGATGCATCATTTTGTAATGCCAGACAACGCATTCACCACAGATGATTCATGGAGCCATGGTTGACTTTACCTCGCTTTTTAATATCGTGTTGACTTTCACATAGGTGGAAAATGTAAAAAGCCCATTTTGACAAAGTGAAGAGTAGAATGTAGTAGGCTACAAAGTAGTTGTTCTTCATGGCTTCCCAACAACGACCGTGTCTAATTTCTTTGAGAATATTTGTCTTTCTGTATCTCCTGCAGATCTTCCTCATGACCTACATCTCCCAGAGCGTCAACCTCAACTTGACCGACATCTTTAACTGCACGGCCATGACCCCCGAGCAACGCATCCTGCTGGGGGCTGACTGGGTGTGGGCCGTGTTGGAGAAGTCCACCAAGAACCCTCGCATCCAGATCGCTGTGCAGGTGCTCCACCTGTCCGACAAGGAGGGCGGCGAAGATGACGGCGGTCTCCCAGAGACGTGCAGCGAAAGCGTCCAAATGGCCCAGAGGGAGTCCAGCGACAGGAACATGTACGAGAGGATGGTGGACTTCTGCACCTCCGTCGGCAAGGACTGCTACGCTCTGTTCTTGTTCTTCGGGAGGAAAAGCGACAAGAGCAATATCTACGGTGTTCTCAGCAATAATTTTGAGGCGGCCATCGGAAAGTGCAACAAGATCGACAGAGCTCTTCTCGAGAACTTCTTCAAGGGGTCGCGGTACCTGCACACACCCTCCGGGATGATGCAGTCCATCGTCACTAGGAACGAGGGAGACCCGCTCACCCTCATGATTAAATTCAGCTGATCCCAAGATCTGAGTTCAACATAATCATATTCTCATAAGCAAGTCTTAGCGTGTGTAACACGGGGTCGAAAGAGTGGTGGGTCCAAAGTCAAACACACTCGACCGATTTGTTCGAATTTCAGCGCAATTCTAATTCAAATAATTATTGCTAGAAGAAATCTATCAGCATCGTAAAACCTTAAACTGACAAACAGCAAATAAAGTTTTTAACGGTCATCATATAAGTGTAAATGTAAAGTTAACCAGTGCATATTATGTTGATTGTAAAATAATTATCCAAGGACATACATTTCTATGGCTTTCTGTGATTCTTCCAGTGAGTCTGTTGCAACAAAGCCATTGTGAGATTTCAAAGGGGATTTTCTCAATAGGGGGTGGTCACTCAAGTAGTGCCTGAAACACGAACCAGTTGCATGTGCATTCAAGTTTAGAGAAGGTCAAATCAAGTTCACCTGTAAAGGTTAGTGTATTACATTTACTGCACCTGTATGTGTATATACTGTACATATGTGTATACATATATAGTATATCTAATCCTACCTAATGAAACATACATATATACATACACGCACACATATATATATATATGTATATATGTATATATATATATGTATATATATATATATATATATATACATACACACACACTGGTCCTCATTGGTACATACTTTAAACCAAACATAACTGAAAATCGTCCGTATGTTTCTTTGCAACTATTCTATAAATAATTAGATTGACGACGGCTGCGGTTTAGTAGTCTCATTGAGATATCAAGAATGCCTTTGAGTTCATTGAGAACATTTTAAAAACGATTTGGCATGCATGATCATGACTCAGCACAAGGCCGAAAAGTTAGGCAATGTTTACTTAGAGCGCATATTAAGTGTACAACCACAGCATTGCTAATATTTGCGCTTTGGGACGAAACCTAGTCTCATGTCACATTAAAATTGTGGTTGAATATTTCTGTCTCTGTTTCATACATTTCATAAAGAACTTTTCATTGGTCAGCATACAAGGCCATCGTTGTGTCTGGAATTTGATGAAGGTTTTATTCGATTTTTTTTCTCATTTTGCATGATATTTGATTTCCAGTAGCATATAAAGCTGGGAAATATTTTAAGTAAACTTTAAAGTTCAGAGGGAATTGCATACGAAAACATGGGGTGACTGGATTAGTAAACTGAACATTATGACAAGTAAAGGAAATAAAATGAAACCAAGTACAGTACATTCCATATTGTCTTATTTTTACATGCATCAGGTGACACTGCCTTTTTTTTCTTTTTTTAATGAGTTAGAAATTTTGATGAGATAAATGTACTCAGTATCTTGAAAATGAGGTAGAATTACTTCAAACGTACTAATAATATGGTAAATTTAACAGCAAACCTGCTTGTTAGTCATTTCTGTACGCACAGCACGTGAATTATAATGTAAACAAAAATAGCATTTACTTAAAAATGACTTGCTTAAAAAAACAACACACAAAATGCAATACTTCAGTCAAACACACACAAATACATTCAGTAGTAACAAAATATACCGTTAAGACCATTACACCTATGGGAAAAAAAGAATGTTTTTGTCTGGAAAAGTGTCCTACTTTCAAAAATAGATGTATTAAAATTATGCAATGTTACTATCTAATATCAAAATTCACTTCTTTTTTTTAACCTTCCAGACGCATGGTCCTTCAATGCGGTACTGTCACTGATGAATGTGTGTCATAGTTCATCTTTGTCAGTCTTTTCTTCTATGTTGCTCTCACGCTGACACTTACACACATTTGCGCTTTCGTCCGACTGAGGCACCAGCTCCATGTCAGCGTGGCGGCTCGGCCGGCCCGACTGACGCCGGGCGTACGTCAGCAGCACTCGGTAGTAGTAACAGTAGAGTCTGCTGGGCCGCAGCAGCTCGCGGGCCGCAGCCTGACCAGCGTCGGCGATCTTTCGTGCCTCGGCATCATTCTCTTTTGCCCACTTGATTTTTTCCAACAGGTCTGACAGGTTTCTCTTGAAGGGAACGTAGTGGGTGCCAGCTTTCAGACTACTATAGAAGTGTTCATAGTAGTGTGAGTCCTGCTTCAGAACCAGACTGTTCCCAAGCATCAGGTAAGGGAAACGATACGCCGCCACTGTACCATCCACGTTCACTTGATACTTGTACTGAGGAGAATAAAACACAGTGAATAAAGAAACTGACATACTTTTGCACATGGATTTTGAGACGTAACCCTCACCTTAAAGAAATCAAAGAATCCAACAAGCGGTGCTTTGCCAACATGTTTCTCTCGGTCTCTGAAAAAGAACCATCCTGTGATGCCGGCATCCACAAGCTCTGGATGTTTCTTGGACAAGGACACCAGCTGCAGACGTTCCTCTCTACTATCACGGCCACGGAAAAATG
>NC_141220.1:4387500-4477500 GCF_054856515.1 Filicampus tigris
ACAAAAGAGAGGAGTGATGGATGCAGAAGAAATGTAAGAAAGCCTGACATTCGGATCTCACTAAATAACTCGAGCACTGAGAGACAACAGGCCATGCCCTATCCTATGTCACAGGGCTTGCGCCCCCGAAACAGGGACTGGCGGCGGCCGTGGGTCGTGTTCTGCCAACTGGTTGTAACTGTGTTTTGGGTTGGGTCCTTGATGTTGGGAATGGCCTGATACCTCTCGGTATTTAAGCTCGAGTTACTCAGTGAGACGTCAGAATGTCAAGCTTTCTTCAATAACTTCTGCATCCAGCCCTGAAAAGGGAAATCAACCCAAACATATTTTTTTCAAGAATATGTTGTATGCAAGCCCACTAGTTGAAACAAGGCATTCTGATAAATATTGCGTTTGTGGAATCAGAATGAATCCACTCGTTTTTAGCCATCTCAGGGGACGACCATTTTGTCATTTCTGTCGACTGAAAATGACATCACAACGACCCAGGGCTCAGGTAACGACCAATCACGGCTCAGCTTTAGGAAACAGGCGAGCTGTGATTGACTGTTCCCTGAGCCCTGGGTCGTTGTGATGTCATTTTCAGTCGACAGAAATGACAAAATGGGTACCCCCTGAGATGGCTAAAAACGGGTGGATTTTGCTGCTTAACTCATATTGCACAAACACACTATAAATCAGAATGCCGTATTTCAACTCGTGGGCCTGCTGGGAACATTTTCTTGAGAAAAAATGTGTCGCCTTCAAAGAGTATGCAAGCCCACTAGTTGAAACAAGGCATTCTGCTAAATATTTCATTTGTTGAATAAGAATAAATCCACCTGTTTTTAGCCATCTCCCGGGGCGGCCATTTTGTCACTTCTGTCAACTGTAAATGACATCACAACTGCTCAGGGCTCAGGTGATGACCAATCACGGCTGACCTTTTTTCTGAAGCTGAGCTATTATCACTGCCGTGACGTATAGCAGAGCTCCTGCGATCGACGGCGTCCGCCATTACTCCTAAATAAAACGGATATGCTCCGACAACTCACGACACCGTCACATGTATATTCTGAATGATGCATTTCATTGGCTAAGAGACCGAGAATTGGATGAAAAAAAAAAAAGAAAATTACGTATACACTCTCCGGCTTTAAAGGGAGAAACACGCAACAGCGCTCCCGGCTTTAGTGGTAGAAACGCGCTTATGCACTCCGGTCCTTAATGGGTTAATTTAGCACATTTAGCCACAGCCTGAAAATTCCAAAAGATATATATTTTTCTATTCCAAACTCAAATTACCAATTTGGACAGGCCAATCAGACAGAAAAATTAAGGTTAGTATCAATTTTAGCATTTGACATCCAATGCATGATTATGCTTGGAGAAATTATATTGTCAGAACAGGAGTAACTTCTTGCAGCATGGTTAGTAATGGCACACAACTGTACCCATGTAAACAAATTTGAACAGAACCTGATTCACCTGTGAGTCTGCCGCTTAATCTAAATTAGTAATGTGCAGTCAATTTTGTGATCTTTGGTGAGGCTACGACAAACTGACAGCACTACTTCCCTCATGTAACAAATATAATGCTTACCACCACCTCTTTGTTCTTTTTTCTTCTTCTTTTTACATACCCTGATCGATAAATTAGCTTAAGTTTGATTGTGCTGCAGATGCATATTCAGCAAGCCTGCTGGTAGGGGGATCTACGACGCCCAATGTGGCATTGCAAGGACTCTTTAGAGTTGTGTCATTTATATATGAGCTGTATGTCGTACGTCGGAGTGGGATTAGAGAACGTACGTCCCAAACAGGTTGCAAATGAATAAATGTAGGGAAACTGCAATGTCTGTGACATTAACAACTGCGTAGCATCTTCTTTCTCTCTCTCTCTAGTGTACCGGTCAGCGCGATGTAAGTCTGCACCTGATGCTAGGGCACGGCCCATTAATACTGGGGCACATGCCCCAATAAAAGGGGTCTGGTGACGCCTCTGGTAAGTGGTGACGTAAAATGGATGCCAGTGGCTTCACTTCTTGCTACAGCGATCGAATGAGGCAACATTAGCAGTCCAGGTTCATAATACAGGTACGTTCGTGCTGAAATAATGACGGAAGGTTGACTGACGGACTGATGTGCACACCACTGGTGTTACAATGTGCATGACAAACTAACCTCGGACGATGTAGGGTGACTTGGCAACAGCAGTTTCATGATGGAAGATCTCAATCTTGAGGCCCGTTGGTGCTGTATTGTACAATCGGTACCTCACCATGAAAGATCCATCTCCTCTGTCCAAAGGTGGGGGGACGTGGATGCGGACGTGCTCGTTCTTCTCCAGTGACGTTATCCTCACTTTAAATGTGTCTTTACCTAAACAAGACAGTGATCAAGGAAACGCTTAGCATAGTTCATGTAAAAATGAGGCGTCAAAGTACAAACTAGATCATTAAATAAAGAAGCTATTTTTTCATCTAAAAATCGAATCTCTTTTTTAATGAGACTTGGATGAAGCCGATGTTGCAACTTGCACGTTCAAGCAGTATGTCAGTGGTATCGCGCTAACATTTCCATTGAATATTAATAAAGTTATACCTGGCGATAAACTCAAATTTTGTCCATTGAAATCCACCGTCTGGATGAAGAAGTGGCGGACAGGCAAAACTACATCTGGGTGAAGTCCTGTACCCCAGATGAGACAACTCCCAGGGTTTATTCTTTCGCAGTTAACCACCGTGATTTGTAAGCCAATAAATACAGCGAAGACTAAATGAACACATGGTAACGCATGACGAAAATGCACGAGTGAGTATACGTTACGTTTAAACATCGTTTCGCGTGGTAGACAGATAGCTCAAAGATTGACAGAAAACTTTTACTTCCTCAGGCGACATAAAATAAAAAAAAACTTCTCAGGCGACATTTTGGCTTAGATGGACACGCCCATTAACTCAATGATGCATTCAGGTTGCGTCGAATATTTTACAATCCAATAGTAAACGTCACGTTACTGAACTACAGTACAGTACTGCGGTTTCACTTTTTCACAAGCTTGATGCTGAAACAAAAGCTGAAGCAAATCCAGTTTTATTCCTCATTGTAAACATTGTCATAGCCTACAGCTATACATTGGCCAAATCCTAATTCTTTTCCTACAGCACGTAGAAATTTAACAAAGAAATTTACATAATTAGTCGGTTGCTATGTGTTATTCTTCACAGTGCTTCAGGTGACGGCTGGTCGTGAATTATGTACTGGTAATTACGAAAGTGCATAAGCAAAGTTACAGTAGTGTATGTGACACTAAGCACTGGGACAGCCTTTGTTTGAAGTTTTTTTTTTTCTTTAATGTTATGCCCTACAATATAAGTGAATTAAAAACTACACATTCACAGTTGAGAAGATGGAGACAAAAAACTTTATTGTGATCTGGAAGTCTTAAACAACAACCGGCGTTATTACAGGGACTAGCATGCTAATCTCAACATTAGTATGCAAAGATGTGTTCTGTTCTGTATCCCAGTTTGTCCAGATTTGGCAGGCACGCATACTGGATCATTGGTGGAGGACCACATAGAACAACAAGAACATCTGAGGACGGAGGAGGGAGGTGTGACTTGATCATAGTGGAGGTCACAAACCCGGAACTGTACTTCCAACCTAGAGAATGGACCAGAGGGTGGGAGGTGGCGGGTTGGGGGAGGATGCAGAAATGGACACAAAATACTGAAAGGCCAAGAAGTGGAACTGGACGGTTTTAGTCAGATCAATCCAGACCGACAGCCTATAGAGCATGCACTTTTTCTGCTCAAGAGAAGACTGGAGAGAGTATAACCCCCCAAATTAAACAACAAATGAGATGAGTGGTGGTGAAAGAAAAACATCAAAAGTCTAAACAATGCAAAGGTCTGGTGATGTCCATGGTTTTTGATGTCAATTAGTCTCATTGTTACTACCAATACTGGGAGGGTCGTTCACTCCCCAAATTGTTCCCTTAGAAGTGAAACACTGCTTACTGTTCTCCTGTCTGTCACCAATAGTGTTTGCTTCCGGCGTAATGCATGCAAATGTATTCATCAGAGCTACGTACCAGGGGCTTAAAATAACCCTGCGTTATTTTGCAATCATTTTTTCATAAAAAATGAAAATGTCTTAAGATAATAATTAAATCTTAAATATTCTCCTGATGTCCTCTGCCTTTCTCCGGTGGGTATCATCATCATCTTCATCACGACGGTCTTGTGTTGCAGCTAACTGCTATCTTGGTTAAACAGTTGTAAACAATTCAATCCACTCATGACACTCCCAGTCGGTAAGTGGATGTGCACAGGAAATTAGCCAGCTGATGATCTTTAAATAATGATTATGTATTTTGTTTATTTGGGGGGCGGTGGATCGACGGAATCTAAGGACGGAATTGCTTTAAAAGGAGGAGGACGGATGGGGTCGTAGGACCATTATTTTTATGAATAAGGATGGTTGGATGAGGATGGAAGGGTACTTAGGTCGCGGACATAGGACGGACCGGAAAAAAAGGGACCAGTGCCCTGCTCTGGTATTCATCATGACAATAAGAGTCACAATCTTAGATTTAAAAACAGCTGTTGTGGGAACTATGGAGGGTAGTCTGTTGGAAAAGCACAAAAATGTGTGATTGCTGGTTTATGACATTCATTGGTTCCCTTGCTCTCACTCAATTGCTCTAGAAAACAACTATCTGGACAATATCTGTGTCTGACAAATAATGTCTAAATTAATAAAGCAAATAACATTTACAAGTAATTCGACTCTGCTGGAAAATTAGGAATAAGCTTTTGCTAACATCCATGGCAACCAAAAGTAAAAAACTCCAAAGCAAGAGAGCACTTCGGTACTTCTAATGAATAATGATCATGGATCTGTTGAAGGAATGAAGACACAGCAAGGCAGAGGAGGAAGATCTTTCAAGGATTTTACAAAAGAGCTTATGTAAAATATGTTGCTCGTTATTTTCTTCTCGCTTTAAGGATTATGCAGATGTGCGTTTTTCCAAGCTACTTTAACACTAACTGTGTCAGAGCTACAGCTCCCTGTTTGGTCTGGCGGGATTTTCCCCTCAGCCGACAAGTCTTTGTTAGCTTCCTCAATTGGAAAATTCAACAGTGCAACCAAAGGACTAAAGCTTAGAGACTTTCAGCAATACTCATGGTGCCTATATCTTGTATCAATTTATGATCTAACTTTTGGATGGAAGTGTTTGTATCATAAGCGTATCAGAATTCTGGGTTTCATCGTCCATTTCATGTTTTACTGTGTAATTTGTTTGTGCTCTATACCACTTTATTGTGACGCCAGAGTCAGTGTGTGGTGGCAAACTGGGTGCAAGCAGAAGCTACCTCCTGCTCACCAGACCTAATGTTAGGGTTCCACAAGTATTGCATTTCCAATTCCATTCATAATAAAATACTCTAGTAATACAACAATGTAAATACAGTGGACCCTCTTAGGTCAAAACCACCCAAAGTCGTCCGATATAAAGGTCAAGCAGAATTTTCAGGAAAATTGCCTGAAAAACACAAAACCTCACTTCACGGATTTCAACCATCACCCATGAGTGAGTAGCCTACCGGTAGTTTTATTTTTAGTTTAGATTTATTTTGTGTTATAATCCAGTGGTTATCTTATTTTTGTACACATGTTATGGTGATTACATTCCCTATACGTCTAACTACAATTTCATGAAAGCAATACAATGGAAAGATTTGTTTTGAAATGCGAAGAAACAGGAGCATCACAGAATGGATTGCGGTCGACTTTGGCGTTTCCATTGTATTATATTATATTTATGAGAGCAAACATAGTCGGGCAGAGTAAGCCAGTGTTATTGAGAAAGTCACATTGACCCTGCGGGTCGAAGAAAAGTCTTGATTACCCTCACTAGGTTTGTCCAGTGTAAACCAGAGCTTCAGCTTGTCAGGATGGCTTTTCTCCACCTCGTGAAGCTCCTCCCTGAGTAGAATATCTTTCTCTGTCTGGAGTACAACAAATAGATAGATAACTAAAAAAATATTTTAACTGTATAAAGAACAACACAGTACAGAGCTGACCTGGTTGGCAAAAATGAGATGGCACGTCGTGTTGTCACTGGGGTCTGCTGTGATTGTCCGAATTAACTGCAACATTGGTGTGATACCTGTAATGGTAAAAAAACGCTATTCGTATTATTCATACATGACCCTTGTTTTGCAAATAATGGCAAGGATAACACTCACGTGCACACAAAGTCTCATCATTAACAACAAACAAGTATAACTCAATAAAAGACATTAATACAACCTAAACAAACCTGTTCCTCCAGCAATCATGCCAATATGTTTGAACTTCAAATTCCTTGGTTCTGACTTCTTGTCTGGTCGGATGGAAAACTGGCCTGATCAGAGAAAAGAAAAGCCTGCATTTTATCTCACCTTGTACAACAGTGACATCTGCTGTTGTAATCATGTACATACAGTACACAGCAAGTAGGTTATTCAAACACACACACACACACTTCTATTACATCCGTAAAGTACTTGCAGCACTTCACTTTTTCCACGTTTTGTCATGTTAGAGCCTCATTTCAAGATGGAATAGAATACTTTTTCCCCCTCAAGTTTCTACAAACAACACCCCATTATGATAATGTGGAAAAAAAGGTTTTAGGGGATTTCCCCCCAAATTTATTAAAAAAACTTATAAACTGATAAATTACAAAATTGGGCTTGATTGCATCATGTTTCTACTGATCATCCCTGAGAGGTTCCTACAACTTAATTGCAGTCCACTGGTAAATTCAGTTGATTGGACATGATTTGGAAAGGCACACAACTGTTTGGGTGACCAAAAATCGCTTCCACCTGGCCTTATTGTTTTTGCATTTCAAAGTTACCATCAGTCGTCAGTTGGAGGGCGAAAATAGTCCATCAGTGATGAACAGGTGTAAATGCCCACCTCTGGAAACCAGGCAATGCTCATCAACTGACCAATGCCATCCCTACAGTGAAGCATGGTGGTGGCAGCATCATAAAGTGGGGATGATTTTCAGAGGTAGCAACTGGGAGAATAGTCAGGATTAAGGGAAAGATGAATGTTGCAATGTACAGAGACATCCTGGATAAAAACCTGCTCCAGAGTGCTCAGGACCTCAGACTGTGACGAAGGTTTATCTTCCAAAATGCTGAGCAAAGGCTCTGAATACTTATATGTATATGTGATGTATTTAGTTTTAATTTTTTTTTTTTAATTTGCAATCATTAAAAAAAATCACGTAATTATGGAGTGATGCGTGTAGAATTTTGAGGGAAAAAAGATTATTATTCAATTTTGGGACAAGGATAAAACGTCAGAAAATGTGGAAAACTGCTGAGAATACTTTTCCGATGCACTGTACTGTACTGTACTGTACAAACATACCCTTGCCCCTGTACACCAGCAGTCCATTAGGCCCCCTGAAGTCAATTACGTCTCCAGTAGCCATGTTGTCCAGGTACTGTGACATTTTCCCTCCCTCTGGGAATGAGGTGTGAGTGTTCTTATAGTACACCTGGCAACACAAAAAAATGTTGTTGTTTTAAATCAATTACCATCAAGGACATTGTGGAATCAAATGTGGGCTTAGGCTGTTGGGTTGGTGCATTTCATGTACTTTCTATATTGAGAAGGCTCAACTGCACGTACAGTACTCTCGTTGGCTTTCTTCAACAGCCCAAAACACATTCGGTTAACATGGACTTCAGCCTCATCATTTACATAATGTCCAAAAGATGTCACATCTGCTAAAATGTCATTAAAGCGGAAGTCAACCCAAACATATTTTTTTCAAGAATATGTTCCCAGCAGGCCCACTAGTTGAAACTAGATGGTGAATACATGGCATTCTGATTAGTTTTGCGTTTGTGGAATATAAATTAAGCAGCAAAATGTACTCTGGGGGCGGCCATTTTGTCTTCTGTCGACTGAAAATGACATCACAACTGCTCACAACGACCAATCACGGCTTACCTTTCTGAATTTGTTGAATTTCTTGAATCTGCTTTCTGAATCTGAGCCGTGATTGGTCATTGTGAACATTTTCAGTCGACAGAAGACAAAATGGCCGCCCCCAGAGATGACTAAAAACGGGTGGATTAACACTTATTCCACAAATGCAATATTTATCAGAATGCCTTGTTTTGAATAGTGGACATGCATAGAACATATTCTTGAAAAAAATATGTTTGCGTTGACAGGAGCCATTATCCCGCAATGCCTTGCCTTCAATCCCGACTCTATCTCACAAAAGTGAGTAAGCGACGGCTGACCTGTTTTCTGAAGCTGAGCCGTGATTGGTCGCTACCTGAGCCCTGAGCAGTTGTGATGTCATTTTCAGTCGACAGACGTGACAAAATGACCTTCCCCTGAGATGGCTAAAAAGGGGTGGATTTTGCTGCTTAACTCATCCCACAAACGCAACATTAATCAGAATGCCGTTTTTCAACTAGTGGGTCAGCTGGGAACATATTCTTGAAAAAATGTGTTTGGGTTGATTTGCCCTTTAAAGGTTTGAAGTAAACTTCTAATGAAAGTTTGGGCTTTCTTGTGGGCCACAAAAACATTCCACTACAGCATGTTAGACATTGTGCTACTGCAAGTTGTTAACTACCTTGATAACAAGGTCAACATATCCTTGCTGGTCATCACTGGAGACTGGCGTGTAGGCTCTGACAACCAGGTTGCCGTTCACCTTGGCTGAGAGATACACATGCTGACCTGTTGAACAGAATCAAACCAGAGGATTGAATGCGAGAAGTACAAATGCACTAATGAAGTCATAAATGATAAGGACAGTGGGGTGTTTTAGTACCTACTGGCAGTCCAAGGATATGATCTGTAGAGGGAAGGCCAAACCGAAATTTCTTTGTGTCATGACTAATTTCCTGCCAAGGGACAAAGCCAACAAGATAAACGTGAGACTGATTAAAAAAAATGATAGACAGTGTGTTTTTGTTCAGCATACCTGTTTATCTATAAGCTTTAGAGGATATTTAACCATCGGATCGAGCAGGGTGACAGGCAGTTTCTTCTTGTTTGTAGAGCCGCTCATTAAGAAGTACAGCACACTTACAACCACCACACACACAGCTACCATCACCGACAGGAGCTGCAACGTAGATGTTACAGTACATTATGCAGCTTCAGTTACATGGCCTAGCAGATTTGTAGGTTCGGCATGTACCTTGCCGCAGTCCATTCATCACTTTACATGCATTTTCAGTACTACAAATGTCAAATCCTTAATTACAGAACAGGAAAATCACGATTATTCTCACCATACTTGGATCCATAGTTCTAACAAGTTGTACAGAGTTGAAGATTGTTTGTCCGTCCATGCAGCCTGAAAGACCAGAGTCCACGCAGTCATAGTGCCTTTCACTTCCAACACGCGCACACACACGCACGCCGGGGGAGTTGCCCGATCTCTAACTGGAATGTTAGCTGCTGGAAGCACCAATAGGAAGACAGATTTCAGCATGACACTACATAGCATGACATCACACTTTGACACAGAAAGGGAGGGGATTCAACACAGAAAGAGTACAAAGAGTGGTTGGCAGTATAAATATTTCATTTAATATAGAAAGTTACAAGTATTTTGAACGGGATAAGCTTGCGTGCAAATGCACAAAATACACTATGACGACCTTTTATTTATCAACGACCACAACCATAAACCACAATTATAAACATTGCTAATGTTGTGCTTAAGGATTTATCATGTACGTGGAATTACATTCATAAAAATAGCGTGGATGTACAAGTACATTTTTATCCATATTACAGCACAAATAGTAACAACCTTCAGGTGGACAATACTAGAATGACAGTTAATGAGAACGGTTAATGAACTAATATCACAGAGCTGTTTTAAACAATCAATGTTACTCTTGCCTACATTAACATTCACTTAGCAGCCCTCCCAGTTAATTCATCTATGACATCATTGATATGCGTCAATAGCAGTGAATGAGTTAACCTTAACAACACATAATCTAGGTTAAAGTTGTTGTTTTTTTTGACAATTGTCAAAAAAAGGAAACTTTAACCTACTTCACGAATAAGAAGACAAGATGAACATCGTTACATTATTAACACATAATCTACTTTTGGAAGTTCCAGCAGGTCACTCACTTGGGATGTAAACTCAATCATTACTTCACAAAAGCAACTATTTTCCAATGTGTGTTCGATTAATCTTTCAAGAAGGCATCCAATGTAAATCAAGACTCACACAAGCTGTTTGAATTTGCTTGTCCATTTCTTTCAAACGCTGAAATACAAGAATCAGACAAGGTCAGATCTGGGCTTCTTTCCTTACCTCGCAAACACTTACACCCGTGAAGGTGAAGTGAGAAAAGAGCGCTGTCAAAGATGCAACCCTTACATATATAATGTTGTCATGTCACATAAGTCTAATCAAAAATATTGGTTCTGATCTTCTCCATCTATGGTTTATCACTGCACATGACTTTCAGTAAATAAATTCATACTATTTAACAACAATAATAAAAACGGCGTCTTGTGCCGTTTTATATTTCATATATACCCCACTCCATGTTAAGTACAGCATAACTGTATACAGTCTGTCATAATAGAATGATTGCTGTGAAGACTGTTCAATTTCTGAGCAGAGCAAAGGTGCGTTTGAGCGAGCCAAACAACTAAAACGACACCGGAACGCAACAAATTTCTCTTGTGTGTACCCGTACGCGGTATATTATATTATATCATATTTTATTATATTATATACATATGCCCTGCAGTAACGGGATACCTTCATAAATGTGTGTTCTGCACGCCATTTGTTTAATGCGTGTAGAAAGAGAGAAAAAGAAAGAAAGAAAGAAAGAAGGAAAGAAAGGAAGAGAGAAAAAAGAGAAAGAAAGAGAGAAAAAAAGAGAGAAAGAAAGAGAAAAAAGAGAAAGAGAGACAGAGAGAAAGAGAGAAAGAAAAAAAGAAAGAAAGAAAGAATGTCCCCAGTGACTGTTACATTAAGGCCACCAGGGGGTAGTATTTTCTTACAGCACCTCTTGTTGCATCATGCAGAAGGAGTAATTGTGTACATCAGGAGTCTTCAATTCTGTTCCTCGAGGGCCGGTGTCCTACCTGTTGCCATCCCTCCCTGCTACAGATATTCACCAAAGGTCTGCAGAAGCTGGATAACGATCTTGATCATTTGAATCAGGTGTGTGTTGCAGCAGGGACAGATGGAAAACAGGCAGGACACCAGCTCTCAAGGAACCGGATTGAAGACCCCTGGTGTACATGAACAGCATGTACGGAATATGTAAACTGTTTCTTTGGGCGCCAAAGATACTTTTTCCAAGATATCTGTGGTAACACCCGTGTGGCTTCTAAATGGTGGCGACGTCTTTACAGTTGCTATGCATGTCTCTCTCTGTACTGCACATATCGGACTCTTGGGCTGTCCAGCAATCTAACAAAGTGAATTGTGTTTCCAAATACAGCACTTAAATGCTGCATCTACCTGGCAGGTATCGCTTTTTCCTCTGCCTTGTCCTGAACAAACAATTGTATTGGTTGCACAGAGTTCCGTTGTGACAGTCTGGAGAACATATTTACATTTGGCTGGATCCACCAACTGACCCTCTCATAGAATGGCAGGAAGAACAACCACCTGAGAAAAAAAAATACAAGAACTTCAAAAGGAATTTTGTACAGTCAATATATGGAGAAAAGCTGTCGGAAGAAATTTACTTAGGTTCATTAATCCTGTCACATCCACCAACAATGTAAGTGGTTTCTGGTGAATTGGACTCATTGGGCTGTACGGTGGTATTTCTCATGGAATGAGACAGATTTGATGGAAATGATGACCTGTTCCTCTGCACGCTCTCATTTGGTTCCTGACACGGGAATAAAATCAAACCTTTAAAGGGGAGTCAACCTAAATATATTTTTTTCAAGAATATGTTCAATCCAGGCCCACTAGTTGAAACACTGCATTCTGATTAATATTGCATTTGTGGAATAAGAGTTAAGCAGCAAAATCCATCCGCTTTATTCATCTCACGGGGCGGCCATTTTGTCACTTCTGTCGACTGAAAATGAGATCACAGTTGCTCAGGCCTCAGGTAACGACCAATCATGGCTCAGCTTCAGGAAACTGGTGAGCTGTGATTGGTCGTGATTAAGAGTGGCTAAAAAACGGGTGAATTTTGCTGCTTAACTCATATTTCACAAACGCAACATTAATCAGAATGCCATGTTTCAACTGGTGGGCCTGCATAGAAAATACTCTTGAAAAAAAATATGCTTGGGTTGAATTGCTGTTTAAATACATTTACAACGGGTGAGTTAATCAGTCACACACAAATAAAAGAAGGGGGTGGTTCTGTTTGTGAAGGCTGTTGTAAAAATTGTCAGCATCACCATACAGCTTATTTTGTCGCCAACAGGTAACCAAGAGAAATGATGCACGTGAAATTCCAAAGTTTCACAACCAAGATGAGTTTTATCTAGCTACTAGCAAATGAAGCATCATACACAAGATGTACAAAATTGATTGGATAGTTTTTCCTGATCACGCCACATTTACACTACTTTTATAAAATGGAATTATAACTAGTGCATCCCATAAGCCAGTAAATACATTGGTATCACAGTGTACACACTCTGCTGACTACCACACCAGGGGCTGAGGTGGCCGTGCCCTTTGACACAGAGATGACAGGATGTGCGTGTTACTCATCCTGCCTTGTGACGAGCACTTGAGAGCTCCACTTGCCGGGTGGTCATACAACAGTCAGACAGCACCACTAAATTAACCCTATAGTCTCTACTAAATCTAAAGTGCAGCATTGGTAATTGTACATCTAATATGTTATTTGCCGCAAGCCACGTCTTAATGGGCATCATAAGATTCTGCACAGAGGCAAGTGAATGTGAGTAGATTTTCTGCCTGAGAGGTCCCATTCTAAGCCATGGATGTCCCTGGTCCCCGTTTATGCTGCACTCTTGGCCGCCCATGTCCCAGTGGGCGTACAGTGGTTGCTGGGTCCTGGTTTCCAGGCAGCTGTTGCGTGAAAGAAAAAAAGTGTTGCATAAAAAAACACAAAACACATGCCATGTTTTCTTTGAAGGCCAAAGATGTACAGTAAATATTCACTGTGCTTTGGCCCACGCAAACCGGAACAACATTTTTATAGTAAGCACTGTGTATCTTTTTTTTGTACTCCTGAAATGAATAAATGGTGAACAAAAACAATGTCTTGCCTCTAATGTCAACATGTATGGAGCCACAAGCTAATAAAACAGGTTTGTCAAATATTTAAAGATTCAGGTGCGATACTATAAACAGTACACTGCATCAATTTTGTGGTACAACAGCTACTTAAACTAGAGTATGCAATTTCTGGAGAAATTGCGTGTGAAGGCGAAGAAAGCTGAATGGAAACCATGGAATGCGTTGGAATGAAGTAGAATGAAGTACTATAGAATGAAATTGAATGACCTTGAAAAAAATCAGAAGGGAAATAAGAATAGAGGAAGTAAGGAAACAATGAAAGAAGGAAGTCGGGTGAAAAAAGAAGGAAAACAAAGAACGATGTAATCAAAGGAAGGGAGGAAGCAAGCAACCAAGATAGCAAGGAAAACAAGCAAGAAAGAAAACAAAGTAAGAATACAAAATAGTAGAAAGGAAAGGATGAGGCGAAGAAATGAGGAAGAAAGGACAGTAGGAAACAAGGAAGGAAGGAAACAAGGAATATTGGGAAGGAAGGAACCTGGGGTGAAAAATGTGGGTGTCCCAATACTTTTGAACGACATGGCCGCTTCATTAGGGACACCTGGGGATGAAAAATTGGGGCGTCCCAATACTTTTGAACAACATGGCCGCTTCATGTTCAGTTGAATGTGTGGGAAGTAGGATTTTTAGGGGTGTTGAAAAGCTGAATGAGTTGAATGACTTCAATTTGTGGAAATTGGAATGGTGTAAATGCGAAAAGTTAAATCTGCCAATGGAAATGAATGGTGAATAGTGGACTTTTTGTGGGTTTTTAAGAGTGAATGTGTTAGATGTGTGGGAATTAGGAATTTTGGGGGTGTTGAAAAGCTGAATGTGAGCTGAATGAGTTGAATGACTTAAATTTGTGGAAATTGGAATGGTGTAAATGTGAAAAGTGCCAATGGAAATGAATGGTATATAGCTACATTTTTGTGTTTTTTTTAAGGGTGAATGAGTTAAATGTGTGGGAAATAAGAATTTGGGGTGTGTTGAAAAGCTTGACCAATATGAGTCGAATGATATGAATGTTGCGAATTTCAAATTGGAATGATGTAAATGTGAATATGGCAATGGGAATGAATGGTGGAATTTTGTGGGTTTTTTACGGGTGAATAAGATGAATTTTTGGGAAGTAGGAATTGTGGGTGTGTTGAAAAGCTTTTCCACTGTGTGTTGAATGAGTTGAATCTTGTGAATTTGAAATTGGAATGGTGGAAATGGGGAAATGTTGAAAGTGCCATTGGAAATGAATGGGTTTTTTGGGGGTGAAAAATGGGAAATATTGGGGAAACGGTTAATTTGGGGAATGTAAAAAAAAAATACTACTCCGGAAGGCATGAATTTTCTGAATGTTTTGAAACTTGAATGAAGTGAATCGGGTGAAAAATGTCGAAGGAGTCGCACGGCAAAAAAGTGGAGTGGAATAATATTAAACTGTAAGAATAACATAACATATACATAACATAATTATTCAAATTAAACTCTGGGCCATTAGTATAGTTCACAAATCTCACCAACACGAAGGACTCCGTTTTACAGATGTGCAGCTGTTTTAAATTGTAGTGGAATCGTTTTTTTCCCCACTTGCGAGCATCATCACCTGGCTTTGAAAAGGGTCACGCAAGTATTTACAGTACGTGACAGTAGCAGTTGAGACGAGTGTCGGACATAGAGCTCTTAAACGCTCATGTGATTTAACCTTGAGCCAGCTTTAACGGTGAAATGTTCTGATTTCAAACACACTGTATGCAATGCAAGGGCATTCACAGAGTGGAGGAAATTAATCCCAGTGGCAGCAGTAAAATTTAATGTAGCTTCTGAAGATCCTCTTTAATCTGACCTCCACAAAGTACACTGGTGAAAGTGGAGGACTGATCTGTTACGCACTGATGGCAATAGGTCATGTATGTACAGATTGAGATAAATGGTTTGCTTCCGTCATGCTGCCACTCCATCGCTTTATCCGTGTTGACTACGACTACAGAGATGCAAAGTACACACATTTATGCACACAAGTGTCAGCGTATCAAACAAATTTTATTTCTTACTTTTTGGTTCACAAATCCCAAAAACAGGCACCAGTTGATGTATTGCGTTTTAAAGTGAATACACAAATACAGTAGATGAGATCGAGTTAGGAGCGATGAAACGATCGGTCAGCTTCCAACAAAAATGACAAGGTATCAAATATGAACCGTCTTATCATACTGCTTGACATTTAAGCTTCAGCTAAACAACATATACATTCGTGTTTGCCACGTCAGTAGAAGGAATGTCAAAAACTAAACCCCACACACTTCAGTTGGATGTAGCAGACAAAACCCGAACTGAGCATCAGGAACTCAAAAGAGGCTGAAAAACCCACTAGCTCTTAGAATTGGATTAGCCACAAGACTGCATATCGTCGCTGTCTGTCAAAAACACGTGCGCCCAATTTTTTCATTTTGAAATTTCTTTTTTACGTTGATCTTCCCATTAACTCATTCAGCGCCATGGACGATTTTACTTGTCTTTCACAGTCCAGCCATTCAATCCCAGGAATTTATTTACCGGTATATTTTTTTCAAACATGAGGGTAAAAGAGGGTCTGAAAATGTCTGGCAGTGAATGGGCTAATGTGCAATTTTTTTTAAATGACAAAAATGGACATTCATGTCCATACACACAGGACAGTGACGATATATTTTTTAATGACATCATACGAAATTCTGGGTTCTGAAACCGATGTTAAAGTGGAAGTCAACGCAAACTTTTTTTTTTTTCAAGAATATGTTCGATGCAAGCCCACTAGTTGAAACGGGGCATTCTGATAAATATTGGGTTTCTGGAATAAGTGTTAATCCCCTCGTTTTTAGCCATGTCTGGGGGCGGCCATTTAGCCTTCTGTCGACTCAAAATGACACCACAACTGCTCACAACGACCAATCACGGCGGACCTGTTTTCTGAATCAGACGTGATTGGTCGTTGTGAGCAGTTGTGATGTCATTTCAGTCGGCAGAAGACAAAATGGCCGCCCCCAAAGATGGCTAAAAATGAGTACATTTTGCTTCTTACTTTATATTCCACAAACGCAAAATTAATCAGAATGCCTGCTGGGAACATATTCTTGAAAAAACATGTTTGGGTTGACTTCCGCTTTAACGGTCAGGTCAGATCAGATCAGATCAAAGTAAGATGTGCAGTCTGTGTGAGTGAATCTGACAGGTGTCACCAACGCTTGACAATTAATCCAATATCTTCGGAATGCAAACTTCCAAAGCAAAATTATGTCGATTGTATTGACTTCTGAATTTGGATACCTTTGGTTTTGTTTTTCCTGGAATTTAAGCAATGCGGTATAAAATAAAATAAGATGGCACCCAAAAAAAAAAAACTGGAGGAGAAACGCAAATTCTTATTTTCCCAGAAAGAAACAACAAAAACCATACAAAACTGGCCTACTCGCACACATTTACTGTACACGAACAAAGCTTCTCAATGGCATTTATTTGTCATTTCGCCCAGATTCCACATGGTTACATTAGACTCAACTTAAAATAACAGGTATTTACAGACTGTTTGGAGCTGACAACAAGTTAGACTATCATATTCTATTACATTCAAATGAAAGAAAAACATATATCGTCAAACAAAAATCACCATGAGCTTGAAATGAAAAAAAAGTTTCATGTTTTCTCGGCTTAAGGAATTAAAGCAGATAGTGTTGGTTTAGTAGGCTTTGGGTAGTTCAAAGACCCTCACAATATGATTACAAAAATACATCTTAATTTGAAATCTACCTAAATAGGGCTACCGTACTCAAAAATAGTTTGAAAACGTAGCTCACCTCTGTTTTCACATTGTTCCAAATGTTCAGGCACTAAACACAAAAGTGTGGAAGTAACAAAACTAACAAATGACTTTTTTTTTTTTTTTTTACTCCAAGACATTCATCGGACAACATATGAACGTGTTAAAGTTGTCACCTAAGCCACCTAAGAACAAACATGAGCAAACATCAGAAAGGTCACACCCAGATTATTCAAACATTGTAGTGATCTTAGGAAAAAAAGACGGACACACACACACACACACTTCCAAAACTTCAACCGTTCAGTAATAACTAATGAAATCAACAGGGTGTTTATACAGTTTGGTTTTATGGTGCCTTTGCGGAGGCAAATGCATCATTAATATGATTAACAAGGAGCTTTAAGTTTTAAAACGTCCACAAAACAAGTGCTACTACGCAAACACTCACTCAAATTAGTAATTGGATTTGGCAAAAAAACAACAACAACAACAACAAATCTTTAACATTGTCACAAATGACCAACATTGAAAATGAGCTTAATTAGCAAGCAAAAGGCACTGGTAACTACTTTACATTGCACATGATCTAACTTGCATTGCAACTAGCAATAAACAGCTGAGGGCTGACCAAGAAGGGGTCAAAATGGAAACTGTTATTTAGAAGCTGTCCTTAAATCAGGTGTACTGTAATGTCAGCAGTTGTAGATTTGTGATTAATATGAATCACATGGCTTAAGTTTTGACAAGTTTGCTGGTGGTGGCCTGGCCAAACACCGGCTCTCAAAATGATTGGACTCACAATTAAATATGCAACTCCAGCTACCTTGTCAACAGGTATATTTTTTTCTGCTTTCATGGGCTAACTGTTAAGGCATCTCAAGTCAATATGTATATAGACGTATACTGAATATGTGTATTGAAATATATACACTATACAAAGCTATGTATATAGCAGTATACATACTGTAGCTATGTATACTGTATACAGGACATTATACATATATATATATACATATATACATATATATATATATATATATATACACATATATACATACATATACACATATATACATACATATATACATACATACATATATATATATACATATATATATATATACTTGTATGTAGTAGACATAGATATGTATACTGCATACAAATACAGAGGACCCCTGCTACTTGCGAATAATGTAAATCTGCGTATAATTGTGCCCATTATAAATGCATTGAAAAAACAGCGATAAAGCTCCAATAAGCATTTCCCGTGAAAAACGGGTTGGCTCCCCCCCAAAAATAAAATTTAACATTATACCAATATAACAAATATTGAAAGAAAAAAACATTGCGAATAATGAATCCGCAGGTGCTGAACCTTGAGTATGCGGGGGTCCACTGTATACATAGATATTTACATACAGTATACATTTCTATGCATACATTTCTATGTATACTGTATACTAGTGGTGTGCCGATCGATCGGACACCTTTCGTGATCGGCCAAATTCCGTGGAGAAGTACATGATCATCATGTCGATCAATGACTTTTGTTGCCAATCACACAAACTTGACCACCCGCAGCTCGCACTTTGCTGCCCACAACCAACTAGAGACCAGCCTGTGTGCTATGTAGCGTCCTCTCTTTCCTTAACACTGCACGTTACAGATCTAACTGGTAACCGAATCATCATTTTCATGCATTTTCCTTCACTGTCAATTGGAAATAATGTTTTGTATAGTAAAGGGATGGAAATTTGAATAGGATTGTTTTTTTTTTGTGTTTTTTTTAAATCTGATTCATCAATTCATTTAGAAAATAATTGACAATTTACTCCAACATTGAAAAATTGTGCAGCAGATCCATGTGATCGTATCGGAATCCGTATCGGTGGATCTCGCCGGAATCGGCACCCTGAACGGAACACCCCTAACTGTATACAAATATAAACATGTATGTATACGGTATTCATGTCTATGTATACCGTTCACACATTGTGTATACATACGCATGCACCCGGGCGCGCGCGCACACCTATGCACACGGAATACACGGGCAAACGAACGACACAATGCTTCAAGTAACAAAAGACAGTGTAGGTCTGACTTAAACCAACAGTGAGTATGTTTGTTGGTTGGCAGTCTGGCAAGTACACAGAACTATGAAGCGGGTTGGTTGAGAATCCCCCCCAAAAAAAAAAAAAAAAAAAAAATTCAACCAAATCAGGTCTATTTAATCCATGTGCTTTCTTCAGCCTGATGTCTAATTGGAATTGAATAGACCGTGAGAGATCAGAATATAAAAATCAAAGATTTGCAACATTGAAGTTGTGGTTCCACACTCCACTGGTATTTCATCTGTGATCTTTGAGGAGAACTGCTTTGAAGGCTGCACTTTTTTTTTCTAGTGCCCAGGGGACACACACAACCAATGGAAAAGATTAGCATGTTTCTTTAAACACCCACCACAGCCAGTATATTCTTCATTTCTGTGCTGCTCCACCTTGCCTCCCTCTACTGGGACTCTGGATCATTATTTCATGGTGGAAGAGGCTCGGAAGTAGGAGAGAAACTTAAAGCACAGGCTCACTACAAAGTACCAGATGTTTCGAGCCATTTGAGATCGGGCAATGAAAATGCGCCAGATGAGCACCACGAGGATGGTGTTGAAAGTGTAGCGGATATTCCTCAGCCTAGAAAGGAAGACAAACACTTAAGATTAAAGTATGCATGTCGAGAAAAAAGACCAGACAAAATCATCGTTTTTGATGATGCCAATGCTGTTACGGGTTGCTGAAATGAGCTACTGAAATACATTTTTCAGAACACACAAGAACTCTTAAAACATACCTGTTGAGTAGGGTTGGGCATCGTTTGAATTTGGGCGATTCCGATTCCTCGATTCGATTCCGGTTCCTAACGATTCCGATTCTTTTAATTCATTCTTTCTTTTTTTGTAGGGTGGGGGTGTCAAATATTTGTTTCAGGAACTTTTCTACTGCTTATGAATTTTCCAATGATTTTCTCAATGGATATTTTTGACAAATATATTGATATCAAACCTATGATCTTGAATAATCCAGAAGAGAGCTTTATTTTGGAGAACCTCAAGAAAATACAATACAATAAAGCAACTTATAACATGCTACTTAAGACCCATATTGGGCAAGCCAAGTGTGCAAATCAAAAGAAAAACTTGTGCTCGATTATTTCATATTTCATTTGTAGACTTGCCAATTCTGACGTATCACTTGGCTCACTATTAGCGTTTTGTGAGCACGCGTGGCCGAGCACACTAAGCATTGTAGGAAGTCTCGACGGACAGGAAGGAATTTGAGAACACCGGTAGGTCGACGCAAAGAGTCAAACACCCAACACTAACAATTCTACCCCATCTAAATGGAGGTGTTTAATCCTACAGTATTAGACGTGCAACCTCATTTGCACGAGATTAATTTTCAATTTACATGTTGCACTGAGCAGCTTGTTCTTTTTTTATGCAGTGCTGCCACAACTGTTGTGGAACATCCATAAGTATCACACCCCGCAAGCATTATCCTGTAGTCGTTGCTGTCTGTGTGTTGTCTGCACTTGCTGCTTGCCGGCGCAGCCAGCGCACACACATTTCCGATTGGCTGTACTTCACTGGTGTCGGCTGTTTGCTCCGCGCCGCGCGCACACTAATGGTAATTTGTTTGTTTTGGGAGGCTTGATCCGCGGGACGGATTAGGAATCGAAATGGGGCACCGACATTTTAAAACCTGAACGATTCTGTGAGAATCGAAGTGCTTGTCCCGGTTCCACTCGGTTTCCGTCGCCCAACCCTACCGTTGAGTAAGTTTCAATAAAATCTAAACCAACAAGTAAAACTTCACTTATTAGTCATCCATTTTCTGTTTGTTGGCAGAAATGCACGTTTAATGCAAAACACACTTACTTGTTGAGGTGCTTGCGTGCAGCAGGCAGCCCTGACAGCTCTTCATTGAGGACATATTTTTTAGTGCCCATGCAGTAATTTTCCATGTACTCTGCCCAGTTCAGCTGACGCACATCGAAATTAAACACCTAGGGCAGCGAAATGGAGAAATATTGTTGTCATATGTACTGTCACAGTGGAAGAAGCAACATTTAAAAACGTGAGGTCAACTTGGCTAAGCTAAAATAGAGTCTCCCCAAATGGTCATATTCTTAAATATGGATATGTGGGCTGTGTTTCAGTTTAAAGTCTTCATCCTAGGAGAAGCATAAACTGCATACTGTCAAATTGATAGGACCAAGCGAATCGACAGTTGCTTTAGTTCTTTTAGAAACACTCCCCGTGACTTGATGATGTGGTGGCTTTCACATCAATATGTATGACACAATAACGCCAACTGATTCAGGGAGTTACTTCCTTTTGTTCTAACTCCTCCTTTCCCTGTAAAGTGAAAATAACTCTTTAATGTGGCAAAAAAAGAAGAGTGATGCTAATAAGGGGCAGCATGGCTCAGTGGTAGAGTGGTCGTCTCCCAATCCTTTGAGACCATGTCGAGGTGTCCTTGAGCAAGACACTGAATTATTGACTAACAACGCTTGCAAATACAGAAAACTTCAATCTATCGATCCTGTAATATAAGATGCTTTTAGTAAAGCTCTGGATGGCGATCGATTGTCAATAACGACGGGCACAGACGGGTTGGCAGCTCAATGTCTTTTACTTGTATACTTGCTCGAACATACATTGCTGGTTCTTAAACAGTGATAGCACATTACAGCGCTCCTAATGGAGACTCTCGGTACTACACATGACAGGTCATAGATCAGCGCGTCAATCTCAGAACAAGCGGCAATCACTCCACCTGTCATGTGAGGACGTCTCTCTGGCTGCGCAAAATGACAGAAGACTGCTTGAGTCAGTCAAAAGCAGCCAAACATATCCATAGAAAAAATTAATTTGGTGAGTCATACTCCTCTTTTACATTTCAGATTTCTTACACCCATTTTTTGGATGAAGAGCCAAATTGTGGTTTCATATGAGGTGACATCATCGCTGTCCTGTGAAAAACACTGTCCATTTTTTTTTTCTTATTTTTACGTAAATGTGGTTTCAGCATTAACGTGAAAATTAGAAAAAAAAAATCCCAAATTCACACATCATGCTCACACCACTGTGGCACCTGTCCCTTATTTAGGAGTGAGATAGTTGGCAACCCTAGCCAGCGGGCTCGTAGGCGATGTCACCTAAAGCATTCTAAAAAAGGACACCAAGCTGTTCTCTTATTTGTGGTGTTATTTATGTGTCGCTGTTGTGGTAGAAATAAACCTAGAAATAATAACTAGGTAACTAGCGGATAGCAGCCGAAGCAAACAAAGATGCTCTGGTGTTCCCACATTGTTAAAATCTGGAACTATCATAGAAAGTGGACTCACACAAACACTTTCCATGTAAACAAAACAATCCTTTTGTTGAAATATACATTCCCTTTATATTATCCATCCATCCCACGTATCCTCACCATTTTACAATTAGGAGCTCAGAGTTGTTGGGTTAAGTTCGTAGAAGGCCACAACAGGACACTCTTAGGTTCAGAGATGTGTGTTTGTTGATAGCACCTTTTGTTTTTTGCTTCCCTAAGTCGGCTCGTGCTACTCACTTGGATTGGCTAGAGTGTTTGTTTGTTTTTTTGCCAATGTTTGGTTTTGGTTTACTGGGGGGGAGATAGATGGATGGGGGGTGGTTTTGAGAGAATATACCAACCTTACTATGACTGTCAAGTTGAAATATTGTGTGATGACACCATGGGTACAAAAAAAACTAAAACAGTAAACCTCTAATTCTCCATTTAGGAATACATGGGTGTGAATACCATCTAAAGTCAGGGTTGCACAACACACTCATACTACAAGCAGTATCAAGTCTAAGTGTTTTGATCAACTTAATTGATTTAATTTTATTTGCTTTGCTTTTGTGTATACCTAGTCTACTTCTACTGTATCTCATGCACTGATTAGCGAGGTAACAGCCACTCAGAGTGGTTAATTGTCACCGACGGCCGAGGCCATTTTGCATACTGCGATTGATGGCTCATTCTTTCCAATCAAATCTAAAAAGGACAATGCCACAAAAATCTCTTCATTCTTTACAATTCTAAACTCAACTTTATTTATAGAGCACTTTAAACCAACCATTACTGCATACGAAGTGTTGTACATGGAGTACAAATCAGTCATACAATAACCAGAGATGGGCATGTCACCCTATTTTGCCGGTCCATGCTGGGCACCCTCGCGTCATCGTCTCTCCGTCCTTATTCATAAAAATAATCGTCCTCCAACCCCGCCCATCCTTGTCCATTTAAAGCGCATCCATCCTCACATTCCCCCCAAAAAAGCGTCCGTGTATGGCGCCATGGGAGGAATGCTAACGGCAGAGGTTTCATAATTCATAAAGATTATTTAAAGCTCATTAGCTGGCTAATTAACAATTCATATCCACTTAGCGGCTGGGAGTATCGGGAGTGGATTGAATTGTTTAAACTGTTTAAGTGTCACCCAAGAGAGCATTTAGCAAGGGGGCATCACGAGAATATTTAAGATTGCGTTATAAGGCAATACTATTGTGTTTTATTGCAAAACTTTTGGGCTATAATGCAATAAGTTGACAGTTTTTATTGTGTTATTTTGCAATAAAAGAATTATTGCAAAATAATACAACGTTATTTTCAGAGGAGAACGAAAGACTTACACTTCCGGGTCGTCGCTTTAAGTGTACGGTGGAGCTGGCAAGAACATGAATTACGGTTTGGACAGATTTTTACACTCTAGAGATGACCCAAACAAGGACATACTTTGCATGCAAAGGGATAAGATATGTACTACTAAATGTTAACAGTTATTTTACAAAACAAAATTGCTATCCGCCAGCTTTTCCTCGTCAGTGAAATGGGCGTCCTTTGGTGTAATCCATGGTATTACGCAGAGCTGGGCAGTCCGTCCCTGGGTTGGTCGGACCCTCAGGCCTGGATGCCCATTTTTGGGGTGGAGGGGTGACAAATTTTTTTAAAATGGCTGGACTAAGCATGGCTGGAAGTGGATTTTAGTCCGGCCTCAGCCTACTCTGTGAAAGGCTTCTTTTTAGGCTTCTTTAAAAAACAACTTGTGTCCTGAAGTATATCCAAGCTGTGCGCAGCACTCAAGTATGGCACATCATGCACTTTCCTACTTCCGGAAATACGCCGTAGCAAAACTGCTGTGTAGTGGTTTGCTGGCATGCTTTTATTTTGAAGGCCGGGAAGTGTGAAGGAGGGGAAGTGTGGAAAAATAAGTAACTTGTTGAATGCTTGCAGCCTTGTCGTCTGTTGGACCCAAATAACTATACAATACGTCAAAACCCACCCATGGGCTCACAACGGAAGTTAGTACACACCAGCTGGGTAAGTACTTGAGTAAGTGGCGCGTTTGAAGCGTGTCCACAGAGGGTACGAATAGTAAGTTAGCCAAGTAATTGTCTTTAAATAAACCTCTTTCATTTTATTTCATGAAAACGTGACTGTGTGGATGGTATGATAACGATTTCTTGGCCATGCTGTTTGCGTGCCAAGGTGTGAAAGTCATGATTTTGACGAACGCGTAGTTAAAATAAACGAAGTGTGGCAGAGTATCAAGGTATCTAAGAATCCTGCTTCCATGTGAAAATGGCAGGAAAGTCAATAGCATCAAAATAGATACATTAACATGTGGACTGCACTTCTTTAGCATTGAACGTATCCAGACACTACATAAATAAATACCGTATTTTAAGGACTATACGCCGCTACTTCTTTCCTAGGTTTTGAACCATGTGGCTTATATAAAGGTGTGGCTATTCTGTGGATTTTTCTTCCTGGGGGAGCTCTAACTGTACAATTCAATACAATACATTTGCCGTTAACAGGATGTGACTGCAGGTGGAGGAGTTCAACAGGCGAGGGTGCTATGCACTAGGTTATTGCATTTGGCGGTATGTAGTAGAACAATAACTAGAACAAATAATAAAAGGTGGACATTAGCTGACAAACTGGAGCAGCAGCGGGCAGTGAAATAACAATAAGTACTGTTTATTTTCTCTTTCTGTTCCATTTTAATCAGCAAAGTTGCAGCCGTGTTAACCCATTAGGCCCGGGAGCGCATAACCGCGTTTCTACCACTAAGGCTGAGATATTAATCATTTTGTAAGTGTTGAATTTCTGGGAGAACTTCAGGTTTTCAAGGGTAATTCCAAAGGCGACCTTAGGTTTTGGGGAGCTGTTGAGAAAGGCGCTTTAGGCCTTAATGGGTTAAAAGGCACTGTTAGGAAATAATCTGTTCAGGTACATACATGTACACTTACAGTTCAAAATTGTTCTGTAAATGTAGTAAGTATCTAATTTTTCAACATAGAAAATGATTTCATGGGTTTCAGTGAAAATGATTAAAGTGACTTGTGATACAGGAGACAAACACAGGAGAAATGAAGATAAGTAAATACTATATAATAACGATATAATAAATTATTTTCTCTTTGTTCTGTTCCGTTTTAATCAGCAAAGTTGCTGCCATGTTAAAAGGCACTGTTAGGAATGAATCTATTCAGGTACATACATGTATAGTTACAGTTCGAAATCGTTCTGTAAATGCAGTAAATATCTAATTTTTCAACAGATAGGCGCGGCTTATATATGTTTTTTTTCATTCATTTTTAAGTAGGTGCAGCTCATAAAGGTGCGGCTATATTCAGGAAAGTATGGTAAATGAATAAAATATACCTGTATACTACATAAAAATAAAGCCGGCCGACCAAAATGAAGCACCCTTTTGTTTTTTGGTTGTTTTTTTTTTTGCAAAATTGCAGGCTTTGTTATTTGAACATTGCATTCTATTACACCACAATGTCGATTTGAATTTGATAAAAAATTGTTCCCTACTTTGAGGGCACAAGTATGCATTCCAGACATTAGGATTCCATGAGAATTTCTTTTACTGAACAGACGCTTGTCAACTGGCAAGCAGTATAAATGATTTACTCAATTGTACCTGACTTACGACAACACATGAACACAGAGTAGTAACTCTCTGCCAACTAGCATGCTTTGTTCGTAGAGTGGTCTATTGTCTAATTATGACTCGCTTACCTTTTTATCCTCGGGGTTCATGTGCGCCATCAACATGGCGACGTTGTCAGTGCTCCACACCCAGGAGTGACTAGTAAAATATTCCAGCACCATCATGGCTTTATGGAGGCGGGTGATTGTCTTCATCATCCTTGGACAGGTAAGAAAGTGAGGTAAGGCAGACATTGAATGAAGATTAAAAAGGATTATGGGATAGAGCGGGAACAGTCTGTAGACATAATTCAGTGAGGGGCCGCAGAGGCAAAGCGAGGCCAAGTGAACAAAGACGGCAAGCTGTGTACTAAGGCGTTTGGAGTGTCAACAAAAGCGTGATCATGAAAAAAAGGAAAATAATGGGATGTCAGGTGTTGCAAGTGAGAAGCAGGAAAGTGTTTTAGTAGGATTGCTGTTATTTGTACATGAGATCCAGTTTACGTATATGAAGTATCATTCATTTCAATCTACTTTCTGATTATTTGCATAGAGATTTCCAGGATGTGATAAGGTGATTTGTTCTAAAAGAAAGACATTTCAGCTAGACAGTGGTATGCATGTGTATGCCCTAAATGGCCCCAATCTATATTCACCTTAAAATTGTCAACAATCCTCGTTGATACCTCTCACAATCCAATTGGTTCACTGGTAAAAGCTTGTTTAACAAATTAGGACATAGTTGGTTGTGCAGTTTCGGATGTTTGTCGTTGCCATGACATTTTTGGGCATCGTTTTTTTTTGTATACCACTGTTCTAAGTAACTTACAACAAACAACGAGTTATATAAAGTATGATGTTTTAAATAACTATGGTCAAATGTTCTAATAGATTAAATTCATAATTCAAAAAAAAATATCGAATTGTGTGCATTTTCCACTTCCAGAAAATGTCATCCATTAAGAGCATCCGGTTGATAAAAGATATTTCATGTGGGCGTTGTTTTAAAGAGGAAGTCCCAAAACTCTTTGCAATAATATGGTCTATGCACCTTCACTGGTCTAAACATGACATTCAGATAAATATTGCATTTGTGGAATATGAGTAAAATCCACCCGTTTTTAGCCATCTCAGGGGGCGGCCATTTTGTCACTTGCTGTCGACTGAAAATGACATCAACAGTTTGCTGTCGACTGTCAACAGTTTCTCAGGGCTCAGATAACGACCAATCACGACTCACCTGTTTTCTGAAGCTGATTTTATTGCTTAACTCATATTCCACAAAAGCAATATCAATCAGAATGCATAGAACATTTTTTGGTTGACTTCCACTTGAATGAAGTATGAATGTGGCAATAAATCAGTGTTGAAAAATAACAGCAAAACTTCTTGTGAAAAAAACCCACACAAATGGAATGATCTGAGCCTTCTAATCACTTTGGAACTAATTCAGGTTAAATGCTTCACAATTAAGAAGACTCAGATTCCATCTGGCAAAGTAAGTGAGTCAAATGAGAAGCGCTGTGTGCATTTTCAAGCAGCACATAGAGGCAAAGGTTGCTGCTGACGAGCCTAAACCTGCAACATTTTAACCAGACTCACTTGGTACAGCTGAACCCAAAGTGATATTTTGTAATGTGGAGGTTTACTCACCACTTCAAAATGCATGCTACTAAATACCACATGTAATAAAAACTAATCGCAAAACAACACACCGCATTTTGGAAGAATGATTTTGTTATGTTGCAAGCCTATGTCAAAAGCTGTGTGACGATCAGCAAAGGTAAAGAAGAACCTTGGTGATCTCAGGCAGCCAAGAAGTTTGGACTTGAAGCCTGGGTGTCAGCACCGACCGACCATGTACACCTTAAAAGTGAGGCAAAAGAGTTGAATCTTGTTTTCGTCAGACCGTATGTCAGGTGGCTCTGCTATCAAGCCCTGATAGGTGAAGGGTTGTGCTGTATCGCTGTCCTTCTGAAACGGTCATTTCCTCCACACCGGTCTGCTTTTTGTTCAACTAGCCTCTTCTCCCCTTCATGCTCATTTTTATTTTTTTTTCTAATTTGGTCAAGAGCCTGTCTCTGAGTTCTTAACACCAGGCTGGAGAAACTTAAAGTTTCAAGTTAGTTCTTTGTGTTTTTTTCTGGTTGTTGTTGCTTTTTTTCTTATTTGTGAGGGGGGGGGGCTTGGGGGGCTTGGGGGTTAACACCAAATTTGTCCATGTGTACATTTTATGAATTTCCTTTACAATTGCATAATGCTTCTATTCATTAAGTGGCATATTCTCCCGCGTGCCTGCGCACTTTTCTGGCTGCGCAGTAAGCATTCCACTTTGACACATTCATGAAATGTACACACTTTGGGTGGGGTGACCTTGAAATAAGGGCGTTCCCTGACAAATCTGTCAGTGTGTGCAGTTTCCCATAGACTTAAAGAGGAAGTCAAATCAAACATATTTTTTTCTAGAACATGTTCTAAGCAGGCCCAATAGTTGAAACAAGGCATTATGACGAATATTGCGTGTGTGTGATAAGAGTTAACCTACCCGTTTTTAGCCATCTCTGGGGGCGGGCATTTTGTCACTTCTGTCAACTGAAAATGAGATCACAGTTTCTCAAGGCTTAGGTAATGAGCAATCACAGCTCACCTGTTTTCTGAAGCTGAGCCAATATTGGTTGTTATCTGAGCCCTGAGCATCTGTGATGTCATTTTCAGTCAACAGAAGTGACAAAATGGCCACCCCCAGAGCTGGCTAAAAACGGGTAGATTAACTATTATTCCACACACACAATATTAATCAGAATGCCATGTTTCAGTTTGTGGGTGGGCATAGAACATACTCTTGAAAAAAACATGTTTGGGTTGACTTCCGCTTTCAGCATCTTTTGTCTTCCACGCTCCAGAGGCTGTACTGAGGTCTAGTCCTTCCCGAAGGCAAATTATCATAGTTTTGAGTCATTTCACAGCTGCTGACAGAGAGTGATGACCGTCACTGGCCGATTCAACTGACGCGTGCTGACATGCCGAAGGGGGCTCACATACATGCATACGTCCCTAATGCATTACAATGACGGCCCAACGTTGACATTCTATCATATTAATTGGTGAAAAATAAGGATGAGCACGTGCTGCCTTTTTTCTTCACCTGTGAGAAGTATTTCCACATACCGACTTGGAGTTGAAGTGCCAATCACAAACAATATACCGTATTTTCCGGACTATAAGTCACTCTGGAGTACAAGTCGCACCAGCCATAAAATGCGTAATAAAGAAGAAAAAAAAACATATATAAGTCGCACTGGAGTATAAGTCCCATTTTGGGAGGAAATTGTGCTTAGTACACATCATTTCCACCGAGCTACGATGGTAACATTTAGCTAACAATCACACACGTAGAATACAAGAAAGTTACTGTAAGATAACTTTAAACTCACCAAAACGGTTGTAGATCGATTAAATAAGTCTTTTATTTATTCACGACCATGTATAATGTTTCCAAGTCTCCAAAAATATTTATGTATTCGGTCGTAATTATGTCTTCGTCTCCTCTGTGCTCGGCTTCTTAAGTGTGTGGCTGCATGATGCAAAAACCTAGCCAGAGGCAAGCAACTGCCTGTTTGTGGTTCATTCTTGTTCAACCATTGTCTGTAAGTAACTTAGACAATTGTGTGTAATGAGCATGCAACATTTATATACGAGCTGAATTGTGGATGATTGTAGGTTGTTGACTGAACATACTAATCGCTATCGCTAATGCTAATCCTGATCGCTAATCGTTAGCATAGGCTCATCTTGTTCATTTCTATGAAAACACATGTGTATGTAATGCATAGATTTATAGTATTTTCTGTTTCTTGTGCAGTTTCACAATATAAACAGGCAACTTCGCTGCACACCTAGTGTCTGTGGAGTTTGTGAATGTTTAGCTGTTTGGATAAGCTGGCTTCCTCGACTAGCAAGGCCTTAACAGTCAAATTGTCTTTTCATCACACCATTTTAATTACTTATTTAACAAAACATTCGACTTCAACAAGGTTTAAATTATTCATGCATTTCAATAGCTTTTTTGATGTACCTTATGTTTCTTTATGTGGGTTACAATAACATGTGAAATGATATAGAAGTAATTGTCATGGCTTGTTAGTGCTGACTTGTTTTGCCTTCATAAATACAAGTCAGCACTAACGTAACAAGCCATGACAGTAATAATGTGTTAATAATTTCACACATAAGTCGCTCCAGAGTATAAGTCGTACCTCCGCCCAAACTATGGAAAAAAAAAAAAAAGAGAGAGACTTATAGTCCGGAAAATACGGTATTCATCATAATAATGGGCCCTGAGTTATAGATTTTTGGGAGGTTTTGATGCGCCACGTGCGCAGTGTGTTACTTGGCAACTTGGTCAACTCTCAATTTGCAGCATCTCCTAAATATTCAGTTATGAGCACAGTATTCAGACTAAATTGCTTGTACTGGATTTGAAAAATCAAAAACACACGCTCCTTCAAAGTAGTCTCTGGATGAGCCACACACGTCATTGGCGATAATTTTCGGATGCACGACACAAAAGTTAATTTCACAACATAAGTGTGAGATACTTTCAAAATGGATCTCTTAGGACTTCGTATGTCTCACGAAAACACCACGATTCGAAAATGTGGGCCACCCCAGTCTTCACTGAATCACGCCTCTTTGTTGACTGAACACATATGTCCAATTTACGCACGGTGGGTGTCTCAAAAGTTTAGATGGGAGAATCGCAACATCTTGAAAGTGCGCAAGAAAGGCGTGAAAGAAACTGATTTAAGCACAATTGGGAGAACAGGCCCCTAATTTACTGGAGAAGCTTTGGCATTAATAAGTCCATATTAATGAGTGTGAAATCTTTTTTTCAGAACAACCCTTTTGCGTATTTGAAATCTTGGTGTCATGCCCCAATTTCAATAACTCATCTTGCGCTCCAAATAAAGTGATTTATTTTGGCATATGTTTGCAACATAACTAATGTTAAATAAATAAAGATGACTTGAATACTCTCTGACTACACTATGTGAGTATTAGCCAAGGGACATACAAATGTGTGGCGCGGTTTGTGTGCAAAAACTGGGCCAGACTATCAGGGAGAGGAAAAAGTGGACACACAACCTTACCGAGGCTTTTGGCCTTTCAGCCCGAGATAGAAGTCATAGAGGAGAGCTGGCAGCGTGTGGCTGACAATTGTCCAGTACTGATTAGTAAAGGGGTTGGAGCGGAGATTGACATTGGGCCTTCTGAAGGCTTGCTCTAATGGATTGGTCTTGAAGGTCATGTTTATACAGTTCTCTGTAGGAGAAAGACATGACAAACAAGGAGAAAAATAGGAGGCAATTTATAATCTGGAATCCCTCCTCCTGTGGTTATTTAAGGATACACCTATTGCGTCATGCTACTAACAATGTTAGCTTGTTAATCATGCAGTGAATATCTGAAGATCAGAGATCTCTGAAATAAAAAAAAAAATGGGTGAATCCAATGCCCTAAAGTCAATGTTACAAATCCAGCAGCTAAGCAAGGCGGTTCAAAGAGCATCAAAACCTTGGTTGGGTTTCCAAAGGCATGGTCACATTTAGGCCAACTTTCATTCATTTATTGAGGCTGAACTGAGATGACCTACATTAGGTGGCCATTATAATTGGAAACTCAACCGAGGACTCAACCATTGCTAGTGGTAGAATGTAAAGCGTGCATAAACCAGTGATAACGTCCCACTGATGCAGAGGACCATCTGGGTTATGCATTCTTTAACTGACAAGCATTGCAGTATACACGAGCAGCACAGCTTTAAGATGTTACTACACTGACAAAGAAGTGACAGGAGTTAAGCAGCAGAAAAGTCTGTGTGTGGCGGCCATTTTGTGCATTTTGGAAAACAGGAGTGGGCCAGGAAGCCCGATACGGCGATAGTATGAGGTTACCTGGGTTCTCGTCCAATCAGCCTGAGGTACACATCATACAAGAAGGCTGGAGCCTTGTGGCTCACAGCGATCCAGTACTGATTGATTAGGTGATTGGAAGTGAGATTAACATTGGGCCGACGGAAAGCCTGCTCGAGAGGGTTCCTCTTGAAAGTAGATATTACATGGTATTCTAAAAAACAAAAGTAATCGACAAGGAGTGTAAGATGTGTTGTATTATTTGGGGGGTTTTGTCTGGAGCTGTGCCATACTTTTTTTTTTAAAACAATGCAGATTCAACTTTTCTTTTCGTTAACTAGTTGTATCATCATCAATCTTCAGCGGCCAGATCCGGTCTAGTTAAAATGATCATTTTGATTGCAGGCATTCTCATTTGTGCTCATCTCTAGTTTAGATGGGGACAGTAGTTTTAACAATAATGTGCATGTAAGATGGCTGTACAGCGCATAAGCCACATGGACCTTTAAATATGAGTTTCCAAACACATTCATGCTTTGGAACACCTCAAGATTGATGAATGGAATTAATTGCCGACTGACAAGATGATCAAAATCATCACACTAACTAGTGCAGCTAAGTCTCCACAGTCCATTTGCAAGGCCAAGCATTTCAGTGCTCTATGTTTTATTCCAGTTTCAATTAAATATTCCCGGACTGCAGCTTCACTTCATAGGCTTGTTATTTATAAAAATGAATAAATAAATAATAATAACAATAATAATTTTCTTTAACAGTATCATTTGGAATCTTTTCAATGAAATTCAAGCATGTATCCTTGCTTTCTATAATTGCTTTTACTGTTAGGATGCTTTATGGAATGATTTTATAATTTTGAGGTATTCTTAGACTAAATAGACTTAATAAAACACTGCATACATGCAAATATGTATTGCTTAATTCACGCGTCCAGATGGTGGCGGAACAGTTTCAAGACACCATTCACTGCTAAGTGTAAAATATAACAATGTTAGTGTAATATTTAAAGTAATGGAAGTAGCTTTGAACACTTTTGAGACTGAAGGCCTAGATAGACCAATCCGACGTTGGCCAACTGTGACCGACGCTTACCCTCTGTGGCGTTGGGCAGACTGTCGGCACGTCAAGCTAGAAAAATACACCGCAACGACAGACAGCGATGCTGAACATTAAAGTACCTTCTGCGCGTGCGTGAGATTGTAATACCTCTCCATACCATCGGCGGTGCTAGTCACGATTCCTTATGGTTAGAAAAAGCCAACCAGAAAGCTATTGGCCCGTGTTGGATTATAAAAACGAAAACAATGCATTCATTTTTCGCTCGCGATGAACTCCCACGTGAAGTAAACCCTCAGGTTCTTGACATGGTATCGTGAAATACATCATCAACCCTCGCTCTTGTACTTGTAAGAAGATTAAGGCAGCAAAGGCATGCTCACTTTTTATCCGCATTTGTCACTTCCCGTTCGCGCGCTGATTCGCTAGCTAACAGAGTGACTAAATGTCACGACTGACGACGCTGATTCAACATGCTGAGACGCCCACCAGATGCTTCCTGACGAGGTCCGATGTTACGATGGTGTTCGCTACATCAATCAGACGGCGTAAATAGATGCCCCAACTTTTACAGACGCCTGACGTCAGATTGGTGTATCCAGGCCTTAAGACGTCAACCTTATAACATTTAACAATGACTAGCTAATATCCAGGATCCACAGGAAACAGGCAAACAATGTTCCCATGTTGGGTGTGGCAGGTTGATCAGATGTTGTGCACAATTTGTCATTAGATGACAGGTTTCTCTCATCTAGAACTGCAAACTCCCCTGTCCGGGGCTGTTTTAGACTGTGTTTAAGATAACACTAAAGAGACATACCAACTTCTCCCCAGCGAAATGGGTTGATGCCACCAGTCGTGCAGTTGTAAACCAGGATGGATTTGGGCCTGCAAAGAAACAACAACTTTAATTAAAAGCACTGCAGAAAAAAATGTGCACCTTGAAAAAGATCTGAATGTAGGACCAGGATCACAAATGTGAACACTCTGTGGTGACAGCTTGAGTAAAAAAAAGACATTGAGACATTAAGTTCCACTACTGCTATGTCATGGTCCACGTCACCATTCACCTATGTGGGGAGGAAGTGCTTTTTCACATTTTTGTAAATGTGGAAGTATCTTGCGCATATTTCAAATTGTCACAGCGCTGAAATGACCCAGGCATACGGAAGAGTTGAAAGGAGTTTTGTCATAGATGAGATGGCATGACTCCTTCTTGTGACAGGTGGCAAGTCAGCCCTTCGATCATTCTGAAAGCTCCAAAACTGCGTTGCTGAAACGGGCTGTAATGTAATTTTTCATTTTTTTCATAACATTTAAAAAATGTATATGTGAGAAGGTCCGTCTACCGCCTCTCATTTTGCATCGTTGCGTCTCCTGTCATGGTTACGAACAGTGATGCAATTTGCACCTGTCTGAAAGACAGCATTTAAAGGAAAATAAGCCATCGCAATTTTTCTCAGGGTTAATAAATCACATTTTGTATGTTTAATGAATAAAGTCATGTACTCCTCACAGAGCATACAAAATGCGCTCTGCGGTAATTTTACATGTTTGGCTGACTCATTCCTGCCCGGTTAGTACATTTGGTTCCACATCTGATCGGGTGAGCAATCAAGTTCACAGCTGTTTTTGCCTGTGCAATCCCTTAGCAAATGAAGTCCAGTTGTTGAGTTTCCAACCTGTTCTTTTTTTGTGATCCAGAATACCAGGCTGCAGCCAGTGTAGCATTGATGACCACATCTACAGGCACCAAGTCAGCTACTGCGTCATTCGATGCTCTCATTGTACGTAGGATCCCTTTACCTGCCTAAAGAGAGATAAAACTTGATGAATACAACTATGCAACTATCTCAAAATTCAAATGTAGGCAACTTAAGGCTCTCAAAAGTTTTCTTAACTGCCAAAGGATTTTGTTCAAAAATAGGTAAATACTATACCAGGAAGAGGTGATATTAATAGTATTTGCTGCCTTCATTATTTGTTTTTTTTTCCACTCTTGTCACACTTAAAGGGACAGTGACAATTTTTCAATCTAATTGTAGGTGAAGTCGCTAATTATATTACATAGGGCGTGTGCCACCCCTACAGAAAGCTGCCATGTTTCGCTGGCATCTTTCTGCTGTGGACACCAGAAGGAGAAACATTTAGCGAACGTACCTCTGCTGAAGAAATTGGTGGTAGGCTTGCATAGTGGTCTCTCTGAGGCACCGCAGTGCACATGTTTCAAAATGCACGCGCTTCGAGCCTAAGCCGCTGCATCCTATTAGCTCACCACTAGATGGCACTAAATTCTACATGCTGCACCTTGAACTATTTCTGATAATCAGTTTTAGTATCTCACAGTAATGCAAGTCAATATGAACTGCCATTTTCTACATTTTTTATTTTGTTTATTGTATTTAAAAAATATATATATTTAGTAAGGAAAAATTAAATCGAAACCTGGCCCTACTTGAAAAAGTAACTGACCCCTTGTAAATCATGAGTTAACTGTGATTAACCACAGTTTTTGGAAAGCCTAATTCAATTTCACTGGCCACACCCAGGTCAGTGTGTTGAATCAAGAAATGACTGAAATTTCAAAAGAAATTCAAGAACAAATGACAAACATAGTGAGTGAACTCTACAATATCATTCTAGAATAGGTTACAAAGCCATGTGCAAGGCTTTGGGATTTTTGCAAAACACTAAGAGTTTGGATTTTGTTTTTCTTTGATGAATAAAATCACATTTTGTTGACGATTGACGTGATCGGACGTACCGACTAACAGACCGACCAACTGATTATTACAATTCGGTTCTGTTTGAAAAAAATTACGGACTGACAAATGATGGACGGGTACCCAAGCTGCTGATGGATGATGACAAAATTTAGTCAAATGCTTACTTACATCTGGCAAATAATATTTTAGGGTATTGTATATTACATATTGTGAAATAAAAGCAAAAGAGAAATCATTTAGGAAAAGCCCAAACCAAAGTTTTAAATTTAAAATATGTTCTGTCTAGGCATACTCATCTCTCCAGTAAAAGACGATCCGATACAAATCTCGATACATAGGGTAGGATATGATTCAAGGATGGTACGTTTTAAAACGCAACGATTCCATGCGGTTCGGTTAAATCAAAATCGACTTCCCAATTCAAACTGGTTTTAAGCCACTAATTCTGTTTTTTAGGAGTGGTAAAAAAATACCACTGAAAGCACTTTGTCCAAAATATGTAATGTTTGTTTCACTGGTGTGACAGTATGATTAATGTGACAACAAACCCTTCACCATATTTCTCCCAGTACTTACAGCAATGAATATTCCACTTGGTCCATTAAAATTATCAATCCAACCCTGAAACAGCACACAGAAGTAACACAATATTATTGTTATTATTATTATTAACACTGAATTACAGGTATTGACATTCAGTACAGGCTTCTAAGTTTTTTTTTTTTGCGGGGGGGGGGGGGGGGGGGATTACTTGAACAGAAACTCACGGGAAAAGGTTCTTTCCAGCTGGCACCAACTATGGAGGGTCTCACAATAGCAACGTTGAGGTCACCAGCCTCCTGCTGCACCAGATACTCAGCTAAAGCTTTTGTGTAGGTATAAGTGTTGGGTCGTTGGCCTATCAGTTTGGGAGTCAGTGCGGACACCAGTTCATCATCCATCCAACTGGGGACAAAATTAAGACATGATAGAATTTACAGGTGCCAACAGAGGTTTATACATGCTCATCATAGCCAAGGAAATCATGATTTTGGCTTGCAATGGTTTATTTGAACCTTTTCCCCCCCTTGTGTGGAATGGCTACACAGTATACACTGTTATTAAGTTTAGAATGGAACATTATTTGGAATTATGCTAACCCCCATATTGCATAGTTATAGGTCCAAAATCATACAAACAACCTCACTAATGTTTGTCCCATAGCAAAACGTTCACCTCTAACAGACATGTTTTGTAGCCATCACAAGCTTCTGGCATAATTTTAGCTGGACATTTAACCACTCAGATTGACAGATAGGGTTTAAACTGGTAGATTTCCCGGGAAGTATCCTTTTTTTAAGCATAGCCCGTAAATCGGAAGATCACCAATTAGCACCTGAAATTTTACTAAGCACACCTGAAGCACCCCTCCATGAGCTGTCACCTAATCGTGGTGGAGGGGTTTGAGTGTCCTAATGATCCTAGGCGCTAAGTTGTCTGGGGATTTATGCCCCTAGCAGGGTCACTAATGGCAAACAGGTCCTTAGGTGAGGGACCAGACCAAGGACGGTTCAGAGACCCCTTATGACGAATAAGAAAAATGAATTCAGCTTTCCTTTGCCCGGACATGGGTTACCGGAGCCCTGAGCCAGGCCTGGAGGTGGGGCTCAAAGGTGAGAGTCTGGTGGCCCGGCCTGCAAGCCATGTGGGCGGGGCCAAAGTTGTCGTGCCTTAGAGCTGGGTGGAGGCCAAAGGGCGGTACCTTGGCGGTCTGATCCCCAGCTACAGAAACCGGCTCTAGGGACGTGGAATGTCACCTCTCTGACAGGGAAAGAGCCTGAGCTAGTGTGTGAGGCAGAGAAGTTGGACTCTCATGCACACATAGCTTAGGCTATGGTACCAGTCCTTTCGAAAAGGGTTGCACTCTTTCATTCTGGAGTTGGGGGACGCAAAGCAGGTGTGGGCCTACTTATTGCCCCCCGCCTTAGCGCCTATACATTGGTGTTCACTCTGGTGGAAAAGAGGGTAGCCTCCCCCAGCTTTCGGGTGGGGGACGGGTCCTGACTGTTGTTTGTACTTATGCACCAAACAGCAGTTCAGAGTACCCACCTTTTTTTGGAGTCCTCGGAAGGAGTGCTGGAGAGTGCTCCTTCTGGGGACTCCATCGTTTTGCTAGGTGACGTCAATGCTCACATGGGCAATGAAAGTGAGACCTGGAGGGGCGTGATTGGGAGGAACGGCCCCCTGATCAGAATCCGAGCGGTGTTCTGTTGCTGGATTTGTCCATAACGATAAGTGGATGTATTTTGAGGGTTTTCTTGGAACGTCTGGCAGTATCCCCTTTCAGAAAGAGTTTCAACTCCCCCCTCCGGTAGGATCTCGCCTACTTCCCGTGGGAGGTGGCGGACATTGAGTCCGAGTGGACCATGGTCCATGCCTCCATTGTTGCGGAGGCCGACCAGAGCTGTGGCCGTAAGGTGGTCGGTGTCTGTCGTGGCGGGAACTGTTCTGGACAGAATTTCTAGGCGGAGCCGAGGTGTTCAGAGCGTCCGGTTTGGTGGTCTCAGTATTGCATCCCTGCTTTTTGCACATGATGTGGTACTGTTGGCTTCTTCAAGCCGCGATCTTCAACTCTCACTGGAACGGTTCGCAGGCGAGTGTGAAGCGATTGGGATAAAAATCACCACCTACAAATCTGAGACCATGGTGCTCAGTGGGAAAAGAGTGGAGTGACCTCTCCGGGAGATCCTGCCCCAAGTGGAAGAGTTCCAGTATCTTGGGATGCAAACTCTGTATCAGTCCGTCGTGGTGAAGAGGGAATTGAGCCGGAAGGCAACCATTCAGCATGACTACAATGCTGAATCCATCACTGAGATGAATAAAAATGAATAAATAAATAAAAAAATTAATTAAATCACCCTAAACCCTTCTTATTGGGCTATGGAGTCATTTGCATCAGCAATGCAAATTCAGTCCAATCCTCTCAAAACATACATGTCATCTGATAACATTGACTAGCTGCTAGCTAATGTACTTGGTAAAAGTTCAAATGAACTTACTCCAGAGCGTCAATGAGTTTGACGTACTCTACTGGGGGAGGATAGACCATTTCCTCAATGAGCTCTCGATCACAGTTGGCATAGGCTGTGGATACATGGATGAAGATTTCTAGATGCTCCATCTTACGGGCCAAAGCGAGCATCTTCTGGGTAGCCAAGACATTCAACTGCATTGCATCTCTAAGAGGAAAGTTTTAGAAAGGTTAAAAGTAAAAATTCAAAAACACAATCAGAGCAAGGTCAACTGTACTGTGTGTCTCGCTGAGTTGCTCGGAACGGAATTCTTGCAATAAAATGAGCTACCACTTAAATCATTCACTGCCAGACATTTTCAGACCCTCTTTTACTCTAACGTTTGGAAAAAAAATAGAAAAAATATAAATAAGTTCCTGGGATTGAATGGCTGGACTGTGAAAAGACAAGTAAATTCGTCAATGGGAGTGAATTTCGTTAAAGGCATGCACGATAATTCAAAATTATATAGGTCTGTATCTGTAGACAGCAAAAGATTAAGTTCTTTATAATACGTATACGTCGTTGGAGACAAAAGGCAATTGGACAATGTGGTACAAAAACATAGCAGCCTTACCTGTTCAAATACCTAACCAGACCTATGACTAGGGGTGGGCGATTTGACGATATTAGATCGTTAAGTGGTTTAACGCCTTCACGATCTCATAAAGCCGAAAGATCGTTTGATTGTCTACATGGCAAATTCTAAACAGTTTAGCGTCATGACGGCGCAAAGCCGCGCAAAGCTAAAAATCTAACACATGAATCATGATATACATTATTATTCTTACATCAACGCAAACATTTTTTTTTTCAAGAATATGTTCTATGCAAGCACACTAGTTGAAACAGGGCATTCTGAGAAATATTGCATTTGTGGGATATAAGTTAAGCAGCAAAATGAACTGGTTTTAGCCATCTCTGGGGGTCGGACCTTTTGTCTTCTGTCGACTGAAAATGACATCACAACTGCTCACAACGACCAATCACAGCTCAGAATCGAAAACAGGTCAGCCGTGATTGGTCGTTGTGAGCAGTTGTGATGTAATTTTCAGTCGACAGAAGACAAAATGGCCGCCCCCAAAGATGGCTAAAAACCACGGCATTTTGCTGCTTATGCACTATTAACGCAAAATTTAATCAGAATGTCGTGTTTCAACTAGTGGTCCTGCTGGGAACATATTCTTAAAAAAAATAGTTTTGGGTTGACTTTCTTTGACTTCCTTCCTTTTTATTGCAAACTGCATTTCAAGGTCTTTCATTCTTGGCATGGCTTTCTAACTGTGAGTATTAAATAAGCTTGTACAACCGTTTCGGTGAAACTAATGATTGTGTAAAGCATTTGAAGTATGCTGAAAAATACTGTTTGCAATGAAAATACTCACTTGAGTGGCTCATTGAAGCGGATGGTGGCGGCACAGTGGAAGACAATGTTGACGGTTTCAACTAATAAACTCTGATTCTCCTTACTCAAATCCAGTTCTGGCTTTGTGAGGTCACTGCTCACTGCAATGATCTTCTCTGCAAAGCATGGCTGTTCGTCTTGCAACCTTTCAAACAACTAAGACCAAGACATATTTTTATTAAAATCAAAACAAAAGCACAGTCATCCTTGATCTGAAACATTTTGAATAAGTGCCATTAAAGAACAGGGCTGCACTGGTGCGCCACACTTTTGTTCTTGGTTGCACCAGCGCTTAAGTTGTACCAACATTTTTGAACGTATCACATTGACAGAGCTGCCAACCAATAGAAATTCCCTTCCTGAAGAATTTATTTGAATTTTCCGATTTTTACATTTCTGTCAGGAACGTTACAGCGGGACTGCACGTGGGAGTGTGTTTACGGTACCTGTTTAATATTAATGCTTCGAAGACTAAATCAGTCACAAAATGATTTACTTAGTGACATTTCAACAATGCACACTGCATACATACATCCGCGGACACACAGATTTTTTAAATAAAGGCAAACATTTTCATATGAAGTCATTTTCAAGGACCAAAATAAAAACAAATGATTAAAAATATCAATCACCGTAGCTACACTTCAACAAGCCGTGGTTTGTTATCCGACAAGTATTAATTACTATTATGACGGTTGGGCATAGCGTTTACCCATCCATCCATTTTCATAACCACTGATCCTAAATAGGGTTGCAAGGCTGCAATAAAGTTGTCGTTAGTTTTTGTCTGTGCATTATTGGATATACTAATCTGGCGATGAACCTTGACTTTGTGCAGTTACCTTTGTTTCTTGATGTACTGAAGTGTGGGGAATCCGAGAATATTGCCTTGGATCTGGTGTCGGCGGTAGAGAGGCTCGATAGCAGAGTTTGAGTGCTAGCATTTATCTTTGCTAGCATTTATCTTAGCCTAGCCATAACAAGAGTTGGCAGCTTTTGTTTGTTTCCTCCGCCGCCTATGGCACCTGACAGACCCGACAACAATCCACGCAGGTCCCGCTCGTCGGGCTCTCTTGTCCGGGATGTTGCAAGTGTGGTAAAAAGGCGCAAGAATTTATCAATTTTACTGTAATGCAATGTCGACTAAGTCCACACAATTATAGTAGCCAGCAGCCAAGGTAAAAGTACAGTTAAAAATGAAAAGGCACGGCTCGGTCGTCATCACTGTCCGACGTCCAAGCCCTCCAGCGGCTGCCTGAAGCTGCCATGCCTGAAGCAGGGCCACGACCGTCGAGCTGGGTAACCGCCGAGAAGCCTCGGCTGCGGCTCTCGTTCAAGAGAATGAGACCCATCCAGCGGTACATGCTCTCTCGACAATGTTTTACCCCAAGGTTCAATATTTACAATAAATGTGTTTTAGTAGAGTCATGGATGCGTTGTTTTGTGCACTGGTTTTATTTTGGCGGGCCTAGCTCTTTTCCGTCTTGCTTGTTTTCGGTTGCCACTTTATTTCAGGGTGGGAGGGGCTCTTCTGGAGGACACCCACTCACACCTGCAATCCATATGCAATGAACTAGGTCTAAGAGCCAGTCAGATCAGCATGCAGGTGCCAAATGATTCCCGCTCCAACAGCGGTACTTTGGCTAACACTACAGTTTGAACCTTATTGTTTTTCGTGTCTAATTCCCCTTTTTTTTAAAAATATTTTTCTTGTCACCAGTTCCTACAGAGGTTTTGCTGCTGAGCCCCAATCCAAGCCTCATCCTTCTTGTCACCCCAAGACACACTTTTCTACAGAGGACCATCACCTGTCACCTTGCCACCTGGCTTTACAAGGCGCTATTGGCATGCTTAAAAGTTGCGTTGATTACATGTTTGGTTGGGATCATCCCAACATACAAGAAGGCGACCCCCGAGTCAGATTCAAGTGATCTTGAAGCCGAAGAGTTATTGCATTGTCTTGTCCCATTTGTGCTTGTTCTTATATTCTGAGGACCTGACATTGTAAGGGCAGGCGTACATTTACCTAAGATCAACTAATTTATCCTCCCAGAGAGCCTTTGAAATGTACTGACAGGGCGCCGCCAGATTTGGAGTATGAAGAAGACATGCGGCGTGAATAATAGACGTGTGCAGTTGGCTCTTGTGCCTCGCACACCTAGCGCCAATGGCGCCTAAGAAGGAATTATTTAACATGTTTGATATTCGGCGCAGACGAGAGCAGATGGCGCCTTGTGTGCGCTGGGCTTCAAACCCTACATCTCCGTCGTTAGCGTCTCTCACGCCGTCACGCATGGCAAAAAATGAAAGCCGCTTGCAACAGAGAGGACTTCTCCTCAGCATAGCACCTTAGCTGTAGGATGCGCCGATACCCGCCGCCGACAACAAGGATTTGTTTTGTACGACACCAATGGATCACCATACCTTTGGCTACAATGCAGCACAGGATCCTGGTTAAATTAGGCAATTTTAATTTTTTTGACGTTTTAGAAATTATAACAGCTGCAAGCGTTGTGATTTCCAGCTCAAAATTTGGCTACGAGTCCAGTCTTTATTTATTACTAGGGATGTAACGATTCAGTCAAGCCCCGATTCGATTTGATTTTTCTTTAATCGCTACCATCCTTGTCTCTGTGCGATACTGTGGTGCTGCAGCCTTTCGCAAATGCAATTTGTTATGATGTTTGGCCCAAGCGTCGAAAGTAGGGCTGACACAAACTATTATTTTGCTAGTCGCCTAATCACCAAGAGTAGTTCTGAGTTGTACTAACACTATGAAACTACCTATAATTACAAATACTTGTAAACGTTTCAATTTTTTGGGCACCAATCTTTTTTTTTTAATGCTGTGGAGAGTGAAATCAAATGACGCACTGTGCTAAATAAAACAAAACACGTTTATTGGTTTTTATTTAACCTTAATCCAAAACATTTTATTTTGCTTCTCTAATATGCATAATTTAATCGACACATGTGGTATGCACCTGAACTGGAAACAAAAGAAAACTTTGCAACCTTTAGCAATCTAAATTAGTACATTCTAACTAGTCGGTATGTTATGCCTTTTACTGTTAAGGTTTTGTGGAAAATAGGTCATGTCGCGTTAATTTGGAGTGCAGAGAGTTCCGTTTCCTAAATGCAACACTTGGTGCGTAGTCACAGTGACCGTTAGCACGTCCTACTGCTGCTCGATGTTCGCTGACTAATGCCTCCATAATCCGTAGAAGACGCTACAATATGTTAGAGTACCACAACAGGAAATGCACGGTACCCTGTGAGTGCCAACTAAAGCTAGCTTCCAGAAACGACTGTCCCAATGTGAGAAATATAATCGGGTATCGATTGCTGAAGCTAGCGCTAACTCGGGAGCCATGACACCATTACCCACAATGCTTCTATTTACATCACGGTTGACCCGGATTACCACTACTGCGCATGTGCATCGTTGTTGTAGACAAGCAAGAGTGTAGGCTGTGAGATACGCGAGGCATTTTTGAGTGAAAACCACAACAGCAATTAGTTAGATATGTGAAAACACGACGCGTCCACTGTTAAACTTAGCTGTCGACGAATTTGATCGTTTAAGTTGTCGCGTTCGTAATCTAGTCTTGACAGTTCTAGTGTCAACCTTGTATCCTTAAATATATATCATGTAATTATAAACATAAGATTGATAAAGTCATAAGTAAATCTTGATTTTTACAAGCAATGCTTCAGTGTGTGATGCAAGTTGTGCAAGGAACTGACCTGGATGGCACTATTTTACACACAATCTTAAATCACAGTTTAAGAACAATAATAAAAATAAAATAAAAACATAGTGCTACTTAAATCAAACAAATGTGTGTTAAATATTACACATTTCACTACTGCTAACACAAACACACATATGACAAGGATTAATGTTCGTGTAACTTCATTCATTAAATCCACTGCACCAGCAATATATCCTGGGAAGTTGGGTACCGAAAAGGAAGTTATGTTTTTGAACAACATATTTACAGTTCAATGTTATTTTATGCATGATATATTTTTTTAATTAATAAGCCAATTAATCGCTAACGGGTATTTTTTTTCTGTCAAAAATTGGCATCGGCCTCCAAAAAACCATATCGGTCTGGCCCTAGTCCTGCAGTGTCTGGCCACCCAAATAAACAAACAAGAAAGGATATATTTTGTCATCTGCCCATTTCTCACTTGACTTTGGAAGTTTCACTATACTACGTGACCAGGTAATCCATCGTAAAGCTGACTTGTTTTTCCTCATATGTTCCCATCCTACCACACTCCTGTCCCCCAAATTAATGCATGGTATCTTTGGATCGCAGAAGCGCTTACTTACCTTGCTGCTGATCATGTCAGTAATTCGGGCCTGAGGGCTCTGGCCAGCCTTTGACCTGACCATCACATAGACAGCATTAACTCCTGGGCACGACCTTAGAAGCTTCTCCAGCATTACCTATAATAGTCATAGCGGAAGGGGTATAAATATATCTTTCTTATCACTACATAAGTCAATAATACAGACAATAAAATGGAACATATTGTTCTTGTCTCAGCCATATAGAGATTTAATTATTTGTGGAGCAGTATGTTCCTAGATTACTTTGTGGATCACTTACTAATTGGCTTGAACAAGAGAAAAGTTTTACTTCTTGCTACTACTTCAAATACGTACAATTTAACTGTATTTCAATTTAATTTGAGCTATTTTGTTGGTCTTTTTCTTATGTCATGTTGAAAAAAAAGAATTCAATCAATCAAGAAAAACAAAATTAAAAGGCATCTGTCCTTGAATCGCATTAGGCTGTCCAGGATGACTCTCATGCATGCGTTAGTACTAACAGCTCGTACAAATACTTACAGAAACGTTGCTACATGCAAAAATTATCTATCCATATCTATCTGGAAAATGCATAGGGGACTGGGTGCTGAAGCACCTGCCCTTGATGCTCAAGCTGTGCTTTTGCCGATGCTGTTTTTTGTGTGCATGTGAAAGCCTGTCTGTAGCTTTTCAAAAATAAAACTTAACCACCTAACAATAATTTATAGATAAATAAAATGACATTGACACCCTTGGACACAGACGTGGCCTGACATCATGCTCATTGGCTTGGCGCTTCTCCTGAAGATCAGTTGGTTAAACGTTCACTTTATATTATTCAATTTAAATAGTCTCACAATACACAAAATCCAACCATGAACTGTTGTAATGCTTAATGCAGAAACTCGTATAAATCTATTTAAATGAGGACATATCACTGATTGTGTTAAAGTGCGAACTACGGTACCTTAAATTGAAAATGTATTGAGAGGTTTGGTAATTCTTACCAACCTTTTGTTCTATCTATCTATGCATCTACAGTGCATCTATCCATCCATCCATCCATCATTGAGGGGGCCGCCTTAGGGACAGTTCGAAAACAGCGTGTCTCTCTTGCGTTGTTCGGCGAGTGGAGAAGAGGAGGGGATCCTCCAACAGATGGAAAAAAAAAACGTTTGAACGCTGCTAGTTAATCTGGTGACGGGTGGTTTTGTTATTTTTTGGGCCAATGCTAAATGCTATTTTGCTTGACAGTTCAACAGCTGTAAACAAGTCAATGCACTTAGCATTATCCAATCTTTTTAGCTCGGTCCGGGCACGTATTGGAAGCTGGCTGTGTTGTTTACTTCGCTGTGATCCGGTCCCATATTGTCACATTGGGGATACGCCGCCAGAAAAGATCAGTTTAGGTTGGATCTAACCGGCGACTGCAAGCATTAGACTAGTAGGACTAACTTTCAAAAGCAGGAAGTAGTTGTAGTTCTAGTATCACGAAAACATATGCCTGCCAGTGATTACATGCGGATGACAATGAAAACATGCACGTTACGGTAAGTAGGAAGGAATTTAAAATTACGTTTACCTCTCGGTCCCACAGACCGCAATGTTGTTGTCCCACATTGCAACAATGGAAATGCGCCTCCAGAAATAGCATGCATTGGGCTAGTAGGACTAAATTCCCTATGGTTCTTAGACACAGGATGTACTTGAAGTAGTAATAAATAAATTTGACTTGACTCCTAGTCACGGTATGACAAAAACATATTGACACCTGCTAGCGATTAGATGCGGATGAGAATGACAACCCGGACGAAATAGGACGGAAAATTGAATTTAAGACAATGAACTGAAAAGCCGATATTCATCCATACATAGGGTGCACTGCATCACAAGGTGCACTTTTTGAGAAAATTAAGGGATTTTGAGTCTGCCTTAAGCCTGGTGTACATGAGGGGCCTGCCTTCATCCCCTGCCTTATCTGGATAAATAAAGGACAAATAAATAGGCCATATCTTTGTCTGTTTAACACTATGGATTTATATTTAGCACAGTAGCATGCGTGAGGTGTCAGAGTCCGAAAATTAAGGAGCTTATTGAACAAGAAAAATAACAGTAGTGATTCCTTGCTGCTATGTTAACATTTTACTGCACAAACTTGTATTTGGGAACTTAAGTGGTGACTCATACAAAGTCGCCTCACTGAGAGGGAGTAGAACAAAGTTGGAATGATTTTTAAGATTTCTGCCTTGCATTTAACAAAAAAAACGCCAAAATGATAAAGTCTTTTCCTATGCACACATCCACAGGGTAGAAAAAATAATTTCCGTGTTTAAAATGTTTAATCAAGGGACCTGTGTGTGTGCAAACTAGTTCTGAATTATGCTATGGAAGTATTCATAAAAATATCACATATTTAAAAAGTAAGAAATGCATTTCATTAAGTATACAGTCATATGCCACGCTGACACCGAAATCTGCTTATGCTTGATCCACACATTGGTTGAGTCAGACCTATTGACTCCCTGCCAACTCAATTACTATTGTACCTTTCCCATGAAGCCAGTTGCTCCAGTGATCAGCACATTTTTGCCTGCATAGTATTCTGGTATGTTCATCATGTCTGCTGAACTCCTCATCACCACCACTCCTGTTCAAAAAGAACAACAAAAATCAAAAAGGTATTAGAGTGAAGAAAACATCTCGAGTTTTTTTTCCGATGTGGAGAAGTTGCTGTATAGAGGGCCTTTTTATTTAGCACTGCCAGACTCATTTGAAACATACGTTTGTCTTGTTCCCAGTCGAAACTTGGCACATGCAGCAATAGCCAGAGGGCAGCCTGACTGCCAGCAGATGGGTTAATAAAGTTCGTGTACACAACACAAAAGATAATCAGCATTTGTTTGCTTATAGAAGATAACTTTCAATGGGATATGATAATTATTTGTACGGGGTCTTATCAGTAAAATGATGTTGGATTTTCAAGAAGACAGACACTGTCCAGCTGATAACAGACCATTTTGAGATACCTTAAATAAATATTGACACACCATTATCGCTTTTCTCCACAAATCTCTTCATGTTCACTACTTAAAGGCTGTGGATGATCATGAGTATTATTAATTCCTAATCACTTGTGAATTAAAAAGAAAACAATATAAAGTATATGCTTTCTTACAAACTTTGCATATTACTCAATTTTATTGTAACCCTTTTTAGGGCAGGGAACCATACTTAATACTGTACTTAACATTGAGTCGAATTAGGCACCATCACGTGAATAAAGGTTATGATCCAGGAATGGTACATGTCATTATTAATATTTAAACAAATAAACATACCATAATGAAATACAATTTAAAATGTACAATGACTCCATTTTGAATTTAGTATGCACTTTATTTCTGTAGTTGAAATGGTTAACTGGTTGGTTAGAATATATGTTAACATTTTAAATAAAATAAGGAATATAATTTCTTTATTATTATTATTGTTTTAAATAATAACATGCTTTGCAGGCGGCCCAAGGATATAAATATGTTGCCAAAATTCTGTTACATTTTTAGTCCTGACACCATACTGCAATGCAATTTTAAAGAACGCTCCAGCATGACAGTTCACATTATAATCACAAAGGTTACTCTGTAAATAGCACTGTACCTAGTTGGTCACTATTCAAATGGATTAGTGGAAATAGGTTGTTATTGCAGAAGCCAATCTACACGGATATGAAAAAGTGGAAGTCATATTTTAAGTTCCGTTTGTACGTTAGTGAGAACTTAGACAAGAGAGTGGTGCATGTAAAGAGTATAAACACAATCAACAAAACGACATTAAAATCACTGCCACCATTGCTTTCATTGCAGTATGAATAAAACACGACTTTCCGTTCATTTGAGTAACCATAGCAGCTCATCTTTGGCTGTGCAGGCTCACTGTCCCTTGTGGGTGTCATTAACATTTCTGTGACAACTAACGACGAGTTGACATGAGGCAGATAGTAAACGTGACCTTTGCGGATACAAGCAAGGCTGGAGCCAAGGCAACATTTATCTACAAGTAAATAGGGCGGGAATAGAGCCAGTTCACCTCAAAATGCCTACACGTTGTAAAATGGGCTGAGAAAAGTAGTCTGAATTATACCACAATATGTGAATTAAAACAGAAAAACAAGAATAAAAACATAATTTGCTGTTTACATGCTGCATTTATTTGTGCAATCTGGAAAAAAATTAATTCTGTTGAACGGCGCCAACATGTTTCTGTGTGCCCTGATTTATTCAGCACACAAGAGACAGACTCTTGCAGGGAAACTGTCTGACATGGTCAAAAAGTTGGCCTTCGAAGACCAAGTCATGTCTAGCTAGTGTACAGGCTAAAAACAAACCAGAAGTGTCATAGAAAGCAGGGTAATCTTAGGTCTGAACTACTGTGACCTTTAATGGGGTGTCTATTCTAGAGCTAATGTAGCTTACAGTTAGCCAGACAGGCAGCAAGCTGATCCTTGATGTCATATTCACGCTCTCAATAATTCATCACTTCGATTATATATTCATCCATCCAGGCACAACAGCCTAGATCACAGACCGAGGAAAGTTTGGGACTCAGAGGCACATTGCTTGCGCTTGGCTGAGAACAAGAAGGCTCAAGTTTCTTTTGGGGTGTTTACGCGCTAACAAATCAGCTCACTTATTTAAATCTGTCAAGGTGAAAACTATGAAAAGAACACTCAAGAGTTGGCTCAATATATTCAATAAAAGGAACAGCGCCAAGGCACGCGCTCATGAAGTCAAGATTCAATATCACACACAGAGCACAAGTCCATAACAATGTGCCTATTGAGATACGGTATTGTCACAAGGCTCGAATTGCACGCGACTTGTCTAGACTTGTGTTATATGTCAAATTAGCTTCTCTAGTTTAACAAAGACAAACAGCTAGAAATTAAGGGCCACTTTTCAATCCTAAAAGAGACCAGTTACAGTACTGTATGTACAGTACAGTAAAATCTATGCTTAGAACTATGTAAAACACTAGAGCTGCACGGTTTTTGAAAATAATCTAATTGTGATTCCTCAATATAGCAATTGCGATTTGACATGTGATTACCGTATTTTCCGGACTATAAGTCTTTTTTTTTTTATTGTTTGGCCGGGGGGCGACTTATACTCTGGAATGACTTATGTGTGAAATTATTAACTCATTATATCGTATCCCTTTCCTTTTCAAGGTCAGCAAACAATACACCAAACAACCACGGGAGGGCGTTCTAAGGCTGCATGTAAACATGCATTACATATTGACTTGACAACGGGCAGAATAACCTGTAGTGTATATCATTTCACGTTATTGTAACCCACTAAGAAACATAAAAATAAATCCTAAAAGCTATTAAAAATGCATGAATAATTTAAACGGTTGGCAACTCATACTCCAGTGTGACTTATATATATTATTTTTCTTCTGTATTATGCATTTTATGGCTGGTGCGACTTGTACTCCAGAGCGACGTATAGTCCGGAAAATACGGTATTTTTTTCAAGTTGGGTATTTTTTAACAAATACTAACAATAAATAAATCTGTCTTACAATAAACACTATCTGATTTATTGTACATAAATGTGGTCAAAAAGCCCTTTTGGGTGGTGGCCTGACCATGTTGGGTAGGCTCTGCCAGAACCAGCACTGGTTAAAAAAAGTCAAATCAAAGAGTTTGGAGTTGTTAAGATACTTAACACTAAGACGAGCAATCTTTTAAGCGTTCACTATGACAACTTCAAACAAATGTGACATAAAGCCAGTAATCCATAAATCACATAATAATAACAATAATGCAAACAAATATGTGACTTTTTCACTTTAAAGAAGTCAACCCAAACATTTTTTTTTTCAGAATATGTTGTATGCAGGCCCACTAGTCTAACCACGGCATTCTGATGAATATTGCATTCGTGGAATATGAAAAATCCACCTGTTTTTACCTAGCTGAGACATCGCAGTAGTTCAGGCTCAGATAATGACCAATCACGGCTCACACATGTGAGATGGCTAAAAGTGGATGCATTTTGCAACTTAACTTATATTTCACAAACGCAATATTAATCAGTAGGGGTGTAACGGTATATGTGGGTGTATTAATTAGGGATGGGAATTTCGACTAATTTGCCCGCCGACTAGTCTCAAATTTGATTTGCGACTAGTCGACAAAACTTGAAATTGAATACATATTGAATTCACAGTTTAAAATGCAAAGGTTGTGTGTATTTAGGGGCTATTTTAGCCCAAAAATTCAGGACAGTTTGTTCATTTCAATTCTATTGATGTAACAACAACTGACTGAATAAAGGTGAACAATTGAAAGAGAAATACATTTCTGATACATTTGCCAATGCAATGCATGGCATTTATTATGAATAATGTAATGAGTAATGGTACCGACTCCCAGTCCAGCAGGGTCTCATTCGCTAGCACCATGTTAGCTGCATTATCATGCACACAGGCGACGGCTTTATTTTCTAGTGCCCACGTACCCATCACACTCCGCAGGAGAGCAGCCAAGTTTTCAGCTGTGTGTCTTTCCTCCAAGGCGCATGTCTGAAGCACTCAGCTGCGGGGATGTCCTTCGCCCACAAATGACACGTTATCGTCTATGTAAGATTCGGTGGCTATGGACGTCCATCCGTCTGTAGTTATGGCCACATAGTTGACCCGCTCAAGCGCTCGTAGCATCTCCTCTTTCATTTGGATATGAGCATGAGCTGCCGGTGATCAGATGTTTTAATCGGCAATAAAAGGCTTTCATCGAATATTCCGATCACGTAATTTTTCACGAAAAATCATGGGCTAGTATCGCTTGATCGGAGCATCCCTAGTTTCTGATCAGTTATTATTATTAGCGTGATCTTACACACGGGCGCTATTGACTGTTGCATGCGGTAGAGGCTGGCGGCACAAAAGAGGAGCCAGTAAGCCAGAAGCCGTGATAAATCATAAATGCGTGGATAAATGGCGTTATTATGGCATACGCAAATAAGCCAGTTCGAAGGTAACGATAACTCGATAACGATAATCGACAAAAAATATTTTAAATCTGCACTTGCTTCACAGACCAATTGTGGATAGACGGCATTTGTGAACAACATCTCTTTTAAATGACTAAAAATAGCCTCTGCAAAACAATGATATTCTATGACAATATTTAACAAAAAAGAACAAAAAATGATGTATAGACTTACATTGATTTTTGGGAATATCTATGTCATTTAACTGTCTCTGCTGTTATTCCATAATGATGTGACATTTTGAGCTGCAGTAAGAACTGGTGTACCACTGCCAACTACGAGAGCAATCAGAATGAGAAAAAGGTGTTAACTACAGCAATCAGACTGAGAAAAAATGTATTTGATATGTGACGTGTGACGAAGTGTCACCCAGCGAGAGAGAAAAAAAGACGTCATCATGACAACACCCATTCTCATACATTGGCCAACATATTCAGAGTAAAGTTGAATAACAAAACTGCAATTTCCCAAAAAGTGCATTTTCCCACTCATATGGCTCGTGGTGCAACAGAGTTGCTATTCGCCGTTTCATCGACGACAGTCTTGTCAACCCCAAACCCTTTACAGACTACGGACGACGTGTACCCGCGCCTTGCTATTATTCCCCGCTGGACACTCCTCCATACTTGAAACGTAGCTTGGCTGCAGTGCGGACAGAATCACGTGACCGGGTCCTGCCCGCTGATTCGGCGAATGATTATCACTTCCTCCTACTCTGCCGTCAATGCGCACTGATTTATCAGCATTTCCTCATACTTTGCGGCGACTGACTCGGAGAGGCAGTATTAATACTCCATCCACCCATCCATTATCGATACCGCTTATCCTCACAAGGGTCGCGGGGCGTGCTGGAGCCTCTCCCAGCCATCTTCGGGCAGTAGGTGGGGTACACCCTGAATTGGTTGCCAGCCAATCGCAGGGCACACAGAGACAAACATCCGCACTCACAATCACACCTAGGGGCAATTTAGAGAGTCCAATCAACTTACCATGCAAGTTTTTGGAATGTGGGAGGAAATCGGAGAACCCGGAGGAAACCCACGCAGGCACGATGAGAACATGCAAACTCCACACAGGGAGGCCTGGGCCGGTATCGAACCCACGACCTCTGAACTGTGAGGCGGACGTGCTAACCAGTCGGCCACCGTCCCACCATGTATTAATACTCAATAATGTAAAATTACACATCGTGAAAGCAAGATTGACGATGATATCGATAACGATATATAATCGCCAACCTCTACGAGGAAGCAAGCAGTCTTTTTCGCCAAAAACGTCAAACTTAAATAGCAAGATTTATCATAATGTAGCTTCTTCCAGGAACACACCGTCAGAGGTAGTTTAATTATCATGTTTTTATTCATCCAAGTACAACTGCTCGCGCTCCTCTCGCTTGGCGTACAATGCATTCATGAACCTCGGAAACATCACAACTCAGCAACACAAATCCGACCACAACACAGATAACCCAATTAGTTACAATATGTTGTTGAACAGTCAAAGATTTCAATGCCTAAAAAGTGTATACAATTTCATAAAGACTTTTTTAAAGTTCCTGTATTTCTTCATTACAAAAAGAGTTTTGAGATCCATCCATTATCAATACCGCTTATCCTCACAAGGGTCGCGGGCATACTGGAGCCTATCCCAGCTGTCTTCGGGCAGTAGGCAGGGGACACCCTGAATTGGTTGCCAGCCAATCGCAGGGCACTCACAATCACACCTAGGGGCAATTTAGAGAGTCCAATCAATTTACCATGAATGTTTTTGGAATGTGGAAGGAAACCGGAGTTCCCAGAGAAAACCCACGCAGGCACGGGGAGAACATGCAAACTCCACACAGGGAGGCCGGAGCCGGGATCGAACCCACGACCCCTGAACTGTGAAGCGGACGTGCTAACCAGTCGAACACCGTGCCGCCAGAGTTTTAATATAGTTAGCAATAATTGTTTTGTTATTGTATGCACTTTTTTCATCACAAAAAGTGTATATATGTACTGTAATGACAACTTGTCTTTAACTTGAATGCTTAGATGTGTCATAGGCTGTTGCTGCTGAGTGTTTAAAGATTTAAGTGTCTTACAATTATAATAATTTACAAAATTAAGACATCTTTAATGTTACTGTATTTTTATTGTGGTGTAATTTCTTAGAATATCACCCAAATGGTTCGCTTTTATTTTTTTTTCTAAAAAAATGTACTGTTTACTTGTCATCTTGATGGCGGCACAACATGGCAGCCTCCTGTAGGGGAGGCGCACCCTATGTAATATAATTAGCAATTACTAGACCTACGATTATATTTTTAAAATGCACGTTGATGTGATTGAACATATTTTTTTGCATATTTCTAAAATTATTAATGTTTTTTTTTTTTTTTAATGAATGAGCATTGAAAAACCAAAACATTCTACACGTTGTCTCTTTAAGGACAGAACTCATCAAGACGCTATATAAATAAATATATAAAATATACAAACATAATAAAGCCTGCTGACCGACCGAAATGAAGCAGAGGTTTGGGGGGTTAAATATAACATTCTATTACATGGCAATGTCGATTTGAATTTCATTAAGTCGGGATGTCAAATTCAAGGCATGGGGGCCAGATCCAGTCCGCCAGATGATTTTGTGTGGCCCACGAAGGCAAATCATGTTTCGACTGCATGTAACTGCAAATGTGTTCACTTTTATTGAGAGACTTTCAAACAATTTACCAATTGTTACCAATGCCCCTTTTAAATATAAATAGGAAAAAACTGTTGAACAAACGATATTCTTCACTGGCTTCGTTGTGTATTTCAGTCATCATGGCACCCCGAGGGTAACCTTAACTACCTGTACAATACAATACAAACATGAGTGTGACAACCCTGGATTAATTGTTCATCCCTAACAAACACATTTTCGTGGATTACTTTGGGGTAATGAGAACGATGACAGAGTTTTATACGACCATACATTCAGTACGAAATACTCAACCTATCAAAACTGACAGTATTTGCATTTACCAGACCTCGTGCATGCATGTTTTAGCTATGGAAACTCAGACCCCAGCAGACTGAAGCCACTGGATCCCGTGATTCCAATTCTACCGCGATGCCTCGCATCATTACCACACCATTAAGCTTGTGGAGTTCCACTTCCACAGCTAGGCGTATCACACAGCGACTATTTGCCAGCATTCCCACCAAGCCCCAAAGATAAACGCGCTTGCCACAAACGCTTCATGCATTTTCTGCCTTCGCCTGAGCCGCTGCTCGCAGAGAAAGTTCAACAGCTGTCTTACCACAAAGAACAATTCAAATTACTGTTGAACACAAGAGCACAGCGGTGGCTGCAAAAGTGGCTTGGAGATTGATAGGGGCATTTTGGTCTCTGTGGTAGCCTAGGGAAGCGAACACAAGCGAGGGTAGGCGGGGGAAAAAAAAAACATGGTTCTTGCGTTTTAAGCATCTCGAGCCGTCTGGCGCACAAGTTGTCGCTAAAAAAAAAAAAAACACCGTTGAAAAGGAGGACTGCGGTTACTGGAGAGAAGATCGGCTCGCAGATGTTGTACAGCGGTTCTACGTACCCAATTGTGGATGTTTCCGGGCTTCCGAACTTGTTGCGCAGCGTCGTGATAACAGGGAAGCGATCGGTAGGTATCGCGAAATTCAACAGTGGTCACTCACGAGGAAGCTGGTCGTGGGGCGGATAATGTGACGTCACAGGAACGACGGGATCCACGGCAAAGACAAAAAGAAGTCCCTTTTTCACACGAAGAACTCATTCGGGTCAACACGTTGGCTCATTTTAATCTATAACTGTACAAATGCTTACTTGGACAAAAACAGCAATATCCACAATTGGGTGTTTTTGATATTCCATAAAGTTAAGTTCAATAAACGGCAATAATCTGGCATCACAGAGGGCGATAATAACTTTTCTGCACAAAGCATATGAAAACCGTTTGTTGCATGTTTTTGTTAAACACGAGTGTTGTCAGTCCAGACCACAGGACCCAAATGCAGAAACATGCAATCAAGATATAATACGTCCGTCATAACGTGATGCTAAAACCGATCAAAATGATTCAAAGCTCAAAGTTGAAGATCACCCCCCCCCAAAAAAAACAAAAACAAACAAACTGTAGCTCAGTATTAATTTCTTAGCACACTGCCTTGCATGTTGATAAAACATAAGTGGGCCCCCTAGTGTTCAGTTGTTTCCTGTCAAATTCAGATGAAAAAAAAACAAGAATCGCATCATGGGTCTTTGCATATTTTTATTACAAATACATTCATAAACAAACCTTGCAACTCCTTCCAATTTTGAAAAACTGACAGTTGCAGCAGGTTGCCTGTTCTTTACTCAATCATCAGTTACGACTTCAAAGTAGCTTCAGGCAAACTCGTACATTTTAGTTACTGCACACAACTCCTTATTTCCGGTCGAACGGCCCACAAATGGATCCACGTCTGTAACAGAAAAAAATGCAGCTAATGCAGCAAAGAAGAGAGTTAAGAAATAACAACTGCACCTTTGTGCTCTGCCTCCCCAAAATTTGGTAGCATAATTAGTGCCTACGCCATATTACTTGTGTACTAATGTTTGCTCTTACCCTTGAGGTTGGCACTGAAGGTCATTGGCACAGGGGCAGTAGTCGCGAGGACCTTCCTGGTCCCAGGCAAGCATGTCCATCAATAGATTGGGTTGGTTTAGGCAGGCCTCCCCCTCCCCCGGTTTGGGGTTGCACACAGGAAATAAAAGCTCTGGAGAGAATAGGGAAGGGGGCAGACTAAAGAAAATCACGCTAGACAAGCACGTGGATTTCAAAACATTCATTATAATATAAGTAGCACATCTAGAAAGCGCACCTGCCTTACAGTCAAAGGTCATCTTTGAGTCTGTGTACAGGTGTCACATGCTCCCTGAGCATGCACTTTTCTCCATTCAGTCCAAAAACATGCATGCTAGATTTTTTTTTGCAAGTTCTAAACAGCCCATAGCTGTGAATGTGAGTGTGAATGGCTGTCTTTCTGTGGTGCACCCCGCCTCTTGCCGAGTGTCAGCTGGGAAAAGCTCCAGCACACCTGTGACCCCTGAACAAAATATGCGGCAGAAAGCCCATGGATAGAACGAGTTGAATCCTTCATGTTGGCCTTCGAGGAAGTCTTACAGAAAAGAGGTTACCTCGTTGGAAGGCACAGCAGAGGTCCAGTTTGCAATCGTTCTGATCCTGACAGATTGTTCCCTCAGTTCCCTCAGTGGCATTGACCGTACACTGGCCCCAAACACACAACTGACTTGAGCAGCACTCCTCATTCTTTGTGCAGGGCTAAGAAAGGAAAGACAATCAGATGTACAAACTGTAATGCAAATAAGTGGCACTGGGGGCAAGGTGTGAGAAGTGTCTTGCTCAAAGACGCAACCAGATGTGGGCATTCCGTCTGACCGGTGCGTCTGTCCGTCACTGACGGACGCATGTTTTGCTGACGTTAGATAGACGGGAAACTTTAAATAAAAGACGAACTAAGCGCAGATCCAAGTGGAATTTTGTCCGTCTGTGTAATCATCACTAACCAGGTGAAGTCCAAACAGACCTCACAGCACATCATTGGCGGGCGCCCGTTTTGCTGATGAGAGATGGAAATGCGAGCCAGACTGCATTGGCAGTATGTAGATCAGGTGGGCGTATGCAGCAAAGAGAGAATCATGAGTTACACAGGCTGACTAGTTAATGAGGTAACTCAGCTAAGATGCAATAAAGAAGTTTTGAATACAGAGACAGTTTTACAGAGAAGTTCTTGTGAGTTAAGTTTTACATTTCTATTTTTATTTTTGGAAAGAGGAGGTTGTGAAACGGTGTTTTGGAGGCCCACACTCCATTTCAGAAGGTGGCAGTAATGCATAAGAAGTTGTTTTCCAACTGCTAAAAGACAGAAGAAGAAGAAGAAGAACAAAAAGAAGACAAATTGGAAGAAAAAAAACATTATTTTATTTTAATGGGTGCTTTATTTCAGTTTTCACAAGGACTAGGAAGAATCCATCAGGATTATACCTTTGTCAACGATGTGAAACTGGATTCTGGTTAAGGTAAGCTAAACTTTAAAGTTAAACTTTTAAGAGTTAAAAAGGCAGCAGGCTCCCACTTACATTTCAATCGCTTGGCAAAGAAGTGTAGGCTATGTCAATTGTCAAAAGTATGTGAGTGTCACGCTGTTTAGGCAGAAAGCCGACACATTATGATGTAGCTAGTGCACTCCATTTACCATTTTATAATCAAATCGGTTCAGATAATAGATGGATGGATTTTTCATCTGTTGGACCTTTTTTGTTTCTGGATTGACAATCGACAGACCTTTGATACTTACTGAAGGAAGTGCGGTTGAAATACCATGATGGACTGACTGACAGACGATTACAGTTTGGTTCGGCTTGAAAAAAGTTTTTTTTGGAAGTTATGACATTACAAGTCCAGCGCGCTGTAACTAGGCATTTTTTTCATTGATTTGATCATGTGTGCACTTTGAAAGGTGTTTTAGATCCTGAATTCTGTCAGTGCTATAAACCTCAGCATTCACTACACCAGCAGTCATTTGTTCCATTGCTCACATAAAAATAGGCTTGTTTAACAGAACAAAGAAAAAGGATAACAATAACAAGACAGACTTCCCACCATATCAGTTGGTATGCAGGGCAGGCACTTGGAACTGTCAATCCTGTACAGGCAATACTTCAGTTCACCACAGTCCTCGTCCACCAGGCACTCCTGTGGTGTGAGATGCACGTTAAGTATAATCATTGATGGGGTCAAAGAAATTAAGCATGAACTTTGCACTACTAGACTGACTGTTTATGCATCTTTTTTGGCATATAAACCTCAAATCTACTGCTGTCTCCTCTTAATCTTCCTTTTGTCCTCCTCCCACCTTTCCTTCTGTGTCTGCTCTGCTGTTATATCAGTATCACTGCTCTGTGCTTTATGCCCAAGTCTCCATATATTAACTTGATTAATATTTCCTGATCATTATGATAATTTTTAATATAGTCCTTCATAATTTCATAACCTCAAACTACCCCGTTGCTGGGACGACATTCTGAGCAATCTCCTGGTAGTTCAAGACTGAAGGGGCAACCACATGTGGGGCATTTTTCTTCAGTATTTTAGTTTTTTTTTCTCTCTTCTTTTTATGAACTCAGAATTCAATAGTTATTTTCTGACGCCATGATTTGTGCCTTATTCTCTCAACGCAAAATAAACAGTGTAGTGTAATTCACCATTGCATCACTTGCATCTGATTTTGGAGTCGTGCGCCCACTGAAACTTGTACATAAAACACACTTGCAGCTGATCGCACTTCATGCTTCAGAATGACTAAATAGTGAGCAATTCTGCAAGGTAAAAAAAAAAAAGAAACAGGCGCAGGCTTTTGGGGTAAAAAGTTACTAATATCTTGAAGAATGAAACACGTATAATGATGAACTTATAATTATGTACTGTATATTACACAACCGTCAATTTACAGTAAATAAAGCACACTTGAATCTACGCCCATATTTTTGCCCAAAACAGCACCAGTTCATGAACTTGACCTTTTAGTGTTTTCTTTTCTCTTTCAATACATGTAGGTGTTAGTATTGCAAATCTAACTAAGCATAATTAAAAACAGTCTCTAATGTCATCTTATATGGAATGTATAAAGTGCAGGAGTCTGGACCGAAAGGTCACCGGAGGGCATTGAACTTTACCAGGATGTCCAAACCCAACACTGGACTGGCGAAATTAAGCGATGTTTTTCATGTGGTTGTTCATTTCAGCAGATGATTTTCTTGAAAAATAAATTCATATTTAGCCCACCTCACATTTTGAACAGATTGAAAAGCCCTCAAAAAATGTGAGGTGTTAAACAGATCTTCTAGCCATTGTCAGTTAGGGGCACACCTAACATTAATGAGAACCAACCTAACTTAACCTATCTTAACTATTTTGGTTAAAGCTAGGTCCCTTGACTACCATATAATACAAAAAGTAGATGATTATCTGAATAAGTCTGCAAATAGCCCTCATTTAGTTTGTTTCTGAGTTTTATCATGATCAGTAACTTAGCTCATGTACAGCCAGAACTGTTGTTCAAACAACATGCATAGAATAAATAGACGTCTATAGACCAGATCATTTTAAAAGAATCATCCCCTCCACTGTTCATATCCTGACTGAGTTTCTCTCAGTTTTTTTTCTCTGCAGCCTTTGTCACGAGGTCTTCTTGAAGTAATAAAAACATACTGGAAACTATAAGTAGGGGCCAGACAACCCTGTAATTACCTCAATGTGGTCCAGACAAATACTGCTGCTGTTAGTCATATATGCACAGTAGCACTTATCAGCCTAGTCTAGTAAATATTTCCCCCAAAGGACTTACTGATAACTCATTAGAAAGTAGGACAAACAACAGCTCAGCGTAATCATCGCCTCTCTCTTTGACACAATATAAAAGTGTGCATATCAATACTTGCATTCCTGCATGTGCGTGATCTTGTTCTCTTTATAAGGAGTGCTACATAAAATATGCAGCGGTGTGTCAGTTCAATTTCCCCTGGAGGGATTTTATTGTGTATAATAAAAAACAGACAGTCAACACCTGACCTCAACCATGCTTGCTGACTGATGACAAATGAAGAGCATACGTTGTGTTAGCCGCATGCTGTAACTGTATGTCAAAACACGTCGTTACAATGCAGTCACGGTGTGAAAGCAGCGCAACCATGAATCCCTCCCAGTAGATCACATTTGGGATTTTGAAATGCTTGTATGTAGTAGTGTATTATTAAAAATAAGTTTCTCGTGTTTGCTCTAAAGGCTGTGTCTTGGAGAACAAAACACAGGATTCCTTAACACTTAGTCAGAGACCATTAGCTGAACTCTACTGCACTGCTATCTCACTATCCCTTGTGCTTTTCGTTACTTGACTACATGTCCAAGTTAGAGGAAAGGAACGCGAAAGACTTACATGATACACACTGTTCCACTCGCCTGAGATCTCCACATGGATACGTGACGATTCTGTGTTTCCTGTTGTCTTATTAATTTCCTTTAAAAGACAAAAAAGAAAGAAAATATATTTTATTGAGCTCTTTACTACTTCTGATACCTAAGCATGTAAGAAGTACCTTGTCAGTTTGAACGCTTATTGTGCCATCTTTCACGGTCTTGGTGTCGATGTGTTGATGATGGTGATTTTCCAGTGACTTGGCACTCTCCGTTTCTATCTGAGAGTTACAATCCACTTGAAAATTGCACACAACAAAAAGACCAAAGTGTAGTGTTGCAACAAATATATTCATTGATAGCAAAAGGAGGGGCCTAGTGACATCACTCACTCGATTTATTCAGATTTATTCTTTATTATTCTTGGGGTTGATTTGCATTGTTGAATAAATTACATCATACTACTTATTGTTGCCCCTCTCGTTAGTTTAATAATGTAACCAATAATAGGGAAATGCCCCTCAGAATTATATTTCAAAACATGCACAACAACAACAAACTAGTTAACTGATGAACGTGCCAGTCCTGAACTAAAGTAGATTAGCATTAATGTTCAGCTTTGTTCTTCACCCGTGTCACAAAAATCACTTCAACTCAGTGAGCCGTCAAATCAACATCAATATGACACCAATGATTTTGATGGCATATTGATGTTGAATTGACATCAGATGCCCACTGGGTCCGTCTACAGTAAAGAATAGTGGGCATTATATGAAATGATATTAGACCTGGTCGACGGCATCCTCCAATAGGTTTTGGGTATCTTCCATCAACTCCTCCACTTCCCGGAACATGTCGTTCAGGCTGACAAAGGCTTGCTCCTGGCTGTCCGGGATGATCATTGCCCGGCTCGGCACGACTCCGACAGCCGCCCACAACAAACAGAGATTGAAAGAAACAAAGAAAAACGCATGGCCGGACATTTCTGCCTCTGTTCTTCCTTGTTGTGAGTCCACGGCGCGCTCAGAGGCGGATGGCGCACTGAGCACCACTGCACACAGCTGGATCGGTTTTATTTGGAAAGTCTGAGGAGTACGAATTCGCTTAAATGACGAGGCACGGTTGGATGCAACGCTTTTTTTCCATGAAGGGCTGCACACGGCTACTAAAATACTATTAGGTATTTTTACTTAAGCCGCGAAACTTGCAAAAATGAGTCGAAGTCAATGAACGGATGGTCCGCAAATAACTATTCATTTAGCTTTTCCACACATTTTGTGTTCCCATACGTATATATTCTTTCAGCGGAGACATCCCTATAACATACAGCAGAGGGCGCTATGGAGGTAAATTTGGTGCAAAAGTAACTTGTACCAAGGAAATTTGTACTTGTAACAAGGAAATGGTAAACATGTATATTCGTTGTGGAAACAATTTGAAGGCGTGTGAAATAATTGTGTATCTGGAAAAAATATTGTACTTGTAAAAAAAAGGAAAATTTGTACCTGTAGAAACGACAGCTTATATGTGTGAAAAAACAAAATTCTCCTTGGTAGGAAAAACGACTTGTAGTTGAAATAAATTTTGTACTTGAAGCAAAATTTAATTTGTACTTGTGGGGAAATACTGATTTGTACCTGTATGGATGGCAATTTGTACTCGCCACTCGAGTCTCGAGTGTTTTTTCTGCTGTTGTACGCACGCGTGACTTTTGCACCACATATACCACTACCATGTGGAGTAAAACAGATTTGTACTTGTCGAGACTCACGATTTGTATTTGTACATTTAGAGGCGGGTGCTGGGGGCCGGGCTAGGTGAAATGCGCCATCTCGACCAATCAAGTGCGGCGGATTTGGGTGGCTGAAGCTCAACCTCATTGGTTAACCTTGGTCGCTGGCGAGCTTCATTTTGGTGTTTGACGCTTCAGGGTAGGTGATGTTTCTTACCGGTTTTTTTTTTTGGTGCCATGCAGGGATATAATTGCATCTACCGCTGTGAAATACTGCGGTTATACTACAACAACAGTCAACACGTGTACGATGGTCCCCTGTGTTGGTTAAAACATTTCTTATCTCACCAACAAACGGCTAACGCTAACGTACGTGCCGTTCACAGGTGCACTCGGTAGTAATTACGGTGTGTGTGCATTGACTTTATATTCTTTATTTGAGTTATGCAGAAGGCTAAACGTGACGCAGATAACATACATACTGAAGTAGGATGTAAATTTCCTTCGGAATTGTTAAGTAGCAGAAGAATGAAGTAGGGGAAAGTGTGCACATTCAGAGGTACTTAGACGCACTGCATTTTCATGGAATTGCGTTACAATAACTATGACAGTCAAACCTCTTACGTGTATTTCTTTGTAGTTAAAATAATTACTTTTTTAATGTATCAGCTGCATTTATCTTTTACTGTTGATAATTAAATTGAAAAAAAAAATGTAAAGACAACAATTTATAGCAACAATTTACCAAAGGCCAGCAGTCATTCAAACGCAGCAAAGGTCGGCAATTTTCACCTTTCAAAACATAATTGCTGTAGGGCTGTAACTAATTCTTATTTTAATAAGCAATTTTATTTAGTAATCTTATTAATCAAAACAAACATTTTATTTCTATCCTTTCATTCTAAAACACGGCTTTCAAATTTTCTGTGCAGAAAATGCTCAAATTCTTTATGATTCAGCGATTAGATTTGTCTTTGGCACAACACAGCATATTGAAAAATGTTGATCATTCTTAAGTAAAAGCAATTGTTTGCAAATGTCTTATTTTTGAAGAAGCAAAAAAATAGGTGCTTTCATCAAAGGCTACATAACCTGAGAATATTTTCTGTTGAGAGGGTGAAAATTGAGGGATTTGGAACATTTTAAACCAAGTATAATTAATCAATTATCATAAAAGCTTAATTTGATAGCTGATTAGTAGATTCATCTTTGAACCTATACGCGATTTTTTTTTCTTTTATGACTCACATGGTTTGCAATTATATCTACTTATCTTCTTTCTAGACAAGGGTATTTCAAAAGCTGAACTAATTAAATTTGGACTTGACAGAATTGAACTTCTCTGTTGAGATGTCTACGCAGCAATCGCCTGCCTCCACTACATGCCGTGCTGCACCAACTGGAGGAAGGTGATCTGAACCTGTCCAGCAGCGTCCACCTTTTCTGCTGTCAATGTCTTTGTTCCCCGCTTACAAGCCCAACAATGTTTTCAAAGATGGCTGGGACAATTATCCAATGAGCACTAAGTGAAATGGTACCGCTAACCAATTGTGGCACATAGGACTGCAGCACAATTTACAGGAGTCTAATGATTGCGTAAGTCCTTTTGAACTTTGGTAAACAAAACATGCAGTTTTTCAGGCAACATAATGAATTATTACACATCACCTACAGGGTTTGCACATCCCCATGATTAACTGGGAAAGTAGTGGCCTTGTGTTCAGTGATTCCAGTTTTTGTGTTCATGTCCCGGAGATTGACTGCCCTTTGAGACCCAAGGAACTGGCTGGACTTCATGCTGCTGTGGACCCAACAAATACGTCCACATGCTTGGGAATAGACAAATATTTAGCAGCAGTGGACACGCACAGCATTGTATGTGTAAGGCCCAGGGCTCCAGACATCTTTTATTTATCCGAGGCATAGGCATAACCGGAAAGTTTAGTAGTGCAAGTAGAAAAATCAGTGGCCACATGAATCACAAATTGATATGCAAAATATATATTCACAATTGCACCCATTTAAACTACGTTACCTACAAATGGATGGAAGTGTGAAGCAAGAGTTAGTCCCTGAAAATAAAACGATCAACCATTTATAACCACAAATCAGCAAATTTATTGGTTACAAATGAAGATATATATTACATTTAATTCTGATTTAAATTTCAAGGTCAAAAATGCCACCATTTAGGGGCATTCTGGAGCCCTGGTAAGGTCATCTGGAGTTTGTCTAATCCCAGCGGAAAAACATAGTACAATCCTTTTGCAACTACTTTTGTTCACGGGCCAAATGAGGATTGCGATGACTGAAAATCATGCAAAACTTGTGTAAACATGTAACTACATTGATTGTCCATGTGACCGAATATTACATATTGCCAACATTCAGTTAAATTTTCAGTATCCATTCAAAATTGTGGCCTGAAAGTTATTATAATTCAATGTATTTTATTAAGTTTATATTATTTTTGTCATTGCTATACCTGTATTTATTTCAATTCCAGTAATGTGAAAAAAGTGCACAAGAAATGTCAAGCAAAGTCTTTATTTGCTTGTGTGACGATTGGGTCATTAGTTGTGTGGCCAAACAAAAAAATAGCTTGGTAAATGTTCTCAAACTGTACAAATGTTTAATAAACTGTAACTGAACTATCGATCACAAAATCAGTACTACTTGGTTTAAACGTTATTTTTATTTTTTTTATTTGTTTCGAGCAAAATTACTCATAAAACATATATGACCTGCATACAAAAAACAAACAAAAAAGACTTGAGCAATACTTAAAGCAGAAAATATACAGGTTCGATATTCAAATCAAATCATTAACGCCCCCAGCACCCGCCTCTAAATGTACAAGTACAAATCTGTTTGGCTCCACATGGTCGTGGTAAATGTGGTGCAAAAGTCACATGTGCGTCCAGCAGCAAAAAAAAACACTCGTGACCCCAAGTGGCGACTTCTTCAACTACAAATTGCCATCCATACAGGTACAAATCAGTATTTCCCCAAGTACAAAGTAAGTACTAGGTACAAATTTTCCTTTTTTTACAAGTACACCTTTTTTTTTTTTTTTTAGGTAATTTTTTTTTTTTCATATACAAAATTATTTCACACGCCTTCAAATTGTTTTCTCTACAAATAGAAATTGCCAGCCTTGGCAGTGCACATGAGCAAATAATTGACGCATGCCTCAGTCCTCCCTTCTGTCTCAACAGCCTCTGATTTTCTAGTTTTAGTCACACCATGAGAAGTTAAGAAATAATAATTTAAGAATAAGATTAGAGGCAAAATGTTCCAAAATAATATATTTCATTTATTTTACTGTCAGGTTATACAGACAGTTTTAACATATGACAAAATGGGTTTTGTCCCTTTTTAAGCACTGCAAACTCTATCTTTAAGTAGAGTAAAAGATGTTGTTTCTATCATTGTGGATATCTAGGCCTGATGTCAGCAGAGAGCTCAAACCACATCTGGCTGCTGACCTTGTAACGTGAAATGATGTCGTTTCTACTTTTCCCCAGTAGTGACAGCTGTCAAACAATGGAAAGTTTGGAGGATCAGAGTTGGCGAGGAAGTAGAAATATCTTTACAACACATTGTGTTTGGAATATACTGACACAAATGACAATCATTTATTATTTATATTATTTAATAATGGAACAGGTGAGAAGGAGAGGATTTGTGGCAAAAGACACACGATTTACGAACGCGACGTGCTGCAGAGGATGGGCAAGACGAGGACTTCTCCTGAGTAAAAGGTTCTCGTGAAGTATGGAACATTCTTGCCAGGATGAACTTTGTTCTTCTTCTTGCACCCTTGAGGAAAACAACACATTTTTTCTGTTCTTGTGGAGTATATACAGACCGTTACTCTCCATGGTGAGCGGAGCAAGCTTTTCAAAGAGAGGACTGTAATCTCTTTAATGACAGTTGCTTTTCCATTTCAAATTCAGAACGCCGGCCCAGAAATATTTTCACAATGACATTGCTCATGCTGGCCTGGCACTGAACCTTCGCGTTATCTTGCATGACAACACTTCCATTGGTCTTCATTGTAAAATAAATTGAATATATGACGAAAGAGTACGATTTCACTCAAAAATATCCATACATAATTAAAGCAATGAAACCCATGCCATGGCACCTGTCCGCGATGAAATAGGTAGCATCACATCCAGCTTTCCAACTTGTCTTTACCGACCACCAGATGGATCCTGAATATTATCATTCCAACATTTCAGCAGCTGGGATTGCTTTCCTGGCCAATATTTTTATTGGAACACTGACTCAATGTATGTACATCAGTGGCTTCCAAGTGTGTGTGGGGTGGGGAGTTAGTGGTGGGGGCCACCTTAGGGGAGGCATCCCTGTCGACAATAGAAGTTCAATGTGCAGTAAAATGTCTTTTGCTGGGCAAAGCATACATGTCAATCAGAAAAAGCCCATCAGACGTTGGATGTACTGTACAGTAAATGGCAAAATCTTCCCTGCACCCCTTGCCCCCCATCAACACAAATTTTTAGGAGCAATCAAATCTATGTGCTTCGCATGTCATTGATGTACATAAAAAATGTAGGAGTCCAAATTGAATGTATTTCTGGTTGTACACTGCAAATCTGCTGGTGTTAATTCAACACCATGGGGTGTTCATTTTAGCATCCTGGTGTTTATATGCATCCACACTGTTCAGTGTTAAAATAACATTTACTTAATAAATGTCCAACACCCAATAGTGTTACAGCAACAAAATATAGTGTCGACACTAACACTGTGTTTATGCCAACACTATACAGCGTGGTGAAAAATACCCAACGGCTCGCTAACTTCAAACATATTGCAAAATTTCAAACACTTTTCTTGTATTAAATCCATTTCAGACAGCTCATATAAAGCAGCAGTAGGGCACAATGTATGTTCTTTCATCATTTTCATGTGGAAAAAAAATGTGTCTTGACCAGGTGTTCCTCATTGTATCGTCAACTTGTCTGTATTTAGTTCCCCGCTTTCTTTCAGTCCTTGTCAGTTTGTCATATGTCAATGGTGTGCTGTCTGTTATCAAGTCAAGTTGTAGTATTTGTTTAGTTTCCTTTTGATCCTTGTTTTGGAATTATTCCAGTGCCTTGTTGGCCTTTTGTTTTCTTTTAATTAAATACTTTAGACTGAACTTGAGTTTGCCTCCTGCTTTTGGGTCCTCCTCCACACATATCATGACAGAACAAACTGACCAAAAAATGGACCCAGCGGGACAGGCATTACCAGGTGCCTTTTGTTTTCTCGGTGAGAGGCTGTGCCGGAGCACTGTGACCCTTGCTGGCATGAGGGAAGCCTCCTGACCCTACGAATCAACATCTTGGCAGCGAAATGGTCTCACCTGGACCATGGGAGCGTCCTCCATCCATTCTATCTACCCAAGCATGTTCCCATTTCGGCAGCGCCAGCCCCGCGGCCGCCACTCGAGCCTGTTCGCGTTCTGGCGGCGCGAGCCTTGCGAGCCCTCCCGGGCCTGCTCCTGTTCTTGTAGCGCGAGCCTTGCGGCCAACGCTGAGCCGAGCCGAGCCTGTCAAGCTTCCGGGATGGCCACCGTACTGGCCCCGACAGCGACCTCTGGTCGGGTATCCAAGATGCCCGCCTGATTGGTGGGCCGTGGTCCCGCCTTCTGCCCCCCCCCCCCTCCGCCCGCCCCCTTTTTTAGGGCCTTTTTTGTTGGACTGGGATACGTCCTTTAAGTGGGGGGTACTGTCATAGTCTGTCTTTTGAGTTTGGTTTTGACCCTAATTTCAAGTTTTTCCTTGTGTTCCTTTGTCTGTCTCTCGTTAAGTTGAGTCCACCTGTGCTTGTCATCCCCGTCCGTCCCTTGTTAGCCAACCAGTCTTGTCCAGTCTAGTCTTGACCAAGTGTTCCTCGTTGTATCGTCAACTTATCTGTATTTAGTTCCCCGCTTTCTTTCAGTCCTTGTCAGTTTGTCATATGTCAAAGGTCTGCTGTCTGTTATCAAGTCAAGTCCCAGTGTTTGTTTAGGTTCTTTTTGATCTGAAATTATTCCAGTGTCTTGTTTGCCTTTTTGCTTTCTTTTAATCAAATACTTTAAACTGTCCACAATGGACCACTTAACCATCCCGACACGTACAGTATTATTGTTGACACTTTCAGAGGTGAAATAACATTCTGGTGTTCATTGGCTGTGACTAATCTTTAATAATGGATCTTGCGAGGTTTTTCTTTATCAGTCAATTTTGACCGAAAACTACAGTCAGCAGTAGCAGCAATAATAACAATACAAATAAAAATAACCAGGCAGCGGATTTAGATGAGTTTGTCAAAAAAGATAAACGTGATGGACACTCTTTCTTACATTAGTTTAAATTATGTACACCGAAAAGTGTACATAAAGATCTCACATTCATATTTTATGTGTCGGTGTAATAAAATGTTACGTGCATGTCCGTGGACTGTGAAAAGCCAATCATTATGATAAGATTGAGTTTTGGATGCAATAGAAAATCAACACCTCCAACTTAAACATACTCACAGACAATTTATTTTTGTTTAAAATTATTTTACATGTTGAAGTTCTTTTGTTATATTACAGCCACGGAACAGTAGCAGCAATAACACTAAGACGAATGATAATAATAACAATAATAGTAATAACAACAACCAAGTAGAAGCAGATCGATGCTGAGAAAGTCTAAAAATGAAAACTAAAATGAGCACTCTTTCCAGCTGTCCCCCAAAAATTCAAGGTAGGAATTAAGCAAAATCAAATTCTTGAGTTTTCAGTCAGATTTGACTAATCTGATGCGCTCCTTACATTGTGTGACCCAAACACAACTGCGGAGAATTTCAAAATAGCAAAAACATGCTGTTTTGGGGGGGTTAAAAACAAAACATCTTATCTGTTAGGAACAAACTTGGAGGTGAACATTTAACAAAACGAGGACAGCCCCACAATTACGAAGATGTAAAAAAAAAAAAACAGTAGCCTCTATTTAGCCACAAATAATGTGCTGTTTGATGTCTTTTGGAGGAAGAGGACGTTTAATGCAAGACTGCAGTCTGCAATACAAGTAGCTTGGCTTAATTCAAATAATCAGCACCTGTTAATTTCAGTGATTATTATTTATAAAAAAAACAACAACAACAAAAAATAAAACTGACAGAGTAGCAGGGACCACCGTGATTTTGGCTGTACTTTATTCATTCATCACACAACCAGTAGATGTATCCACAGCAGTATGTTTTTAAACGCGAGAGTGGTTATCTAATTCTTTGCAATCAAAAAAGAAATCTCGAGACTAAAAAAAAAAAAAAAAAGTTTCACTGCAATATTGGCCAATGTGGTGCTCCTGAAATGGTCAGGTAATGAGGTTACAATATGTTTTTGGAGAATTATTATTATTATTATTTTACTAATTATATTTATTTTATGTCATTTATTTATGTCTTGTTTAAGTGGTTGTTGTTTTTTGTCAATTCTTAGCTTGGGATATTTATACACCAATAATGGTTCCGTATTGTTTTGTGACTAATAATGATAACACTACAATAATTACAGAACATGACGAGATCTGTCGTGTCTTATGAGGATGACGTAAAAAACAAAAATGATTGCTCTAGTTCAGCACTTAACCTCAGATAGTGATCAAACCCTTTATCACAATTTCAAACCTTATATAAAACAACAAAAATTGAAAATATCAGATGATGTAGAGACAAGTACATGCAAAACCCTGAAAACAAGACCAACAAAACATCAGATTTATGTCATCGAATCAGTAAAGCTGGAAACTTAAAAATATGGTGCAATGAAAACAATGATTTCGATTACAGTGCACTTTGTGTGAAACAACAAAACAACCACTCAGATTGCTAAATGAAGGCAACACCAGCCCAACGATAAAGGAAGGCCAAGATTAATGCAGAAACAAAAAATGAGAAGGGTTTAAAAATTATTCCAATACAAGAAAGAAAAGAAAGACTATATACAATTGTATGTACATTATACAGGATATGAAAGTTAATTAGCAAGGATGCGGATGGCCCAAAATCTACTGACGAAACTGAAAACGGCATTTCGGCAAATAAATAGTAAAGTAAATAACTCGCAGTGGACGGCATCCTATTCTCGGCTGTAAATTTTGCTTCTTATCAACAGCCTGGAGCATTCTGCAGGTGGCACATAAAGAACCTAAATGCATTTGGAGCAAAATGGACCAACAAAAAAAAAAAAAAAAAAAAGTCAACATGTCTTGTTTTGTCTCAATGGAGCCACATACATGAGACGAAACTGGCTGACTTGCAGTGAGGTGGGGCAATTACCACATACTGTATAATGCAATGTTACCGCAGTACACAGGTAACTCTTTGAAGGAATGCCGAGGGACAATTATGGCCAAAGGTTGTCTCCCCCCAAATCAACGTCCTCCGTAATATATACATGAATTGTGTCCCAACATCTTGTTTACAAATAACCTTAAGAATACCACCACTTTCATTACAGCAGAAAAGAAGAGGCTGCAGCGTGACCTTGGCAAGGGAGGTCAGACTGCACCGTTGCACAGGTAGCGCACCACAAAACCTGCTTCACCAGCCTGGTGGAAGAAGCTCATGTTGGCTTGATGCAACAAGACAAAAACAAATTTGTTTGGCAAGTGTCCTTTCTCCACGTCCAACAGTCTACAACAGGGCCCGAAAGACGGAGCATATGAAAATACACAAACTCTTAGCTGGTGATGGGTCTCGTTAACAGGTGTACATTAACAGGTGTGCCCCCGCCCCCGCCCCCCCCATGGCATAGTACAGAGATCCATGTAAAGGTACGCTCCTCTAAGTTGGCTTCATGTATTATGTGTCAAAAACAAGCACTCATTCAACTAAAAACAACAGAGTCTGTGTACATCTACATGTATACTGCCAGGATCAAATCCCAGAGAGTAAAAGAGGCTTATAAATAACAGGCAATCCCAGACCGCCCAGCTACTGCTACACAAAAGTCTTATTAAATAGTAATGGGAGTTGATGGGTATGTACACGGACGAATTAAAAAGGGACATATTTTGCTATCACTGTTAAATTCTCCAACAGAGAGCCCAAACTGTTTCTCAAATGTCATCCCTGACATTCATCACATATAAACACACAGTATATGAAATTGCAGATGCCTGGAAAAATATGTATATTTAAGCTGGTAAAAACCTTTTTGTCTTGCCTTTGTATATGTTTGTAAATGAGGAGCAGGCACAGTCTTACAACTCACAAAGGCGGCGCCGTTCCCAATCATAGTCTTGGAAAAGAGGGACCCGGAACTCACTCTGGACAATGCAAGGGGGACTGAGGTGATTACGAGTAAAAGATGTCCGTTTGAATAGCTACATCGTGGATTAGGGCAGAGAAGAGCTGGAATGTAAGCAGCACTTCATCACAAGCGATACATGAGCGATTCAAAAGAAAAAAGAGTGGAAGGTTCTGAGTGGGCATCACCCTTACCCACAAAACGTCAGAGCCGGACCGGTTGAGAAACAGATGACATATTACAAGGATACAGGCGGGGAAAAAATATCCGTTTTGTTACAGTATAGCAGGTCCTTGGACATCCTCAGATCACATTAGCAAAAAAAAAGGTCCACTATACATTGACAGCAGTAGCGAGGTGAGCAACAAGGTCCGTAAAGCTTTCTTTGTCGGAGAAAATTGCAACTTTTCCGTCCTGGTCATGGCGTTGTTGTATCCTCTCCTCACACACACACACACACACACACACACACACACGTTAAAGAAAGATGATCCTGATGATTGCTGTCTGACATCCTGGTCTAATGAAGAAAATGTCAGATGATGCAACAAAAAACTTGTTTGTGAGCTGTTTTCAGACTGGCTATGCTTTCTTCTGGGGGTTCGGCTCCCCTGTGCAGGTTGCGTCAGCACACTCGATCACCAGGCCTCTGTGTACCGAACATCCACATCTTTCAGGTTGGGCAGTTTGGCCTGTAGGGAAAATAGCACATAAGACATTACAACCACTACAGTGGCTCCTCAACTTCACATGCCCTTTGAGTTTTAATGAACAATTCAATAAAAAAAATTCAGGCAAGAATCTAAAAGTTGCAAAAGAGCCGTCATGCATCTTGTCGTGTGACAACTTGACTCGCAGCATCACGCAAGCACGGATACAGAGACCGGCACACAAAAGACATGTTCCATACACCAGTTATTGGTTTTACGCAAAGGTGTGTGTAAACATGCCAAAGCACCGTTTGATGGAACTGGCCCTGTGTCATTTTGTCCTCAAAACAATGTGACTTTTATTGTCCCTTCCTATCAAAACAAAAAAAGTATTTGGCTTTACTATTTGCGGCGATCAGGCTGGCCCACTAATAGCGAAAACCCGCTTGTAATCGACACCCATTGAAATGCACTGAGGAAAGAAAAAACAAAAAATCTTCAAAAAACACTGACAAACATTCGACAAGCGTTTTTCACGAAAATAAAATTTCAGAAAAAAAATAATTGGGGGAAAAACAATCCTACCAATATGCAAATCTATATTTACATGTCACCAGCAATTCTTTCTATATTTGTGTAAATTATTAGGAATGTAAGCTACATCAAGTCGCTGTCAGGCAGACAGCCCGTATGTCCAAATATGACTGATGTCGTGGTCCGCGTTCGCTGTTGCTGTGTTGTGCCGCAGTTCCTGCTTCTCCCCTTCCCTCTCTGTGCTCCTCCCTCCCTGCAGTGCTGGAGTGTGGCAGTAGGTGGAGCTTAACTCGGCAGCAGAGACTCACACACTCACCTGAACCGCATCAGACTAATTAGATGTGCCAGATGATTCCTTGATTTCCATGCGCCTCTCTGTTCTCGAGTGGACAACTCCCGGTGAACTGAGTTACTCCCTTTTGTTGTTTAATTGTATTTCCCTGAGCAAGGTGATTCTCAGTTGCTACTTTGTCTTCCTGGGTGATTTTGTTGCTACTTTGTTTTCCTGAATATATATTAGTTTTCCCTACTTTTGAACTCAGTGATTTTGTGTTGTTACTTTGTGCCAAAAATAAATGTTGCCTTTTTTTGGATTACTGCTCTCTGCCTCCTGGGTCCTGTTCTTTTAATTGCCTTACGGCACGTAACAACTGATTTCCTATTCTTCCACAAATCAATCTGTCACAGCGTCTTCTGTGATTGTATTTATCCGTGTGTTGAAAACATTGCCATATAAGTGAAATATATCAATATAGGGGTGTATTTTTTTAGCCCTTATGCGTTTTTCCAAGTTAAACTAATTAATTAATTACATGTAAAATGAATGAAGTTTAACTTTTTTTTTTTAAATGCCAAATTACCAAAAATGCATGTAATTAAAGCACTGAAACCAGAATGGCACACAAAGTCAAACATTTTGTCGTTATCAGCGTTGTGTCTTGTTTTTACCTTGAGGTCCTCATATGTGTCAGCTGTAAGCTTGGTGCTGTTCATGTTCAGACTACACAAACTCTTCATGGCTGAAAAAAAACCATGCAGTTTGTTGAATGGTTATAAATGTATTTGCACATATTCTCATTGAATTCTTGGGACAATAGATGAGTGTAATATGCGAGTGTATGTGTTTCCTTACAGCTCAGAGCCAGTAATCCAGCATCAGTGACAGGAGTCTCACACAGGTTCAACACCTGAAGGCAGGCCAGGTGCTCCGACAACAACCGCAGTCCTGCATCCCCAAACTGTGGAAAGACATTACATATACATATTTTGTTGAATCTCTGTGTGATTCTCTGAAAGTTTTATTCTCTGAACTATTTAATACTAAAAGAACTTCATTCTGCTGACTCATGGTTACTATAAAATGGAAGTCCATAATAATTAGGAGGTAAATATGTGCATTTGGCCACATCAAAAACATAAATATGGATGTCGTGATATCGCGATATTAAATTTGCAACAATATATTGTTGTCATCATGTAACGATATTAATAGCAAAGCCCAAGTTGTTTTCCATTTGTACAGTTCCAGCACCCTCTGATGATCAGTTTATTAGTGCAGTTTAATTTGATGCCACAAGCTTTTAAGACCTACGCCAATCGCCTAAAGGGTCTCATGACTGGCCAAGCCTATTTCTTTGTCAATGCTGTTATGATGTACAAAAACAGAATATTGTGATGATTTTTTTTTAAATTAGCTTTCTTTTTTTTACAATATCATGAGCTTTTTATATCTCGCCAACCACCCCACAATATAATTATCGTATTATGAGGGTCATATTGTGATATTATCGTATCGTGACATTTAGATATCGTACATCCCTATAAATAACTTTTGATAGCTCCACCGAGGGAAGACTCAGAGAATATTAAGTAGGCTGACCAGGGTAAGACCAGAGGTCAATTTGAGGTGGCACATAACGCTTAATGTACAAAGGCAACTCACTATAAAATAAAGGAATAATTACGGCACCTATACACTATCACTCTACAGTGTTCATAATTCAGGCTGTAATGGAATTATCAAATGTAATTTCAGTGTAATGTGGAGCTCGTTGGCGAGCACCTTTTGGCCGGGCTTGCACCCATGGCTCAGCTCGCAAGGACAATGTGGGTCCCACTTGTAATGAGCTCACCAACCATGGGAGGGGCGAAAGGGGTCGGGTGCTCTATGAGCTGAGCGGCAGCCAAAGGCGGGGACCTTGGCGGTCTGATACCCGGCTACAGAAGCTCGCTCTTGGGACATGGAATGTCACCTCTCTGGTAGTCCGAGCCAGAGAAGTTCCAACTAGACATAGTCGCACTTGCCTCCACACACAACTTGTGGGATCTGGCGCAAATCCTCTCAAGAGGGGTTGGACTCTCGGACTCTCTTGCACTCTGGAGTTGGCCGCAATGAGAGGCGCAGAGCAGGTGTGGATTTGCGGCCGCATGTTTTAGACACTCGGTTGAAGAGAGAGGCGGAGCTGTCAACTGATCACCACCTGGTGGTGTGTTGGCTCCGAAGGTGGGGGAAGATTCCGGTCCCACTTAGCAGACCCAAACGTATTGTGAGCGTTTTGCTGGGAACGTCTGGCAGAATCCCCTGTCAGAAGGACTTTCAACTCCCACCTCCGGCAGAACTTAGCCCACGTCCCGGGGGCAAGCGGTGGACATTAAGTCACAATGGACCATGTATCGTGTCTCCATTGTTAAGGCGGCCAATCAAAGCTGTGGCTGTAAGGTGGTTGGTGCCTGTCGTGGGCGGCAAATCCCCAAACCCGCTGGTGGACACTGGCGGTATGGCATGCTGAAAAGGGGACTCTGGAGGCAGCAGACAAGCGGAATGCAGCTTCAGTGGTCACTGATGAAAAAACTTGAGCATGGAAGGTGTTTGGCGAGGCCATGGAAAACGACTTACAGACGGCTTCAAGTAAATTCTGGTCCATCATCTGGTGTCTCAGAAGGTGGAAGCAGGGCACCATTACCACTAGGTGTAGTGGAGATGGGGTGCCGCTGACCTCGACTCAAGACGTTGTGAGACAGTTGGGAGAATACTTCAAAATCCTCCTCAATTCAACCGACACACATTCTTTTAAGGACTCTAGGGACTCTCAAGTGGGCTTTCTTATCTCTGGGGTTGAAGTCAACGAAAAGCTCCTCGGTGGCAAAGCCCCGGCGGTGGATCAAATCCGTCCAGAGTTCCTAAAGGCTCTGGATGTTGTGGAGGTGTCCTGGTTGACATGCCTCTGCAACATCGCATGTACATCGGGGAGAGTGACTTTGGAATGGCAGACCGGGGTGGTGGTTCCCCTTTTTAAGAAGGGGGACCGGAGGGCGTGTTCCAACTATAGGGGGATCACACTGCTCAGCCTCCCTGCTAGGGTTTGTTCAGTGGTACTGGAAATGAGGGTCCGTTGGGAGGTCGAATCTCGGATTCAGGAGGAGCAGTGTGATTTTTGTTCAGGCCGTGGAACAGTGGACTAGCTCTCTACCCTCGACAGGGTCCTCAAGAGTCCATGGAGTTCGCCCAACCAGTCTACATGTGTTTTGTGGACATGGAAAGGCATTTGAACATGTACTCCGGGGGATTTTGCCGGGGATACTTCGAGAGTACAGGGTATCGGACTCGTACAGACTGTTCGACCCCTGCACAACTGGCATCAGAGTTCGATCCGCATTGTTGGTAGTATTGTCTGTTTCGTTTCCATTGAGGGTTGGACTCCGCCAAGGCTGCCCTTTGACACTGATTCTGTTTCTAACTTTTATTGACAGAATTTGTACGAGCAGCCAAGGCGTTGAGGGTCCGGATTGGTGGCCTCAGTATTATATCTCTGCTTTTTGAAGATGATGTGGTACTGCTGGCTTCTTCAAGCCACAATCTTCAACTTTCACTAGAGCGGTTCGCAGCCGGGTGTGACGCGGCTGGGATGAAAATCAGCACCACCACCTCAGTCGGAAAGGGCAGAGTGACTTCTCTAGGTCCGGGATGAGATCCTGCCCCAAGTGGAGGAGTTCAAGTACCTTGGTGTCTTGGAGCGGGAGACCAACAGGCGGATCGGCGCAGCGTCTGCTGTGATACGGACTCTGTATTGGTCCGTCATGGTGAAGAAGGAGCTGAGCCAGAAGGGAAAGCTCTCGACTTACCGGTTGATCTTGGTTCCTAGCTTCACCTATGGTCAAGAACTGTGGGCGGTGACCAAAAGAATAAGATCCCGGATACAAGCGGACGAAATTAGTCTCCTCCTCAGCGTGTCCAGGCTTTCCCTTAAGCCGGATCTCTTTGAGTGGCACAGGTCTGGTAGTGTGTCCGCAAACAGTTTTCCTTATCGCAAAGAAAAGTGACAAGATAAGATGCTAAAACAAAGTTTAAATTGTTGGTGCACATCTGGCGAACGTCTTTGCAACTGTTTACAACACCGAACAAAGTCTGACAAAAAACATTTGCTAAGTGCACACACACTTGCAAACCTTTGCCACTCATTGAGATAATTGCTTTAGAGATAAGGTGAGAATGTCAGTCATCCGGAAGAGGCTCAGAGTTGAGCCGCTGCTCGTCCGCATTGAGAGGAGCCAGATGAGGTGGCTCGGGCATCTTACCAGGACACCTGGTGAGGTGTTCCAGGCATGTACTACTGGGAGGAGGCGCCGGGGACAACCGGGGCACACTGGCAAGACTATGTGTCCCGGCTTGCTTGGGAATGCCTCAGGATCCCCCAGGACGAGCTGGACGAAGTGCCTTGGGAGAGGGAAGTCTGGGATTCCCTGCTTAAGATGAGGACCAGTTTCAAGAATGAGTGCCATAGAAATTTGTTTGCTGTTAAAAAAGGATGTAATGAAGGCGCAGTTAAATCAGCAAGCGAATCGATATCCCTTTCTATTGTCTGCGTTTCACCGCTGTGATGTGTTGTGATTACGGTTCGGAGCTGAGGACAGAGATGATACACGTAAAAAGGTAACAGTGCGCAAAGGGAAAGATTCTAAGGCTACGTGTGTGTATGTGTGCGTGTGCCTACCTGAGTGGACCACAGGTTAAGTTGTTTGAGCGAAGGCAGCTTGATGAGCTGCTCGGCACAGGCACTGGTGACATTGGTGAAGGCCAGGCTGAGGTTCTCCAAGTTCCCAAAAGAACCTGAACTCAACAGGCGAGCCAAGTCTGCATCCTAAAACATGACAAAGCTTTTATTAATTGAGCTTTATGCATATACTGTATGAGGACAGAGTGGCGAAGAAGAAAGACAGGAGCTCATCACTGTTATCTCACCGTGGACTTGGAGGGAAGAGTCAGGCGGGTGGGGCCACCTTTTCTTTGCTGTGACAACAACAAAAAAAAGATGGCGTCAGTGGTGTCGTTGCATATGACCCTGTTGGAACTTTTCCACACAGCAGATGGCGTGTGTGAGTCGCTTTATCCATGCTATGTGTAAGTAATGAACAGAGCTGGGCACTTGACCCTTTTTTGCCCGTCCGGCCGCAACCCTCCACCCTTGACCTGGGTACCCTTCCGACCTTGACCCCCCGCCCTTATTCATAAAAATTATCACCCCCCACCCCCCGTCCCAAAAAAATAAAAAAACCTGCATGATGCCCCCGCGGGAGAGATGCTAACGGAAGAGGTTTATTTAAAGACAAGCTGGCTGGCTAACTTACTATTCAAACCCGCTGTGGACAGCTTCAAACGCGCCACTAGTACTTACCCAGTTGAGTGTGCTTACTTCCATTGCAAGCCATGGGGTTGGTTTTGTCGTATTGTATAATTATTTGGGTCCAACAGACAAGTATGCAAGCATTCAACAAGTTACTTATTTATTTTCCATACTACCCCTCCTTCACACTTCCCGGCCTTCAAAATAAAAGCATGTCATGTCATCTTCCAAACCGCTTATCTTATCTAGGGTCGCGGGAAGTTGCTGGAGCCTATCCCAGCCGTCAATGGGCGAAGGCAGACTACACCCCGAACTGGTCGCCAGCCAGTCGCAGGGCATCAAAATAAAAGCATACCAGCAAATTACTACACAACAAGTTTGCTATGGCGTATTTCCGGAAGTAGGGAAGAGGCCAGAAGAAGTGCATGAACTCCACCTTGATGTGCCGGCATCATCCTTAAGTGCTGCGCGCAGCTTGACTATACTTGTGGATACAAGTTGTTTTGAAACAGTTGCGTTTCAAGTCGGGGGGCGTCGCTGCAAAAAGACAGCGACAACAATGGATATCGTGCCTGCTACAACCATAAAGGGACCGAGATGACTAGACGATGCATTTAATTGTATTGCGAAAACGATCTGGAAGGAATCTGTTAAGGGGGAACGTGGGTGACTAGCTTCTTTACACACACATACGTGACATAACACCCACGCCGCCGCCAAACTAGTTTGCTGCTTTGCAGCAGCAACGAGCTGCGTGCTGCGTGCTGCATCCTCTCCTCCGTGTGGGAAACTGAATGTTATCGCAACATGTGACATAATGGACCGATCAGAGCAGCAACAATTCCTGATGTGTGTGTGGCATGTGTTGCAGACCTGTCGCCAACAGCACAATGCGTCGGTCATGTGAATCAATGCGGCAGTTGTCGCTCGCGTTGACACAAGCCTTTCACAGAGGAGGCTGAGATGAAATTTGGCCGGCTCGCGACCACGTCACACACATGAGGGCCGATTAGTAGGCCGGACTAAAATCCACTTCCGGCCATGCTTAGTCCAGCCCTTTTTAAAAAATTGTCAGCCCCCACCGCCCGCACCAAAAATGCGCATCCGGCCGGGCCGGAGGGTCCGACCGGTCCGACCCAGTGACGGACTGCCCAGCTCTGGTAATGAAGTTGACACTTTTGAGTAATGGGGTGTATTTGACAGAAATGTGGTGGTGCTAATTCACGTCTCTTTATCAATCAATCACAAACATGGAAAGTATAGCCTACGTTGAAGTATTTGTTATAAGTGCAACTGCTCCAAAACACAGTCAGCAATAGCATTCTACAATTTTACAGAAAGGCATATTCCAGTTTATTTGTTTTTCTACAATCAATAAAAATGTCAAAATGCCCCACAAGCGACTTTAGACTGAACAGTACATTACAGGGATACAAGATATGCTGCGGTCATGCCGAACGTGAGTTGAGCTGTTCTCGCGATGCGAGTACATATAAAGTAAATACGGATTGCGTAGATAGTGCCAAATCTGTACAGCTACAGGGGACTACAAAGGCTTCGAGAATGTATATAATATGTCACATACACGGCAGGTAAAAAGCGGGCAAACAATGTAGGACAAAATAATCATTGCGGTCTGTGGGCACCGGGACTTGTACAACACAGCCAGCTTTCAATTCGAGCCAAAAAGGAGCAGGCGTAGGCTACTTGGTGTAGCTAAGTGTAATTAAGTGTATGGACTTATTTACAGCTGTTTTCACCATTAAAGTCGAAATTTACGTCATAATACTTTGTATAAAAAAAGAAAATACATTAAAATAAAAAGCATAAGATGCTGTACTTAGCATTACTGCTGAGAAGTGGATGGAGAAAGAGGAGAGGAGGGCGGAAAAGGCAAATATACTGCCGGATAGCAAACAGACACGATCGAGACACTCTGCACATGCTCAACCGCAAGGAATGTTGGTCTTTGTAGTACAGGAAGTGCTTGTATGGGGAAGTGTGTTGTTTGGTGCGAAACCCATCACAAATACATAAGTAGAGGTAAACAAGCTCAGCGACATAGCACAATAGCACACTTTTGGAGCGAGGGGGAAACCTGCTTCATTCATGTGGCGAGTGTGACATGAATACCAAGTGTTTTATTGACAGTTGAATGTAACAAGCGGAAATGACGTCTGTTTGAGTCATGACGCCAGGTGTCGCCGTACACACTGGGTTATTCAAATGCCCGAGCAACTCTGTCTGCTCAATCATGTAAATGGGAGATTCTGAATGTTTCAGAAATGGGAATTTTGACTTTAGCCTCTATGGTGCTGGGGAAAAAATAGCGAAGGAGGCACGGGCGTCGTAAAGTCGAAATTCCTGTATTTAGTTTTATTTTCCCCAATTTTACTCAATATGATTTCACTCTCCTCTACATTAAAAAAAAGGATTGGTGCCCCAAAAAATTGAAATATGTTTACAAGTATTTTTTTTTTGTAATTTTAGGTAGTTTCATACGAGTATTAGGGCAACTCAGCACTATTGTTGGTGATTAGTCGACTAGCAAAATAATAGTTTGTGGCAGACACTTGCGCCAAACATCAACGCGTATTGCGTTTGCGAATGGCTGCAGCACCACACTAGAGCAGAGAGACAAGTATGGTAGCGATTTAAAAAAAAAAAATCAAATCGAAAATCGGGAACTGAAAATCGAAAATTGAATCGGGCGTGAGTGAATCGTTTCATCCCTAGTATACAATGAACAAGAGTTTGTCAAAACATGCAAAAGAGTGTTAGGGAGATGGGGGTGGTACGGAGCAGTTTATGTATGTTTATGTGTAAGATGTGGCTCTTTGCAATAACACAGTCCAAATTTTGGCTCTTTACCATTGAGTGGTTGGCCACCCCTTGTGTAGAGGGTAACCAACAGAGCTGGGCATACCGCCTATGTGACGGACCGGTCTGCCTATCCGCCTATGACGGACGCCCATTTTGTAGGTGATAAATGATAGACGGGAAACTTAAAAAAATAGTCGGGGGCCATTTTTTTTGCCCCGGCACGAATATGACAATGCGCCCGTTTTTACGCTGAGAGCAGACTATTTTCTTTCACCAATTTCTCAGACGAGTTGGGGGGAAGCAACTCTGTGCACCGAAACAGCCAGATGGGCGCAACACGGCCCCGAGCACTCTAGACTAGACTTGCGCTGGCACAAAAATAAAGTTACGCCCGGTTTTATGCCGCGCGCACGGGTGCCAGTCTACTAAAATAGGCTCCCCAAATGTTTATTTCAGCGTTTTTTCTTTTAGCACAGTGTGTTCTTTTCCTAATTTTACTAATCTGTTTGCATTTTCTTCTGCATTTTAAAAAAGGTCCATGCCTGAGAACAGTGAAACATCTAAGTATCCCTTTTTGGATTTAGAGATAGTCACATAGTATTCATAGTGCAACTTTTCACTGTGCGTAGTTTTTGGCTGCGTTTTAAAATGCACTAAATATTTATAGCTGAAAATGTTAAGAGTTTCGCCTTCAATTTAATTTGCAGCATAATTTATAAACATGTCAGAAATGCTGGTACAAATGCTGCAAAGTTTAATCAAAGTTAAATGTACACTGTAAAAACAGTTGGGTTAAAAATAACACATTTTTGGGTTAAAAAAGGGCCGATCCGCTAATTGGGTCAATTCGACCCACCTTCTTGCATTGTTTTGTACAACACGGCCCAATTCTTTGGGTTATTTGGTACAAAACTACTCATCAATTTGACCTAACTTTCTGGGTTGTTTTCTGGAAAAAAAACAACCCAGGAAGTTGGGTCAAACTGACCCAAGAAGTGGTTTGGTCCATTTTTGACCCCAAATTGTGTTATTTATAATCCAAGTGTTTTAAGAGTGTACTATCATCATAATTGTTATAATTTGCAGTTTGTACATACATTAAAGAACTCAAGATGCAATCTAATCATGGTTACATAAGGGCAGCAACTTGCTGGTGCGATATGCTGCGATTTACATATGACCCAATTAGTCCACTAACTGCAAAACTAATCGTTGATTAGTTGACTATCAAAATAAAGGTTTGTGGTAGCTCTAGATCAGAATAATGCTTCCAGTTGTGCCATTGTGGTGGAATTACCTAATCTGGCAAGGGACAGATTAATACTGTACGTGAACCACTCATTCCAAGGAGTTCGCCAGAGTATCAATCTGGGACTGCTCCAATGTGATCTGCTCAAAAAAGGTGGCACATTCAGTACATTTTCAATCAGGCCATTTGTCAACCGAGAAAAGTTTTCATCACAGCCGCATAGCCCGCCCCCAAACACACTGTTCCTTTGTGATTGGTCCGCACCAGCTCGGAGCAAGTCAGAGGGTTTGTGACAAGAGGGATTCTCGGGGTTGTGTGAACGCACAAATACCGCGAGAATTCAGCTTGCAGGCAAAATTATAAGAGGTTACCTGCAATTAACCACCCTAACCCCAATGTCATTCCAGGCCAACTAAATGGTATGCAGCATTTAATATCCATTCATCCATCCATCCAGTCAGCCATTTTCAACATAACTTTACGCTACAGTCTGTATTTTTACCTGCACTAGAAATCCAGCAGCCAAAATTTCAGATCAGATGTTTATGCCGTAAATTCAGCGTTGCGCCAAAAGGCCCAATGCAGTGTTAATTGAAAACACCAATGTACCTTATAAAGTAAAGATATGTAGAATGTAGATATGTGCACATGAGTGTCATTATGTGCATAAGCAATACTAACTCACCAGTTCTTTGAGTTCCCGCTGTCGGTCGCAGAGCTGCTCGTACATGCGCAGGCCCACCTGGGTGCTCTCCAGGGTGGAGATGATCTGCAGTTGCGTGTCCTTGTTCTCGATGATGTTGTACTCCAACATCAGACATAAAATCTGGCAACACACAATCAAACGTTTAAACTCGATGACACTCACGAGTGCAGACTTCCACCACGGTTGAACTGTTACTGTCAGTGAAAAAAAAATCTTGAAGCATATATATATATATATATATATATATATATATATATATATATATATATATATATGCATATATATATATATATATATATATATATATATATGCATATATATATATATATATATATGCATATATATATATATATATATATATACGCATATATATATATATATATACGCATATATATGCATATATATATATATGCATATATATATATGCATATATATATATGTGTATATATATGTGTATATATATATGTGTATATATATATGAGTATATATATATATATATATATATATACACATATATATATATATATATACACATATATATATATATATATATATATATACACATATATATGCATATATATATACACATATGCATACATATGCATATGCAATTAGAATTGAATAAAAAAATGACATACCTCAACCATCGTCTGGTTCCCGCGCAAGGCCAATAGCATGCAGGGGCCGAGCTTGTTCTCAGCCAAAGAGAAGAGGAACTTCTTAGTCTTATAACAGGAACCCATCAAGATATGAACCTGATATAGAAGAAAACAGAGAGGGATGGAACAGTTCATACCAATCACAACCAATTAATGCTAAGGGTGTTATTGAGAGTATATGTAGACCCACCATACTGGCAAAAAGTTCGCCATCATCATCACAGGCCACCCCCCCTGGACTATAGAGCTGAAACCAGCCATCTTTTCCCGAACGCACGCTGAGTAGGCAGGAATGGACCTAAGGCACAAAGGAGTAGTTCAGAAGGAGCATTGAGAGGGGTGACACCGGTTTGAACAAAGTCTCACCTCTTGCCTTGGATCCTCTGCGAACCTCTGAATAACATATTTCAGTTCCCTAGTCAGACGGGGGGGGGGGGCAAACAATAAAGTTGGTAAACTGAAATCAATATTTTGCGATCCAGTCATGTTGTATGTAATACTTACTTTGTGAATTTGGCATGTGCAAGGGCCCTGCAGAAAAGGAGAAACGACATGTCACTGTCTTAAAGGAAACATATTATAATATTTAGAATAGTTTAGCGTATATTTATACATCATTTGGCCACTATTTGGTTTGAGCTGAACCTTTTACCACAGTACTGTACATGACACAGCTCTTCTTTGTTATTTTATCTCGTCAACACAATGTCAGCGGGAGTGTCCTATTGGTTATTGCGACATCAGTCCTTGTGAACAACTGCATTATTTATATGGAATATTATCAACACAAGATAAGAACGGATTTGTTCCTTGGAATGACATCTCATAATAACTTGTGGGTGGAGGGGGGCGGGTTGGTTGGCTAAAGATTGCAATATGGAATATAACTAAGGTACATTCTTAAAAATACATATATCGTACTTTCCGGACTATAAGCCGCTACTTTTTTCCTGGGTTTTGAACCATGTGGCTTATATAAAAGTGTGGCTATTCTGTGGATTTTTCTTCCACCGCTAGGGGCGCTCTAACCGGAATTACAATACAATGGAACACAATTGCCATTAACATGATGTAACTGCAGTTGGAGGAGTTCAACAGGCGAGGGCGCTATGCACTAGGTTATTTTCTTTCGTTCTTTAGAAAGAAAGAAAATATATATGACAAACACAACGGGCAAGCAAGGAAAGTCTTATTTACTCTAAGCAGTCTATGTAAACATGTGATGTATATGTATATACAGTGTATTTGTATATGCTGCAGCTGCATATGCTATAAGATAAATATTAGATGTATGTGTGCATTTGTGTTTTGAACTTGTTGGCTCAATGTTGCCATTAGTCGTACTTAGCCGATTCTGACTTTTGGGTCATAAGCTGCATCGCATCAGTTCCATGGCTAGGCGTCGGCCGAATGAGCCAGCCGGGCCGGCCCGGGCAGGATCACCGACCCCGCGAAGGGCGACTGCTGCCACCGCGGCGGTTGCTGGGGAGATCCGTGGGCAGGGCGGGGCGCACGCCCAGAGTCGCCGACGCCGCGGCCCGCACTTGCCGGCCGGTACGAAGCGAGCGGAGGGGCTGACCGAGAGGACCACGGTAGCTCGAGCGGGTGCGAGCTTCCGTGCTATTGCGACGCAGCTTCGGCGGCAGGAGCCCGGGGCTCCGCGCACTTTTTTAAATTTATTTATTTATTTTTTTAAATCGGTCATACTTCGTTCGTAGCTGTTCCGCGCGGCTAACTAGGAATCGAAATTTAGCACCGACATTCTAAAATCCGAACGGTTTTGGGAGAACCGGAGCGATGGAACCGGTTCCACTCGATGCCCGATTCTTGGTACCCAACCCTAAGGTGCGGCTTACATATCGTTTTTTTCATTATTTTTTTAAAAATAGAGTGGGTGCGGCTATATAAAAGTGTGGCTTATAGTCCATAAAATACTGTAATTAAATTGAAACCATTACCAGTAATTGTTAAGAATGTGAATCAAATTTTATTCAGCTGATTTCACAATCCTGCAATACTGTATATTAAGTGATGCATTCAAGAGCTGTTTCCATGTAACGTGAAAGCCATGCAACCTTGGTCTACTATAACCTGCCATGAGCCGAATCATTTTTAGTCTAAACTGCTCTGTAGCTATTCTTTGTACAATATTCTGGTACACAAGATAGTGGGTAGGTTCAATTTGTAGCTGTTAGCAGTAAGACATTGGATAAAGGCGCATCTTTTAACTGAGAGAACAAGGATAAGGTGTGATAATGTGGGTAGGGTTGGAAAGTGTAAGCTCCGGCCATTAGCGGGTCTATTGCAGCCTGCTCAATTGTCAAGATAATTCCTCAAATTAAACAAATCACACTTTTGCTCCATGTTGCGTTTATGCTTCTTCATTTCCATAACTTTCTTCTTGTTTACATTATTGTGACCAATAAGAGAAAAACAACGACATTAGTTACAGTGGTTTGTAATGATCCAATTTGGACAGGCTTTTACTGTGAGAACGCTAAATGAACCAGCAGAGTAGGAACAATGGGCCTCATTCACTAATTGTGCGGAGGCACACAATGTGTGACTCATCAATAACTTCACACTTGAATTTGTGTGTATCCTGTGAGCAAGTTTAGAATATCCTCAGACCATGCGTACGCACAAAAAACGATGGATCAGTCGTTGAAGCAAATGTCAAACACGCTTCTTTTACCCAAGATGCGCAACATATTGAAACTGCAGTCATTTATAAAATCAATCATAAAAACAACTTTAATGACAATAACTTAAATCAACTATTTGCTAATGAGTAGATGATTGACCTAAATAACTGTGAAGGACACTTCTCATAGAGTTCACCCTCTTGCCGTTCAAGTGCATATGGGTATGTGTTTTGTACGGCATGAATGAATCCGCTGCTGTTTATGTGTCTGCTGTTGCCACTCAAAGTGCGCGAGTACGCTGATCGCGCACCTTGAAAAGCCTGCCGACTCCTTGCATTTCCTGGTTAATCTAAGGCATGAAGGTTTAGTACACAGGAAAGTAGAATAAACTTTACACCTGCTGGAAGACGTTTAGACAAACTGGACATCGGTACCGGTCGTTTGGAAGCTTGTTAGCCTGCGAGCTAGTTAGCTAGCTAGCGACTATTGCAGCACCGTTTGGAAGCATTTGATTGAAAGGCAAAACGGGCACACTCTAGTATTTGAATTTGGAGGCTGATTTCTTATACTTTTATCATATATTTTTTTTTATTCATTCAAATTTTTTGCTTTTTAGCAACACTCTTCTCTGTGGTGTATCAAATTGATAAGGAATTTTCTTTATAGGGCCATTAAATTGTTACACCTATTGAGTTTATGATGATACTGGAACTAACTAAATCAATGTATTTATCCAATTTGCTATGGGAAATATTGATTTGAACAATGGGGAACAGATATTGTGCTTGACTAGCGATCCACTGTACTTGCCCGTTAGAAAATGTTTTTTATCGCAATAATGTCAGTATGTGCTTGTTAGCATGTGCGTTGACGGAACTAATTGTCTCCTGAGCTACAGATTACTGGGGAGTGTTTTTGCCTTTCCTAATGACACCTTTAAGCGATAAAGGCAAGTCAAGGCTACAAGCCAATAATGGTGCAGGTGAGTTACAGGTGAGTTACCAGTGTTGCACACAACAAGTCGTCTAAATCTCCACTGCTTAATGAACCCGTCAATCTGAAACCTCATGAGCTACCTCCAGAAATGCTTTGGGGCGGCTTCAAGCACATTATTAGAGGAACTCTGCAGTTCACAACCCCCGGGACAGGAGGCATGTTTGTTGAGGGACTTCAACCCACGTCAGCATTCAGCTCCCCAAAGCAACCAACGGTTTCAGCTTCCCAACATATTAATAGAAATTATTACATAGATGGCCTGTGTTGTCGGTTAGAGTCTATCATTATGTTTGGGCTAAGGTTATTGGACTGGAACCAAAGGGGATTATGTTATGATGTTAAATTGTTAAACATTAAAAACTTAAAATGTATGAAGTATGGTGTCTACATACATGTTTTGAAGACAGGGATTTTTTCCAAGGTTATGCACTTATTTTCATATTTCTGTGGAAGTTGTTGCGAGTTAATAAAATAAATCTTGCTGAAAAAAATGGCTTCTTAGCTTGTTTGGTAGCAGGAGAAATAAAGTACGGTAGTGCCTTGAGATATGACTTCAATTTGTTCCGTGCTCATGCCCATGCTCATAATTCTAAATATTCGTATCTCACTTCATATTTTCCAATTGAAATAAATGGAAATGACATTATTTTGATCCAGCCTTCCCACCCACCTCAAAAAATGTTTTTTTTTTTTTTGTAATGCGTCTTTAAATAAGGAAAATATAATTCTATAATATTGTCCGACTCCTCCATAAAAACTGAGTAATAACATAATCATAATGTTAAGAATTAAACAGTTTGTATCATGATTGAATACGTCAATTTAATTAATTGTGGTGCTCCTTCTAGTGTGGCTGCCTTGGCCACCGGGGGCAGTATAATACATCAATGGCATTTTCCATTATATGTTAGCTTAAGCTAGCAAGGGCCTTCAAAAAGGGAACGTTGTTTTTGTTTGTTTTAAATATGCAACATGTAATTCTCTTTGTTTTATGTTTATATTTAGACAGTAAATGTCAACTAGGACTCACATCGAACAATTTGAAGCTTCTTTTTTGAAGAATTATTTACCATCTGCGAGACTGCTTTTACGAAAAAGGATTGGCCAAGTGACAGCTGGTGTCTTGAAAATGGGGTCACTCGTACCTCAAGAAATCAGTTTAAATGCCAGAAGGGAAAAAACAGCGGGTCTCTGTAATTTGCTGCGATTGCAACCTCATTTTGTGTTTGACACTTTTTTTAATCGGCTATGGGGAATATTAAATCAATAAATCTATTGTTATTTATTTTTGAATATGGTGGAAACGAAGTCTGTGTATTCCCTTTGTGCTTGCTTGGGTTTTCTCTGGATTTCTGCCACATTTCAAAAACAAGCACGCCAAGTTAATTAAAGACTGTAAATCGCCTTTAGTTGTGAATGCAAGTACGAATGGTTGCCTGCCTAGATAAGCCCTGTGATTGACTTCCGCCCACTCCAGGGTGTACGCTGTAAATCAGCTGGGATAGGCTCCAGCTCAAAATCTTACCATGAATACTGATTGCCATCAAGCAGCACACTCTGTTTTTTTCCTCAGTTTCTACTAAATGCAATTCACATCCAGTTCCACAACATGGTCAGAATTCTCTATGATCACTTAATAAAGTTCTAATTGCGACACAACAATAACTGTAAAAATGAACTACAGTACGGGGCTAAATTCATTATTGCAACAATGTGCTGACGTGTCAGTTTTATTGTGTGTGAGGACTCACTCTTTTGGAAAAGGGATGGGCTGCAACAGGCTGGCCAACGCAGGTCTCCAGTCGTCATAATCCGACCTGACACACACACGCGCGCACACACACCCACACCCACACACACAGACAGTCATTAGAAGAACAAAGATAAAATAAGTTCTGTGGGTTGGACGCTGAATAAGTAAGACTCCAGGACAAAAGGTGTGGTTGGACATGAACCACTGAGTGACGCAAGCTCACAGTGCTGACTTAACAGAAGGTGTATCACATTACTGGAAGTGAAGTAACACCAGATTCTTCTTAGTTAACAAATGATGAAGAGTAGTTTAAGGCCAATCTCGTCAATGTGGTAACAAGACCTTCACCTTCAAAGAAAGTCACACGTAACTGCAGTTCCACTTTCACAATGTGTGATCGCATTCATCACTGTCTGACCCATTTTCACTCAAATATTTCAGGCATACCAATATGTCACCTTCACTGAGCAGAAAAAAACTCTCTATTATGGGTGTTTAATTCACTGTATGTTCAATGACAACCAGACGTGGGCATGTCACTAAATTTTGCTGATTCGTCATTCGTCAACTGCCAACCGTCCGTTGTTACTCCGTCCCTATTTCAAACCGACCAAATCTGTCGTTGCCGGGCCGTCAGTCCGTCATAGTTATTTCCACCGCACTTTCATCATCGCTAAATTACAGTCCGTCACCGCTAT